>NC_059289.1:11988425-12018425 GCF_017591435.1 Portunus trituberculatus | reverse complement strand
GAAGACTTGAATTGCTCTTACACGTGAAGAGCGGAATATGCATAGCGTGAATCTCAGCCTGCGAAGAGATGGGCGAGGACCGTGAAGTCGAAATTTAGTAACAAACCACACTCATTTCCTCTGCCTTTAGTTTTCGTTGAGTCCGTAGTCCTGTGATCTGCTAAGAATGTATTACTTGTTAGGTTTTACAAAGAGACTGTTTGCAGATTAGAGGAAACTGAATGAAGACGCAAAATGAAATAGAAAGTGAGCGTACAAGTAATTTCGTTTCTTATGAACACCACTGTAATACTGAGCAAGGAAGAGTAAAGTGTGTGTGTGTGTGTGTGTGTGTGTGTGTGTGTGTGTGTGTGTGTGTGTGTGTGTGTGTGTGTGTGTGTGTAATTCGCCACGGTCGTCTGCTGGTCAACCAGCCAGCCTTTCCCTTTACGGAGCCAGCTCAGAGCTGATAGACCGATCTTCAGGTAGGACTGAGATCACAACACACTCCACACACCAGGAAAGCGAGGCAACAACCCCTCGAGTTACATCCCGTACCTATTTACTGCAAGGTGAACAGGGGCGACACATTAAGAGGCTTGCCCATTTGCCTCGCCGCTTTCCGGGACTCGAACCTGGACCCTCTCGGTTGTGAGCCGAGCGTGCTAACCACTACATTACGCGGTGTGTGTGTGTGTGTGTGTGTGTGTGTGTGTGTGTGTGTGTGTGTGTGTGTGTGTGCGTGCGTGTGTGTGTGTGTGTGTGTGTGTGTGTGCGCGAGCACGCGCTTGCGTGTGCGTTTCATTGCGCGAATATGCAGCACTTTATAAGAAGAGTAAATTAACACAACATCTGATGTTGTCTCTAAAATGTTAAATTAACTCAAAAGTAGATACAAATTTTCCTCACAAAAACTAGGTGAGTTACAATTTTCTCCAGAATGTGCAGAGTAAGGTGCAAATCATTAATAAGGCTGTGATTGAAGGTTATTGAATGGCAATAAGTTAAAGTAGCTTGAAAGAGAGAGAGAGAGAGAGAGAGAGAGAGAGAGAGAGAGAGAGAGAGAGAGAGAGAGAGAGAGAGAACGCCGCCTGCCCCCACAAATAAAAAGTGACGCATACATGATATTGATATGTATGTACGTATTAGAACACACACACACACACACACACACACACACACACACACACACACACACACACACACACACACACACACACACACACACACACACACACACACACAACATGCGTACATTATATGGCGATACACTTTGCGCACGTACAGTGCATACATGTTAAGTTTAAAAAAAAAGATATGAACAGAAGATTTTTTATTACCTTCATTTTAAACAAGTATATATATATATATATATATATATATATATATATATATATATATATATATATATATATATATATATATATATATTTATATCTTATCTCAGAAAACGTCGCGCTAATGGAATAACGTTAAGGAACAGAGAAAAAATGTGAGGACACTGCGGCAAAATGGAAAGTGGTAAAGGCAATACAGAGTGACGATTGAGTACTTGGAAGGAACTGCGTTACTTGTTTGGAAGAAAGTGCTCATTGTTTCATGTTCTTTCACCATCTACCAGTGAAAAATGATGAACTTCTCAAGAATAAAAGTAAATTTATGAATAGTTAAGCAAATAAGTAAAAACAAAAATAACTCCGATTCTCTATTCAGGGTAAATGAGTTTATGAACGAAAAAATAAGATGCGACATGTGTTGTTGCAATGAAAAGGCTCCAGTGTGTTCCCTTGTGCCACCTGTGATCTTGCTGCGGGAAGGATTTCATATGATCACCAGGTCAAGAACATAGAAAGATTTGTTTATTCCATCATGATGAGGTGAATCTCGTGAAAAATCACGTCAAACGAAGAACACGTGTGCTGAAGTTTGAAAGAACAAGGAAGAGAGAGAGAGAGAGAGAGAGAGAGAGAGAGAGAGAGAGAGAGAGAGAGAGAGAGAGAGAGAGAGAGAGAGAGATATTGTGTGTGTGTGTGTGTGTGTGTGTGTGTGTGTGTGTGTGTGTGTGTGTGTGTAAATCTAAGAAATCTTACAAAAGTACTCACTCATGCTTGATAAACTTAATAGCTTACACTTTATCCTTTTAATGGTCAATAATGAATCACTGAGAAAATATACAAACATAACGTAAGGCAGTGGCGTAGTGGATAAGGAGGTGAGCGTGGGATCGAGCAGACGTCCATGCGTAGGTTCAAATCCCACCATGCACCGCCTTGAAACTTTACCATTTGTCGAGTGGTTTAAAAGTTACCTACATGTCACCATGATACCCAGGTTCTAGGTGGTTACACCAATAATGCGCTTGGGTGGTGATATGGGTCCTAATATGGATAACACTATAAATAAAGTTGCCTGCGCCACTATTGGATGGAAGCTGAACAGCGCTTCCAATGCTCTTCAAGTTAATTACAGGCGCTATAGGCCAGGACATATAAAAAAAAAAAAAAAAATAGATAAATAAAAAAAAGATTGAATTAGAAAATTTTGAATCTCACCAGAGCACCGAGACTACCATTGTGGTGCTCGGTGGAAAATACGACATTCATATGGAATCAGAAAGCAGAGAGCTGCCAAGGTGAGTGAAAATAGAAAAGCAATGAAACCCACTCATCATGTGTTGCTCTCTTTGTTGCTTAGCTGGAGTTTTTTTTTTTAATGGATTAGGGGAAGCTGGCCAAGAGTAACCAAAAAGAAAAGAAAAGGCCCACCTGATTGACAGTTCCCTAAAAGATTAAGAGAGTTAGCCAAAAATCTGGAACAAATCATTATTATCACTAAATACTGAACATTATTGTTCTTTTGTACCAATTTTTCATCCCTTGTCTCCTCAAATGTCGAAATTTTATTATCAAGTTTTAGGTTTTGCTAGCACAACGCGTCAGGTTTCCCGTGCATCATCATCTTTTCGATACAGCTTCCCTCCTCTCCGCCTCCTCCTCCTCCTCCTCTCCTCCTCCTTTTCCCGGATTTCGGACCTGAGCCTCTTTACTGCCCAGAATAAAATTTATGTAAGTCAAATTGAATCATGAGTTTTACTTCTTGCATTATAAGTTGGTGGTGGAAAAATGCAACAAATGTGCAGCCAGAGTTGGAGAAGAAGGGAGTGGAGGAAGCGTCAGGTAGAGAGAAGGAAGGAAGGAGGGAAGAATACCAGAAGGATGTGCGGAGAATAAAGGGCTTTGTAGACACACTTTGTAGAAACGCTCCGCCTCAAAACATCGATTATTTCCCTTAATCCTCCCTTTAGTGTTAATTAATCGCAGCTTCCTCGATCCAGGTTGGCTGGCGGGATGAGTTTTATAAAGCGATTCCCTTCCACTTTCTGCTTACCGAGAATTTCCTTCACTTCATTAACGTGGAGGTTTTCTGCACTTTTTTTCATTTAATAATCCGTTTGGCTATGGAATATTAATATCTCAGGATAGTGATTAAAATGGTTCAGGGAAAGCGTTCGTTGATAATTGGTAATGCTTTCTGATTACCATTTTTTTTTTCTTATTCGGAAAATTAATTAATGCTTTGTCGAGTGAAGACATTGTTAAAGGAAGTTTGCACGAGTCATTAGTTTAGAATTTTTTTGCATCTGTGGTTTTCTTAGTAGACGTAGGTGTGTGTCAGAGAGAGAGAGAGAGAGAGAGAGAGAGAGAGAGAGAGAGAGAGAGGTTGTTGAATGAATGCATGCTAATATACGACCTTGAAAACTCCATTACCGTGTAGATGAAAGACATTTTACACATTACACAGGCGAATGCTTTTAATATTTTACTACTTTTCACACAAGCGCTTCAACGCACTTCACTCTCCTCTTTTCTACACTTCATCTCCATCCGCCTTTCCTTTCTCCATTGTTTTCCCGACGGTGATGTACTCCTTCTCCTCCTTCTTTTCCTCCTCCTTCCTCCAACTCATCTCCATCCTCCTCTTTTCTTCCTCCACCTCATCTCCATTCTCCTTTCCTTTCTCCATTGTTTTCCCGACGGTGCTGTACTCCTCCTCCTGCTTTTTCACCTTTTTCCTCCACCTCATCTTCATCCTCCTTTCTTTTCCTCATTGTTTCCCCGTCGCTACTGTACTCCTGCTTTTCTTCCTCCTTTTTCTACCTCATCTCCATCCTCCTCTTTTTCTCCTTTGTTTCCCTGTCGCTACTGTACTCCTGCTGCTGCTTTTCCTCCTCCTTCCTCCACCTCCTTTCTCCATTGTTTGTCCGTCGCTACTTTACTCCTCCTGCTTTTTCTCCTCCTTCCTCCTTCTCATCTCCATCCTCCTTTGTTTTCTCCATTGTTTCCCCGATGCTACTGTACTCCTCCTTCTTTTATTCTTCCTCCTTCCTCCACCTCATCTCCATCCTCCTTTGTTTTCTCCATTGTTTCCCCGATGCTACTGTACTCCTACTACTCCTGCTTTTCCTCCTCCTTCCTCCTCTTCTTTACTGCCACTACGCACCACACAATTTACCTTCCACCAACCTTCCATCCCTCCCTCCGCTCTCTTTCCTCTCCTCACACAAACTTTTTTTTCACATTATTTTCGAGTTTTGTTCTTTACGACTTTATAAAAATGACACCTTCCGGCGAACTAGAAAAATATAACAGTTTTCATTTTGTTTAATGGTGTTTGGGGAGAGTGTGACACGCGGGGACATAAACAAAGTAGAGAAATAAGGAAGGAGTGAAGGAAAAACATGAAGAGTAGCAGTTTTCTGAGTAGAACTTGACGTTGAAAAGTGGAATTGATAGAGCGTGGTTTATTTGCGTTTTTGTTATTTTTGTTTTATTATTATTATTATTATTATTATTATTATTATTATTATTATTATTATTATTATTATTGTGGTTGTTGTTATTTTATCAATCTTGTTAATATTATGATTATTTCCTCACATTTGCGATTTATTCTTTCTTTTGACTCCATTTCTTATACTCTCCTCCTCCTCCTCCTCCTCCTCCCATATCTCCGTCGGCTTCCCCTACTTAAAGAATTCAGTAGAGGAAAATGAGTGTACTTTTACTTCAAAGGTCGAAGCCTCTCGTTCGAACCAAACCTTCTTTTGAACGGCCGTGTTTATGATTAGGTTACCTGCTGTTTTACCTTTCCGACACAGCAATCAGAATTCGCAAACACGCTACCATTTTTCTTGCTTCTGATTCTTTTTAGTTCCTTGATGTGAAAAAATAATGTTAATCAGGAACTTGTATGTGTCCCTCCCTTGTGTTTGTGTTACTTTTGTGTACTGTGTGTCTACTTCTCTCAAGATATATGTTATTGCATGCTACATTCATGATCCCCCCCGCCATTACCGCCCTGATTTTTTTTTATTATTATTATTATGTAAGAGGGAAACACGGCCAAGTGCAAAAGAAAAATGTGAGTGAAATAAAAGTTCCACTGAGGTCCCGGTCCCCAAACAGGTTGAAAAGAATGATGTTAAAAGGGATAGTAAATGTGAGTTTAATTACCATCTACCCCGATTAGTGTATAAGGTTGAGACCTGTCGCGTATACTGAACACATTTGGCTCAAAGAAGAGACGTGTAGGAAAAGAAAATAAGCAAAAGGTTCTCTTACATATAAAGCAATAGATGAAGTTGAGGAAAGGTATTCAGATTGTTAGTGTTGAGTTAACCCCTTCAGTACTGTGATGCTTTTCTTTTTATCCTAAAATTTGTGCACGATTAGACGATTTTATTGACATCAGGAGGGTCTATGGAGGTCAGAAGATTAATGGCCAGAGTTTTCACTATTCTAATCTCCACATAAGTTTCTGAAGCTGTGTAAAATCACCATATGGTAAGCAGAATGAATATGGAAACGCGTCATGGTACTGAAGGGGTTAATGGAGAGCTTTTAAGATTGATTGAATATATGGAGAGGGAGAAAAGGTGGTGCATTTAGGTAGACATGTTTTATAAAGGGACTGGCACGTAAAGATGTATTGGTTTCTTGCAGCTTTATTAATTTTCTTGTCAATTTTATGTTCTTAGTTCTTCGCTCGTCATTGGAAACTTCCTGAGCCTTAACCCCTTCCATACTGAGACGCAATTTTTACTTTGATTTTTGGAGATGATTAAACGATTTTATTTGCATTAGGAAGGGTCTTTGGAGGTAGGAAGATTAATGGCCAGAATCTTAACTATTGCAGTCCTCACATGAATTTCTGAAGCTGTATAAAATCACCAAATAGTAAGCTGAAAAATTATGAAAACGTGTCATGGTACTGAATGGGTTGAGCGTGGCGCAAGTCTTACAGGTAGATTTTCTACACTGACCAAGCGAGAGGACTGCATAAAACGTCGGATGAATTTGGTGATGTCTTCACTACATTACCAATAGACCTGCTGAGAAGTGTTTGAAGTGGCTCAGCAGAACAGGGAAGTATTTGGTTTGGTGTGTTCTTAAAAGGCAACATTGTGACTGTAGTGTGCAATAAGTGAGACTGGTTTAGTGTGATTGCTTTCTGGAATAGAGGAGTCGTTAGTTATGCTTCAGGAACAAACACACTCCTGACACAATATCAAATTGTTGCACTCCAAAGCTGTCCTCAGCGCATATTAGGGAAGGGAAGATAGACGACAGCTGCACTCACTGAGGGTCTTTACAAATTGACTTTACATTAAAGCTGCGAGAATATTCAGCTAATTTGTGAATTGTATACGAGTGCATTCATGATGAAAGTGAGGCATGGACGAATTTGGAAATATTACATATCATGTGAAAGAGACAGAGTACGGATGCGAAACTTAAAGGAAAAGAGACGATTCAATTAGCTGATTATACCCAACTGCTCTTATAATTATGCTGTACAGTTCTGGTTCCCACATTATAGGAAGGATATGAGTGTATCAGAATCAGTGCAAAGAAGAATGTCTAAATAGATACAGAGCTGTATTCCCTACGAAGCATGATTGAAGAAACTAAATTTGTATTCATTAGAGACGTACGTTAAGAGGGGACCTTATAGAAGTATTTGAGTGGTATAAGGGTTATAACAAAGGGGACATGAGCAAAATTCTTAGGTTCAGTAGACAGTATAGAACCAGAAATAATGCGTTTGAGCTTGAGAAATTCAGGTTTAGTTAAGACATGGGAAGGAACTGGTTCTCTAACAGTGTGCTAGATGAAAGAAACGGACTCAATAATCATGTTTTTAGTGCTGATTCAATAGGGAGCTTTCAATGAAGGTTAGATGAATTTATGGATGGTCATGATAAATATAATTAAGTAAATTTGCTCATACAGAGACTGTCACGTGTAGGCCTGACAGCCTCTTGTAGCTTCCCTCATTTTCTTATGTTCTTATGACCTTACTTATAACTGTATATGCCTCCCCTTCTCCGGCTGCTTCGCTGCACAAAACTAACTTCTTTGTCTCACCCCTATTCTGTCAACATCTCTAATGCAAAGTTAAACAGTATTCTCAGTCATTCATCTCTTTCTCTGGTGAACATTGTAACTCACTGCCGGTTCCTGTATTTCCAACATTTTATGACTTGACCTCATTTAAGAGTGAGGTATCGAGACACTCACTTGGTATCTTTGACTAACGCTTTTGACACTGTTCGGGGATCGTTACCTCATTGAACCTTTTTTTTCATAATTACAATTGTTTGTTGCCCTTCGTCTTCCTCTTGACCACTTGAGACTTGAGAATGCGTGCAGCTAACAATATCAGAAAAGTAATAACCACGGAAATGAAGAACACAACAAGAGATGCAACATGACGGTGGTGAGTAAGTGACTGAAGACTTTGTCTGAAGGAGACGAGTTGATAAGGAGGGAAGCTTTTGACTTTAACTTGTTTAATGAGGCTTTACGAGTTCATCCTCCCCAATAGTGGAATGTGTACTCTCACTCTCAGTTTTGTAATGAGACGTTATTAGATAATATTATGTTACATTTCAAGACTATTAGATGGTGTGGTGTTTAGAGCGCCTCGAGTCTCAGCTAAGAGAACCTGTGTTGCAATTCCCAGCCGAATGGAGGCGGCATGGACTTGTCTTCATTCACATCGTAATCTCTCCAAGACGTTCTAAGCCAGCGTGCCGTGGTGTCTGGCTTAACGCTCACCCTGTAAGCAATGGAGATTCTTTTCTTGGAATGCAGTCATTCTTGTACAGGCTGATGATGTAGAGTAAAAAAAACATGAATTAGAAAAAAAAAATGATTGTTTATGTCGAATTATTTGAAAAATATTCTGTAGCTTTTAACTATTCATTTATTCACAGTACTCAATGTAATGGTATAGCTTACGCTATTATACCTGTACAACTACCTAAGCCTAAAGTAATTTTCTGAGGTACATAAAAACAGCTTGGAAATTTCTTGAGACTGTCATAAAGTTTAGTATTTCTAAGTTAGAGTTTCATGAAAGTTATTTTTATCGTCATCAGTCTTCATAATTCCGTTGTAGATCAAAAGATTGCCCGAACTCTGACTTTTTCTTTGTATTTTCGTCGGTATCCCGTTTATTTTGGAATCTACACCATTACTTACAAGAATAGAATACCCCATCACTCCATCTCGCTCTCTCCTCGTAACATTAATGGCAAGAAGGTACAGAATCTCACCCTGCCACAATAAGCAAGAATGGAGAGCTTCCCCTCTTCCTTTGTAACCCCACGTACTTTATTTTTAACTCTGTACACCAATTACGTAAGAGCTTTCTTCTCTCTCCCTTCCAGTAGACCCATTCTTGCCCTTTCTTATCTTTCCCTTTCCTGGTAGCTTTCTTCTTATTCCCCCGCCAACCACCGACTCCACCGCCTCCATCTTCACTGCCCTTCCCTCACCCGTCATCCCCCATCTACGTTTCGTCTTTTGGAGTGATTAGGTCAGGAACAGAGTGAGGTTTTTTTTTTTTCTTATTTTCTTATCCCCAACTCCTTTTCTTCTCTCGTCCATTTCTTTTAATCTTTTTTTTCTATTCGTCTATTTCTTATCTTTTCTTCTTTTTATTTCATTACGTCATCCTATTTAATCTTGTACGCATGTCTATATTTCTTGTCCTGCTTCGTTTTCACCTTCAAATCCTCCTCCTCCTCTTCCTGTTCTTTTTCTCCTCCTCCTCCTCCTCCTCCTCCTCCTCCTCCTCCTCCTCCTCCTCCTCCTCCTCCTCCTCCTCCTCCTTTCCTCATCCTCCTCCTCCTCCTCCTCCTCCTCCTCCTCCTCCTCCTCCTCCTCCTCCTCCTCCTCCTCCTCCTCCTCCTCCTTTCCTCATCCAAAACATCAACAACAAAAACAACAAAAATAGGAACGCTCTTTTGTTTCCCTTTATTACTCAATATGCTCATCTTTTTTTTCTTTTTTCTGTATTACTTTTCATGTATTTTCTTCCACACAGTTTTCTTTCCTTTTCGTTCTTAAAATTTGTCTCATCTTCCTCCTTTCTCTTATATGAAACTGTGCTCCTTCCTTTTTCCGTGTACAGTTTTTCTTAAATCCTTCACCATGTCTTCGTTTTTCTCCTTTTCTTTCCTTCCCTCCACCTCTTTTACTCCTCCATAACAACCTCTCTTTTTTTTACCCTTCTCATCCTCCTCCTATTCCCCTTCCTCTTTATCTTCCTCGTCAGTTTCTATCCTCAAAATAAATAAGATCCACCTGTTTGATCTCCAGGTAAAATTACCCTTAGGTGGAGTAGGACAGGTGTGTTAGCGTTGCTCGTGTATCCAGAATAAATAGATTGACTGTCCATTTCTTTGCCATGCGTATCCATGGTTGTTAGAATGATAAAAAGGAAAGAGAAAGATGGAAAAAGGTATAAAAGCTCAAGAAGGTGGAGAAAGAGGATTTCGTATGTGCTTCTTTGGGTCTGGTTGACTTCAATAGGGTCGTTTGAAAGGTATCTTCTGGAGAGAGACCTTCCCTCTTCTTATGAAATGAAAGGAAGAAGCGTGGAGAGAGAGAGAGAGAGAGAGAGAGAGAGAGAGAGAGAGAGAGACAGACAGACAGACAGACAGACAGACAGACAGACAGACAGACAGACAGACAGACAGACAGACAGACAGACAGACAGACAGACAGACAGACAGACAGACAGACAGACAGACAGACAGACAGACAGACAAAGATGAAAAGAACAGAGGAAATGAAACCGTAAGAATAAAGGGAGTGTATATTGCGAGAAAGTAAAAAAAAAATAAGGATTACAGACTGAAAGAAAACTTTAAAGACTGCAACAAGTGTGTTGCATACATTATGGTCGTTTGCTCCCCTCATCTGCTTCCCTCTCACTGGCATCTATACCAGTCTGAAAAAAAAACTCATGAAATAATACTGTAGTAAAATCTACACCCACATAGGTATCCTTTAGGTGTCCCCGTTTTCCTCTCCGAGCTTTTTCTTTAATTTCCCTATGCGCAGCACATCGGGAGCGTCAGTTTTCAGAAAGTTTAAGTGTATGTTAACACTTTCTCGAAGATGTATTTCACCATCAAGATTTTTCTTGCAAAGTACACTTCCCGTTTTAGTTAACATGAAGTAATAATTACTTTATAATTTGTTTGTCTATTGATATTCCAAGATTCTGATGTTGAACGTATTAAAAGTGAATGTCAATCCGGATCATTAGCTTGTAGTGCTCTATAGCCATTATGAAAGGAATAGCGCCACATTTAACGGTTCCCAAGCTACTATTCTATCAATCATCTGTTGCTCGACCTTGGAAAATAACGAACAGACTATGATCTCTCCCATACCTAAAGAAATTAATAATGAAGGTAGTGGAGCTAAAGATGAGTGGTTGATCTGAGAAATATTTCAAGGGAAAAGAATCTAACTAGAGAGAAACATGGGAAAATCAGGTAAAGAAGAAATGCATTGGAATGGTATGAAAAGATACAAGCAAAGAAATCATGAAAAAGTCAATTTGAGTGAGAAAGATAACAATGTTGGAGAAAATCAGATAAACACGAAGCTAGGATGAATGGAGGGAGAAGGACCGTAAGGCAGGAAAGGTGGAGGAAGGGCAAGAAAAAAGAAGAAGGAAGAGACAGGAAAGAACCTTGTTATCCCGGAAGGCATATTATTTTTCAAGAAAGAGAGAGAGAGAGAGAGAGAGAGAGAGAGAGAGAGAGAGAGAGAGAGAGAGAGAGAGAGAGAGAGAGAGTTCATGCAAAATCAAACCACTGAGTATACATGGAAAATCTGAGAAAAAACAAAAATATGAAAAAATGGATGATGTATAGGATCATAATATTGAAAAGATATATGAAAAAGTGTCAAAAATGTAATAGAAAATGCAAAACTTTGGGGGGTAAGGATCCGACGTCCCTGGAAATCCACCGCTTCTCTTTAACGCGTCTGGCGGCCTACAGTTAAATCCTCGACGTCAACCACGAGCTCTGCTTCCAGAAAAGAGCAACTAGACGTGTGAGCCTCCGGGATGAAACCCGTATGTGTACCAGCTTGGCGCCTCCCCCACCATCAGCGGTGACACTACCAACACCATCACCAACGCCAACACCAACACCAACACTAGCGCTAGAGCTGATACCCCAAGCTTATAACAGCGTCAATACTGCTGGTAATTCCTACATCAGGGACGATACGACCAACACACCTTAACATCAGCGTCAGAACCACGAACGTCTCTAACACCAGCCGCAGTGCCACCAACACCACCAACACCAGCGCTATTACCCCAATAACTCCTCCTTTTGCTCCATCTCCTCCTCCTCCTCCTCCTCCTCCTCCTTCTCCTCCTCCTCCTCCTCCTCCTCCTCCTCCTCCTCCTCCTCCTCCTCCTCCTCCTCCTCCTCCATTCTGAAAATTACGCGTGTTGTTAGAGCAAATAATGAAATATTAGGCAACTTCAACATGGCTGGTATTCAGAGTTGCACAGAAGCTTGTGTTAAAGACAGGTGATGAGAATGTCAACGGGTCTTCTGCAGTCTCCTTACTTTCTTATGCTGTTAAGGAAGACGGCTATGGCATTAGCATTTAGAAGAAGCAATATAAGTAACTGATTTTTTTTTTTTTGTGTGAAAAGTTTTAAATGTGCAATTCACGAGCACTTTAAAAGATAATATCAAAAGGCTGTGAAGCTTTGTACAAGACTTTTGTATCGGCATTTAAGAGACGCACTCGAAACAACTGACTCATTGTGCCACTGTTAAAGATCAAACAAGAATATCAGCACTTCAGGAACTCCAGAAATATAGACAAAAATGAGAAAGTAAATTGTATTATTTGAAAAAGACACATTATAAGTACTCGTAATTGAAAATTTCAATGAAAAGATTGATTTTTAGATTCTGCATTTGAGGAACACCAACAGTTGTATAAACGGATGCATAGATAAAGTGATCAAAGCCAACTTTAAAGACAAGCAACTGAGAAGCACTTAGAAACAAGAAAACTCTTATGAAAAGTTGAACATAAAAGAAAAATGAACTTCAATAACATGTGAAGTTTCATCAACAGCAAAATGTGAGATATGATGGCAGCCCAGACAACTAAAACACACACTGAAGGTGCATGAATGAATAATTAATGAAGTCTAAACGACCACAAAGTGTAGCAAGATTCAAATATATTGGTATTATAACAAACATCTTCATATTGTTTATATCTATTTATATTTTGTAGCAATTTTATTTTCTAAGGAAGATTGGATGGGAGAAAGTGTGGAGGAAGCACAGCGGTTTTCAAAAAGAAATGACAAGAGGGGAGAACGAGAGGGGTCGCCATGCTCTCCTTGTACAGGAAAAGAGTGTCAAGAAGGAAGGAAAGCTGGAGAAAGATGAAGGGTGTGTAAGAAGGTAACACAGAGATAGGGGATAAGTATAGATTTCGTAAGTAAGAGTACAGAACAGGGAACGCAGAAATAAAACAAATGCCGAAAAGAGATGAAAAAGATAGGACGCAGAAGAGGAAGTGATATATGGAGAGGGGAAGAAAGGAGAAAGAAAAAGAAGGAGAACTCAGAGAAGGATAGTGGAATATATTGTATGAAGAAGATGGGTAAGAAATAAAAAGGGAGCAGCAGGTGTAAGAGCTAAAGGAAGATAAGGAAGACTGTAAGAAGAGGAGTAGGAAGGAGAGGAAAAGTAAGAGAAGGAAGATAAGGGTCAAAGGGATAGGGAGAAGAAGAGTAAGCGAAGAATAAAAAAGAGGAAGAACAGTTTTCATGGTAGCAATAGTTGTTTTTATTGTCGCTGGTGGCGGTGATGGTGTTAGCGTTGGTTGTGTTGTAATGCGTAGTTCTCGTAGTAACAGTTGTAGTAACAGTACAAGAAGGAGGAGGAGAATTGGGGAGGACAAAAACGATGACAAAAGACAAAAAAGAAAGGAATGAAAAGGGAGAGAGAGAGAGATGTCTACATGAATAACTAGGGAGGAAATAGGAAAGAAAGGAATATTCATACGTAAGGAATCATAGGACAAGAAGGACATACGCTCAGTTTATAGTCATAGATGGGACAGAGGTGAGGCACTGAGGCAGCGTAGTGGTCGTTCCTCCCCACCTGTCTCCACTCTGGATGATCACGTGAGCTGGGTCATCGGGCACACGTAAAAGGCTGCGCTGGGTACGAAATTAATCCTTATAAAGCTCTTTACCTCTCGCGGATGGCAGTACACAAAGTTGTCATTTCAGTAACAAGACTTCCTCTCTCTCTCTCTCTCTCTCTCTCTCTCTCTCTCTCTCTCTCTCTCTCTCTCTCTCTCTCTCTCTCTCTCCTCACAATTGACATAATACTATTACATACCCTGAAATTTAAGTAGAAGTAAATATTTATTCTGCCTCATTTCATATTTCAACACTTTTCTTCTCCTTCGTACTTAACGAATTTAAATTTCCTGTTTTATCGTTTGTCTGTGATTATTTTCTTTCAGTTTGTTAGCGTTCTGATGAAAATAGTATCGTCCAATGAAAATTAATAATATTTTTTTTACCACTACCACACCACCACCACCACCACCATCACCACACCACCACCATCACCACACCACCACCATCACCATCACCATCACCATCACCACTACCATCACCATCATTACCAGAAGAGAGGTGTTGAGTGCTCGAGGAATAGTGGAGGTGAACACGACCAACGCAATCGACAGCTGTTATCATACACGCAAGAGAGGAAGGCAAATATGCACTTGTAGGCGACAGTCACATGTTTACATTCCGAAGTGAAATGCGAAGCGGAATCATTGCAAACTTAAAATATGTAAAAATAGAAGACTATGCTTAAGTAATATTTTTCTTCTATATATCCAAAGTGACTGAAATAGTAAATACATAACATTTTATGTAGAAATTTCATGATGACGCGACCGTCCAGCTGGAACGTCATTCTAAACATCTCAGCATTTTATCTAGACCATTTTCAACAGAGCCTAATGGAATTTATTAGGACATTCATGAGTCCATTCAGGATTTTAGTGATTTACTTAATCCTGTATCAGTTGTGTGTGTGTGTGTGTGTGTGTGTGTGTGTGTGTGTGTGTGTGTGTGTGTGTGTGTGTGTGTGTGTGTGTGTGTGTGTGTGTGTGTGTGTGTGTGTATATATATATATATATATATATATATATATATATATATATATATATATATATATATATATATATATATATATATATATATATGTATATATATATATGCTAACCTAACTAATCGTCTCTGACCTTTGAAAGTATGATTTATATGAAATTGCACGTTGTAGTAACAGTGCAATACGTTGATTGGCGCTTTATTTTATAGTAGGCCTTGATTAGATGAGGATTAATGATCATTTTTAGCGTCATAGTCACAGTGTCACATGACATAGGGAAAAGATGATCAATAGAATAAGGAAATACTTATGGGGTGAGGAAAATAAGAAAGAGTGACTATAGGAAAGAGTGAATAATTGAACGAGTCTGTTGAGTGGATAAGTCATTGATCACAGAATGACAGAGGCTTGATGATCTCCATACAACTATTCCATACTCTGAACATAACATTTATCAAAAGAAATGTATTTTTTACATTTATCATTGTAAATTATATAACAATAAATTATTTTCGAGTTACTGGTGTAATTCACCTCGGTCATCTGCTGGTCACCCAGTCAGTCTTCCACATTACGGAGCGAGCTCAGAGCTCATAGACCGATCTTCGGGTAGGACTGAGACCACATCAAACACAACACACACCGGGAAAGCGAGGCCACAACCCCTCGAGTTACATCCCGTACCTATTTACTGCTAGGTGAACAGGGGCCACACATTGAGAGGCTTGCCAATTTTCCTGGCCGCTTTCCGGGACTCGAACCCGGCCCTCTTGATCGTGAGTCGAGCGTACTAACCACTACACTTCGCGGTGTGTGTGTGTGTGTGTGTGTGTATGATAGTCAACATTCCGTGCACAGTCGACCGAAAAAACGTAATTCTTTCTTCTCTCTGTCTCTTCTTGTACGTACTATCGTGGACCAAATATTTGATATCGGACATTCTTAAGTGGAACTGAACTGAAGCCGCCTTACCGTGAAAGTAATATCTTGGTGCAGCTCCGTGTGGTTGTCAAAATAATAAACCGATGCTACGAAACTCACAAGTTCTTAATACTACACAAAGCCTGAAGTTTGTGATATGAGGGAACAGTAAGACAGAGATGGCAGGAATGGCAGAGAGGAGGAGACGACGTTAATAAAATGAAACCTCCCTTCTCAGTTTATCAGAAGAACTGGAAAAGAAGAGGAGTTCTCAAGATGATGTAGACAAGAGGTATTTGACAAATGCTCGGCCTCTGACAAAATAAGAACGGCAGCCGGCGGGAGTCTGGCAGATGGTGGGGACGATTGAGGGGCGTGGAGGATGAGCGGAAAAGGGCCTCGGGGGACACGCGTCGGGATAAATGGAGAAATAAAATGGAGGGACGTATAAAGGGAAGGAAAAATGAACCTTATTGGGGAATGTAAGGCGCGAGGCTCGGGAATGAAGGTCTCTTTGTCGTGGACATCCCTGTACGAGGGGAGAGGAGTACGTGGAGCCCTGATTGAAGGCTGTGTGACGTGTTCAAGGGGAACTTCGAGGGCTGGGAGGGATAAGTCGAAGCGCATCTGTGGCAATAATATGTGAGATGCTGACTGTGGTGATAGTGGTGATGGTGGTGGTAGTATTTTTAATAGTAGCAACAGTAGTAAGGGGCAGCAGTACTACTACTAGTAGTAGTAGCAGCAGCAGGAGCAGCAGCAGCAACAACAACCGCAGTAGTAATAGTAGCAGCAGCAGAAGGAGCTGCAGCTGAAACTGTTGCTGGTGCTACTGAAAGAATGAAAAATGTGGTGTCAACAGCCGAAAGTTCACCGAAGTATTTTGAGACACACACACACACACACACACACACACACACACACACACACACACACACACACACACACACACATACACTTTCATCATGATTACCTTCCATTTCCATGATTTTTTTTTTTTTTGTCTTATTAGAAGAAATGCTGATCATACATCATATATTCTACTTCATTTCTTTTCCTTTTATGATCCTCAAAATTTACCTCAAACACTACAATTGCAAGAGAACGGTTCGTACTATTTCATGTATATATGTATTTATGTATTTTATGTATTTATGTATTCCAACCACGTTTTTTTTTTAATATTACCTTCATTGGACTAAATTGTAGAGACGAATAAACAAAACAGCGTTAGATACCAATATCTGGCATCTTTTTTTTCTTAATACATGACACAAATGTTGATGAAACCAAAGCAATTAAAACATATCCAAGCTACATCTCTCTTGTAATGGACGTGGAGTTAAGGAAGGAATAAGAGTTGGAATGAGCGAAGATAATTAAGAACTCATATGACGGTACTTAATCCTCTGATATTTCATTATCTTTACTTCATTATCTGGATATAAAAGATAAAAACTTAGAGGAAGCGCACGTAAACCCTCAAGGAGTAGTTTTTTTTTCCTAAACGAACTTCATATAAAGTTTTTAATTTAAGCCATACAGAAGGAAGCCCTTAGGGAATTTTTAGAGAGAGAGAGAGAGAGAGAGAGAGAGAGAGAGAGAGAGAGAGAGAGACTAACATAGAACCAGAAAAACAAAGAGAGAAGCAGAAAGAAAAAAACATAAATAAATAGAAAGACGAAAAGACAGACAGAAAGACAAACAAGCAGAAAAATATAGACACACATGAACACAAACGGACATAAAGATAAAACAAACACAAGCAAAACAAAACGTACACATTTTTGCAGGAACACAGACAGACCGACAGACAGACAGATGGAAACGACACAAAAACAAAGACAGCAGGAAATAGACAGGGGCGGCGGGGAGACTCTGCATCACCCGTCCCACAAAATAAAAGGAGAAAAAAAAAGTGAGAAAAGTGGTACATATGTATTGTTTGCAGTAACGTGTGGCGTCGCATTGCAGCAAGACGGCCCACCCACCAGGCCAGCCAGCAAAGCCCTCCAGGTCGACAGTTCGCTCGCCTCTCTCTCTCTCTCTCTCTCTCTCTCTCTCTCTCTCTCTCTCTCTCTCTCTCTGTTTCTGTTCTAGGTCGCGGAGGAACTCTTGTATATATATACGTAACTGTGTAGGAAAGTGCACATTTACTTGTCCAGTTTTTATCCAGCGGTCAGAAATGAGGCAAAAGTTTGGAGGGAGTTTCAGGAGGTCGAGGAGGTAAATGTGCCTTAATGTGTGTGTATATGTGTGTGTGTGTGTGTGTGTGTGTGTGTGTGTGTGTGTGTGTGTGTGTCTTGTGAGGCCTCATGCTCTTCCTTTCCACCATTTTCTCACATGGTTCTTCCTTCTCTATTCTTTCCTCCGTCTCACTGTTCTTCTTTCCCTGCCTTCCCTGCCTTCCCTGTCCTCCTGCCTCCTCGTCCTTCCTCCTTCCTTCTTCCTCTCACCGTTCTTTTCTTCTCTCCGTGCACCTAAAAGAAGAGAGCTATGATCACCTCGTAATAGCTCTCTCTCTCTCTCTCTCTCTCTCTCTCTCTCTCTCTCTCTCTCTCTCTCTCTCTCTCTCTCTCAATTTCTCAATTTTCTATTACCATTAAGCTATCTCTCTCTCCCATTTCCCCATAACATTCCTCACTTCTCCCTCTCTTCGCCACAGTCACTCATCTCCCCTCCCTTCTCCTCCCCTCGTTTCTCCTTCCCTCCTCTCTCATATCGTCCCCTCCTCCTCTCCCCGCCTCTCCATCCCTTCCCTTCCTTACAGGATCGCCTGGTGGCAACTGTTCCTCAACTTTTAATCAAGATTTTTCGCGGTTGGAATACACGAATGGCTCTAAATTAGTTCAATCAAAGAAGGAAAAATCTTTAAAATTCTTTCCCGCCTGGCAGATGCGAGGAAGACGAGTTGAGTTGGTGGGTTCGGATCGTAGGTAAGCCGTCGCTGTGTGACTTACCGCAACTATAACGTGTTCGTCCTCCACCAGGCGGGAAAGATGATTGGTGAAGAAAAGTTTGTTGCTGGATGAGCGAGCGTTCACTAGAAAAAAAAGGAAAGAAAAAAATATATAAAACGTGGAAAAAATAGCAGGCTTCCTTTGCTAATGACTTTGGGTGGGAAAAAGCCAAACTTTTACCTCTTTAATCAGATGGTTTCTCTAAATTGTTTACTGGCCTGATTCGCAGACTTAGTGGGATTCTTAAATGTCTCGCTGACGGCAGGGTAAAAGGAATGCACTTAATTAAATGGTCTGTAATGGTTTATTTTCTATATCCGGAGCAGCAAATAATTCATTTTAAGGGAGTAACGTTTCTGAATTTCTCCTTCCTTCAGAATTCAAAGTTGAATGAAGAAAAAATTATGTGTGTGTGTGTGTGTGTGTGTGTGTGTGTGTGTGTGTGTGTGTGTGTGTGTGTAATTCACTGTTTGATCTGCTGCAGTCTCTGACGAGACAGCCAGACGTTACCCTACGGAACGAGCTCAGAGCTCATTGTTTCCGATCTTCGGATAGGCCTGAGACCAGGCACACACCACACATCGGGACAACAAGGTCACAACTCCTCGATTTACATCTCGTACCTACTCACTGCTAGGTGAACAGGGGTTACACGTGAAAGGAGACACACCCAAATATCTCCACCCGGCCGGGGAATCGAACCCCGGTCATCTGGCTTGTGAAGCCAGCGCTCTAATCACTGAGCTACCAGGCCGTGTGTGTGTGTGTGTGTGTGTGTGTGTGTGTGTGTGTGTGTGTGTGTGTGTGTGTGTGTGTGTGTGTGTCTGTATGTTTGTGAGGTGCCTTTTAATTGCTGTGTCTTGTTTAAGTAGTTGATCTCATTTTCTTATCTATAATGTCAAAGTGCGTGTTCCTCCCTCTGCATTTCCATCTTTTTTTTCTTATTTTTCATACGTTCCCACTTTCTTACACTGTCGAGCATCTCTAATTCTATCCACTTACCTTATTTACATTGTTTCCATTTTGTTATTTTCACAAACACTTCCTCGTCCTGCACTTATATTTGTTCTTTGCATTCTTAATGTATATGCCATTTTCTACAGTGTTTATCTTTTATTGAGTTAAACACTTCTTTTTCCTTCACTCAGATATGTTCTTATATTCTTATTGCCACACTTTCTATATTGTTTCTTATATTAAGGCTCAAACATCTTTTCAGTCTTTTTTTTTTTATATATGTTCTTTACTTGTTTTGCGTTCCTACCTCCTTACCCTACCAAGTACTTCCTATTTCCTACTTCCTTAACGCCTCACGTCCTCCGAAAGTCCGTTTTCTCCTCGTCTTCCCTTCGTCTTCCCCTCAAGATCTTTACTTTTGATTTCTGCTCTATATCCTGTTTCCTCCACAATGTACCTTTATGTCGTACCATCACTGCGATCTCTATTTGCCACTCGTACCCTTAATATTCATGTCGAACCAGAGGCGGTTGTGAAGAGAGATAAAAAAAAAATTATATGTTTTTTATCAAGTGAGGTAAAGGCCTACAGGTACGTACTTCACATCAAAGACTAACTACTCGGGGACTCACGACGAAAGGGTGAATTACTGCTTGAGGGGAGCAAGAAATGACAAAGAACAAGGAATGAAATTATAAGAAAGAAATAAAAAGCTAACCCGTTATTGCTCGGTTCTTTGCACTTCTCCTTTGTTGAAATTTAATGCATAGCAAGTAAATACAAGCGATAGTAATGAGATTGTGTAGCAGAGTGAGAGGGTAATGAGGCTAATTTGTGTGTGTGTGTGTGTGTGTGTGTGTGTGTGTGTGCGCGCGCGCAAAATGTCAGTGGATTGGAACGAATTGAGAGAGAGAGAGAGAGAGAGAGAGAGAGAGAGAGAGAGAGAGAGAGAGAGAGAGAGATAAACTCCCTCGGCCCTGAAGAAAGAAAATTAAAACAGTGAGCGAGTCTTTTTCGAAAAGGATAAGTCAATTGGAAGCTTCCCTCAAGAGAAACCACGAGATTAATGACTGCATCACTGCAAGTTGCAACGATGAGAAAAACGAACGGTGAGAGAGAGAGAGAGAGAGAGAGAGAGAGAGAGAGAGAGAGAGAGAGAGAGAGAGAGAGAGAGGGGGGATGATTTTTTTCCTGGGTTATTCTTTATTTTCCATTTCAAGAACGACTTGGAGCTAATCTTTTATTTGTAGTTACCTCTAGTATTCATTTTTTTTCTTTTCATTAGATAAAGGCTGAAAATGTACACGTTTCTTATCTCCCGTCTAGCAGACACGATAAGTGGCTTGACGCTCCCAGTGAAAGAATTAGGTGGAAGTGTACTTCTCCTGTCGCGGCAAACTATAATTACCATATTTCTCCTCCTCCTCCTCTCTTCTCTTCTTTTCTTTTTTCTTTTCTGTTTTTCTTTTCTTTTTCTTTATCTCCCTTTTCGTTTCTCTTCTCTTTCTTTCTTCTCTTCTCTTCTCTTCTCTTCTCTTCTCTTTTCTTCTCCACTTTTTAACTTGGACGGATATTTTATTTTCTCTATTTTTCTTTCTTTACCCCTTCTCTGGAACACACTGTCTAATAAAACACAACGATTAAGTGAAAATAAAAACACACGCTTGATAAACACCAACTTTGACAAGGAAAAGGAGGAAATTAAAGTTACTTTTTGTGTGTGTGCGAAGTCTCGAAGTTACGAAGGTTTTTTTTGGCCGTGTAAAATCAAGACTCCTGTGGCCTTTTTGCTGATAAAAAGATTAATGACTAGCAAATTTAAGTTTCTGAATAAGATATGTTAACGCTGTAATTAATCATTTGTTGCTTTCTTTAGTCATGTGTAATTCATTTTGTTGCTTTCTTTAGTCATAAGTATAATTCAATTCCTACTATCTTTAGTCATAGGTGTAACTGTATTTAATTGAGAATGGTAGAGGACAGTACTGCAGATGGTTCATGAATAGAAAACCACAAAATTCCTGGATGACAAAGAAATTTCACAGCTACTAGCGTCATATATTTTTTTTTTTCGTATTGATTTGATAACGTGGAGAAGAAAACGAGAAAAAAAGTTAAATGTAGTGACGCGTGCTGATAGATAAGCGCAGCAAAATATACTGAAATACATTTTGCAAACAGACGAATAAGCAAGGAAGAAAACGCACAATCACCTCACTCGAAACCATCAGTAAATCAATATAATTTTATTACAACTGATCTCCCAACCAGAAATAAAATAAATGAATAAATAAAATGAAAATGAAAACAAGCTAGAGTATCCAAATTTATTGAATAACGTAAAAATGAAAACGAAAAAAAAGTTATAATATTTTTTTTTATAAGAGGGGAAGCTGGCCAAGGACAACAAAAATTAAAAAGAAAAAAAATGCCCACTTACAGATTACAGATGGTACACGCACGAAAGTTCCAAAATTGGGAGAAAACAAGGAAAATTTTACGGTTAGCGTCAGAAATACTTGCATCTTTTTTCTTTTATTATTTTTTTGTCCTTTTTATTCGGACGTACATCAGCTCTTTTGGACACCCGCTTTTCATACAGCCTCGCGGGGGTCTAATTTATGGAAGACATTAGAGATTTTTGCTGCGATATTCTTTCCGGCGAGGGAAGATGCATGGGCCACGACGACGCCATATTGTAATGCTGAGGAGGAGGACGTGAGAGAGAGAGAGAGAGAGAGAGAGAGAGAGAGAGAGAGAGAGAGAGAGAGAGAGAGAGAGAGTTTTGTGTGTAGACAGTGATGCAAGAGTGATTTTGAGAGAACACGAAAAAAAAATTACATACAGATAGATAAATAGAAAGATTAAAAATGTGAATAAATTAATGGAATGCAACAAAATCAAATATATCAATAAGCAGCCCAACAAATGAGAATGAGAGACGCATTCACCTAAACTCCAACCATTAACCCATTCAATACTGAGACGCATATTTTTACCTTGATATTTGGATACAATTAGACGATTTTATTTGCATTAAGAAGAGTCTATGGAGGTCAGAAGATTAATGGCTAGAGTCTTCACTATTTCAATCCTCACATCAGTTTCTGAAGCTGTACAGAATCACTAAATAGTAACCAGAATGAATACAAGGGTGCGCCATGGTACTGAAGGGGTTAATGAACTAATGTACTTATTTTAGCATTAGTTCCTCAAAATGTAAACTTATTGAATCACATATGTTCTGATCTAGTCACTTCAGGAAGCACATGTTTGAAAAGAAAAACTATGAGTGAGTTTCTATTGACTATTTGGAATCGTAGCGGCGTACATTGAAAATAAAGATGCCCATTTACTACAAGAGGAGCTAAAAATGCTTTAGTTGGATATGGATATTGCCTAAGAAAAGTGTGTGTGTGTGTGTGTGTGTGTGTGTGTGTGTGTGTGTGTGTGTGTGTGTGTGTGTGTGAGAGAGAGAGAGAGAGAGAGAGAGAGAGAGAGAGAGAGAGAACTGATGATACGAAAAAGAAATTAGAGACAGGAATAGGCGAGGGGCTTAGAAACAAAGGGGAACAAGAGAATGGGGGATGTGCAGAGGTTTGGTCAGTGAGGGTATGGCAGAGCGGCGCATGGAGGTGAGGCAAGTACGGAACACAGGTCACGTATGCTAGGAGACCACTTTGCTCCCTTATGGTGATAGATCGCTCCCCTGACCCACGTGGAAATGGCCTCCCTGGGTGCCTCTGGACCATTCCCTCTCGCCATTATATTGTCTTCTTGTGTTCTAGTGTCTTTTTTTTTTTTTTTTTTTTTGCTTTCTAGTTTTTTTTTACTTATTTTTTCTATTATTTATTTTATTTTTTTCCACTTGGTTGTGTATTATTATTTTATTTCTCGTCTCTGTTGTATTTTTGTTTTACTTTATTATGTTTGATTTACTCCAGGCGGTGATTTTTTTCCTCTTACTCTTTTCTTCTGCTATTTACTTTTTTTTTTCTATTCATGATGTGCATTTCTATTTTTAGTTCGTGGTGGTTCTCAGTATTCTTTCATTCTACGTACATCATCAGAAAGCTGCTGTTTTTCTTATGGTATTGCATAAGTCTGAGTCAACTTCGTTTTTTTTTTTTTTTTTTTTTTTTTTACAAAGTGTCTGCGTTTTCATCTTTCCTGCTTGTATCCTTAAATGCAAACAATTTTTTTTTCGCTTATGTGTGTGTGTGTGTGTGTGTGTGTGTGTGTGTGTGTGTGTGTGTGTGTGTGTGTGTGTGAAGGGAGCAGCAATCTCTCTCTCTCTCTCTCTCTCTCTCTCTCTGGAATCATTAATTATACATTTTTGGCCAGGATTAGTTGCGAAGTAATAAAGGAGAAGGAAAATTAAATACAGAAAATGGAGACAGTACGTGGGGAGAGAATATTACTTATTAAAGTCTTTATGGTGGTGATTGTAGTAGTAGTAGTAGTAGTAGTAGTAGTAGTAGTAGTAGTAGTAGTAGTAGTAGTAGTAGTAGCAGTAGTAGTAGTAGTAGTAGTAGTAGTAGTAGTAGTAGTAGTAGTAGTAGTAGTAGTAGTAGTAGTATCAGTAGTAGTAGTAGATTTAGTAATAGTAGTCGCAGTAGTAGTAGTAGTAGTAGTAGTAGTAGTAGTAGTAGTAGTAGTAGTAGTAGTAGTAGCAGTCTTTGTAGTAGTAGTAGTAGTAGCAGAAGTAATAATAATAGTAGTAGCGGTAGTGGTGATGATAGAAGTATTAGTATTCGATGTAATAGAGGTGGTGATGGCAGTGATTTATACTAAGCCTCTCGTCACACCACAGGAAGGAGAAAGTCGATATATCACTACTCGGATGCATGCCTTGGGCCGTCACTGTTCGGTAATGCCCCGTCACGAAAAGCTCGAGGGAGGAGGGCGGATTGCTTATGAAAAATCGTGTTCCGCGTCACCAAATGTATGTTATTGATTTTTTTTTTTTTTTTTTGTATTGTTGCTCTTTTTGTTGTTTTTGTTGATGGTGGTGGTGGTGGTGGTGGTGGTGGTGGTGGTGGTGGTGGTGACTGCTGCAGTTATTGCTTTTATTTCTCTTATTACTCTTATTCTGGTTTGAATATTTTTCCCTTTTTTTTTCTCTTTACTCTGCTTTTCAGTCATTTTACCCATCATTTTCTTTATTAATTATTTTCATCATTGCTACTTTTTCTCTGTGCCTTTTTCTTATTCAAAAATTTCCTCTTCCTCTTCCTCCTTCTAAATAAATGCTACAGTTGTATTAATATTACTTAGATAATAAGGTAGGAAAACACCTAATACTATACTTTTACACATATTCTACACTCTCATAAATCCGGCAGCCACACCTACCCACAATCCTCAGAAGAGTTGCACCCAGACAGAGGAGAGGACACACACACACTAAGTTAGCCAAGATTGCTTTGTTCCTGTAGCCGGTTAAAGAACAGTACATGTGTTGACTGCCTCCTGGACTCTCCTTTAAGCCCCGTGACACTGGCAGCTTCATCAACACACGCGGATACTTATATAGGGTTCTGTGAGATCCCACCTACAACGCTAAAAACAAAAGGATAACTAAGCAATAGAGGTGAATGAAGCTATCCATACATAAATTGCATACTATCGTAACTAGAGTGTAGTTCGTAAGAGTTAATCTAATTTTCCACGTGTGTGTGTGTGTGTGTGTGTGTGTGTGTGTGTGTGTGTGTGTGTGTGTGTGTGTGTGTGTGTGTGTGTGTGTGTGTGTGTGTGTGTGTGTTTGAAAATGCTGAAAGAGTTGTGAACACCAAAATCACAAACTGTATAAAGATATATCCTTCTGTATTCCCTTACATATGCTTTTTATGGACCACGGGGACGAGAGAGAGAGAGAGAGAGAGAGAGAGAGAGAGAGAGAGAGAGAGAGAGAGAGAGAGAGAGCATCTAAGCCAGATAAATAAACCTCTTTGTTCATTCCGCATGGCTAGTATTTTTCTTTTTTTTTTTCTTCTTGTGATTTTGGTGGGCTTTTATTTTTCCTGTTTGCGTTTTGTTTCCACTCTCTCTCTCTCTCTCTCTCTCTCTCTCTCTCTCTCTCTCTCTCTCTCTCTCTCTCTCTCTCTCTCTCTCACACACACACACACACACACACACACACACACACACACACACACACACACACACACACATGTTACACCAACTTCTTACTCTACTTCTCATTACTAGTCTGTCGCATCTTGTCCCATCTTTCCTCTTTCTTCTCTCCTTCTCTACCCTCCACTTGTCTCTCCTTTCTCATCTACTATACGCAAGTCCTCCTTCACGTCCTCCATTTTGGTATTCCCTTACGCTATCTGTGAGACCTCAAGACTGTATGATACGGGAACGTCTTTTCTGCCGTAGTTTAGCAGTGTTAAGCGAAGAAAGTGTTAAGAATCACTCACTTAACTATTTGGGTGAGTTTAGACGACGGTGAAGGAGTAGGCGGGTGTGTTGGAGGGAGAAAAAGTGGATGGAGGGTGGAGAGTGCAGCGAGGGTACGTAGGATGTGGTATATGAGGGTAATATGTATCGATAAAAGAAGGGAATGGGGAAAAAAAGTAGAGGGGAAAAGTTTGTAAGAAATGAATATGGAAATCAGTGACGTCCCAGCTCCTCCCGCTGTCTTCACGATGCCTTGGCCGCCTACGTGGATTACGCAGGTGGGGCTGAAGGTGTGTGGCATTACTGGGGAGCCGCTGAAGGCTTAGCAATGAGTGGTTCCAGTAGATTTGATGACAGCCTTGCTCTAGTGTTTGTTTTAGCAGGCATTCATCATTTCATAGTATCATTTTGAAGTTTTCATCGCATTCCATTCAGTGAAGTGCATTTCAGATCTGGTGGTATACAGTTAGGGTGCATCTCTCACACCAGCTGGTTGTAAGAGGAATTCTCACTTAGTCATCGTACTCTGTCAACTTAGCTGTCAACATTTTGTCCAAAACCGTTTATGCAGTACAGCTTATAAATACTTATCACTATAATTATTATTTAAAGGTAATATATATTACTTTATTATGTGAAACTAAAACCTTGACTATAGTTGGTGGTATTCACTATTGCTGCCTATAAATATAATCAACAACGACAAAAGTGTGCCGCTTGCATTGTTGACAACAATGAGAACAATACTTGAGAACAATACTGAGTACGGTGATGCAGTCTTCAGACACCCTCACGCACTCAGCCACTTAGTCTTTTACAACTCTTCTCCATTTCCCTCTGTCACTCACAATCAATTTATTATACTTCAGCGTTGCCACTGTTGGCTTTAGAACATTCTTTAAGCTATCCATTCCTTCCTTACATAGCCCATAAAGTAATTTTACATTTTCACACCTGATATTATTTCTTCACCAGCTTATCATCCAATAATATCTCAACAATGCTTTGCTTATCCTGCCAAGTATCTCGCACCAGTAATATGAGTAACATTAAGGACAAAATTAGTAACATCGTATAACAGTTGCCAATAGTTTATTCATTGCCACAAATATATATGTTTATATATGAAGAGACATAAAACTGCTGTCTGTGATGGTCTCAGAGGTTAATTGCACCTCCTAGTTGCCATTCCTCAGGTAAAGTTACCTCACTGAACGAAGTTTGGTTGTTGGTAGGAAAGCCTAGGCGGAACAAACTGACATACATTATGCGTATACAAGCGCTCGCCTTCCCTTGTGTGTGTGTGTGTGTGTGTGTGTGTGTGTGTGTGTGTGTGTGTGTGTGTGTGTGTGTGTGTGTGTGTGTGTGTGTGTTATATATATATATATATATATATATATATATATATATATATATATATATATATATATATATATATATATATATATATATATAGAGAGAGAGAGAGAGAGAGAGAGAGAGAGAGAGAGAGAGAGAGAGAGAGAGAGAGAGAGAGAGAAGTGTATGATATTCAAGTTAAACCCCTTCCTATTCACTCACTTAAAACTCTAGAACATCCTGTCTCTCTAAACTCTCTCTTTCAAGTCAGACTCTTTCAAAGGGAGAGTATCAGGACATCTTCAAAGTTAAGAAAAACTGATTACGAAATTCTCCTTTACCCTTCTCTGACGAGCTGTTCGAATTTATTTCACATTTATTTCTGTCTCTCGCTCCCTCCATGTCGGTGCTAAGGAGCTTGACGATTGGACACTGAAGTTCCTAGAATGGGATCCATTATGACCATGGGGCTCCTTAGCGTCGCTGGAAATGTATTATATGCTTGTATGTATGTGAGTGAAGAAAACTTGTTTTTCTTTAACTTTTCTCGATAATATTTTTGTATGCGTAGTTTAATCACATTTCCATGGATGTCAAAGACTTATAGGCAAGACTTTTCAGAAATACAAAGACACACTTCCAACTTTTACTCGTTACATTGGAGCACAGTGCTGTTCAGTGTGTCTGCAGCATCGAGTCAAACAAGTTTAAGCGGCTTAAGGTGGACTCGTGGTTGAACAAAGAAGGACAGGATTCAGACTTGGTTCTGGATCTCTTCTGATTTTATAAATTTCATATAAACGGAATTAATAGGTAAGAAAATGGGCATAATAACAATTTTCTTTTACAATAGCAAAGGCCATCAAATGAAGAAAACCAAGGAAATCCTTGCACAAGTTTCACGTTTGAATCTTGAAATTTAATCTTTAGTTATTTAGATGAGCTTTTATCAGAACTGAAAAGAAGTGATAACAACTCATGACTGATGGGACCTCCTGACAATTGATGGAGGACGTGTGCATGATGTCCATCACAAAGGAGCGCCAAGACGAGACTACCGCTGACGAAGACGAGGACAGGGAAACAGACACCTTGCAGCAAGATGAAAGACACACACACTAATAGCAACTCGTTCGTCTCGATCCATTTTTAGCTCCGTAACTTTTCAGGCGTCGTCTTCTGAATACGAAATCTCAGTCATGACGAAGTTTGATTATTACTTCCATCACTTGTTACGTCTTTTGTGAATCTAAAGAACGTAAATATAGAGATTCGTAATAAGTAAAGAAACATGAATAAAACACACACACACACACACACACACACACACACACACACACACACACACACACACACACACACACACACACACACACACTCTCTCTCTTTCATCGCGCTGTCCACGTGTCTTTAGCGCACAAACTTTTCCTCACTTTTTTATTCACCTAAATTCATCGCATCTCGATGGAGTTAGCTGGAAATAGACTTAGGGGAGATAGCGGGAGGGAGGGCATCGATAAATATGCAAATGGACCAACTTCAGAGACGGGCCGTTGAATACTCCGTTTTGCAACAAGATAGACAACTTTACCGTCAACGGGTGATCTGTGGGTTGAGCGACTGCCCATCCTGGCTACACTTCCCTTAATCCTCTCTGCCTTTTCTCCAGCAATCTGCTCTGCCCATAATCTCCCAGCGCCTCACATCTCTTATATCATAAATGGTCTCTCTTTAGAATTCTTTTTTCAGTTTATTTTATTGTACTTATTTTTTTTTTTTGTGTGTGTGTGAGATTTTGTTTAGCTATCTACATTTTTTCGATTTGTTTTCTGCATTATAATCTCTGCCAATACTCAATCAATCAACCAATTTGTGTCTTTCTATCGATTTGCATTAATTAGATCAGTATTGCACCAGGTATCATCATTATCTCCCTCAGTTCTTTTTCTCCAGCTCTCCAAATCATAACCTCACAGCTTCACACTTTCTGATCTAAGCATCATATCAATTCGTTTAGTAAGTTCCCCTTTCCTGCAACAAGTTTTTTTTTTTTTTCCATTCCGGTCTCAAGGCCTTTCAGCATCTACTAACACTTTACTGTTTTTTTTTTTTTTTTTTTTTTTGCTGTAATTGTAAGCTATTTTTAGTTTTCAACATCCTTTTCCAGACATAAGAATCGCCTCAATCTTAAGCTTTTTACCTCTTCTTTCTCTTTTTTTCGGCTTACTTCTTTTTTTATTGACCTTCAACATTCCTTTCTTCTTCAGTGTTATAAGTGTTTTTGCTTTTTTTTTCTCCCCACCTCTGCCCCTGTTTTTAAAAATATGTACTTTCGGGCATTCCTTTGTCGTCTAAACACCTTTTTGACCTCTTGACCATGAGTATTCTTTTTAGGTTTACGTATAAACAGAAATTCTTACTATCTATACTTTTTTCTCATCTTTTTTTTAACCCTAAGCAGTTCCTTGTAGCGTTAAACATTTTTTATATAAGCCATCATCCTTCTTCTCCTTTACTCTGACACCTTTTTTGACCTCTTGACCATGAGTATTCCTTTTAATTTTACCTAGAAATAGAAATTCTTACTGTCTGCTTTTTTCTCATCTTTTTTTAAGCTTAATCAGTTTGTTCTAGCGTTAAACATTTTTTTTTCTAAGCCATCAGCCTTCTTCTTCCTCCTTTTCCCTGGTTTTCTCCCCATTTTACCTCTCCACTGCTACTCTACGTATTTAGCATTCTTCCCCAGCAATCTGTAAATCACCCCAGGCGTTGGTAATCCTTCCACTCCCCCACCCCCTACCCGCGAGTGGTCTTCCCTCTACGCCATTAGGGTACTACTTCCCTTTCCAGTCATGTGGCCGCGGGATTTCAGGGGTCACGGCTTCA
>NC_059289.1:11953425-11978425 GCF_017591435.1 Portunus trituberculatus | reverse complement strand
GAGAGAGAGAGAGAGAGAGAGAGAGCATTATCATACATCACATTATATCTTTGCAGTTCCAGCTTGGCATTACACCTCTAATAGCAATGGATAGCTAAAGGTAATGAAATTGTAATGTTTCTGTTAGTGTCCTCGTGGTTGCAATGACTGGTGGAGATGGTGGTGATTGCAGTGGTGATGATGTATGGGTATCACTGGTAGCGGTAGTGTTGCATGTGTGATGACAGTCAGGGCTGTGTGATGGTAGCATAGAGATGAAAGGCAGTGGGTTTCGTAAGCGTATAGTGGTGAGGAAAATGGACGATGGTGACGATGTAATATGGCTGGCTAGTGGCTTCATAGCACGGCTCGATCACCATCAATCTTACGTCACTGTTTTCATGACTCCGGAGAGCGGTGGGGAGGAACGGTAGGAAGGCTAACATAACCCATCCCTCACATTCTCCTTTCATTCTTTTGATTTTCCAGGCGTGTCTTGTGTCCTTCTTTCACACCCACAGGGACGTGGTCTGTCTGGTGGCCTAGTGGAAAAACGAGGAGAGACATGAAATAGAATGATGGAAAGGAAGAGAAAATTAGAATGATGAGTGGAAAAGGGAACACTCTCTCTCTCTCTCTCTCTCTCTCTCTCTCTCAAGTGTCGCCGTTACAGCCCCGCGTCGGACACAACTTGAGGCAGGGACCGTAACATGAATCTGGAGCATGTATACTCATCTTACTCGGCGAGACACAATAATCATAAATTCCAGATTGAAAAGAAATTCATGTTGTTGATAAAGGTTTACGTTGTCATAATGTGTGAAATCAATTTTCTTGTTGACACTAAGTGGTTGTGAAGATGGAAGGTACAGGAGTAGGTCCCCTCGCACCCCCCTCTCTCTCTCTCTCTCTCTCTCTCTCTCTCTCTCTCTCTCTCACGCACACACACAAAGATAAAGCATGAGTTTTTTTTATGTGTATATTGTTTTCATGTTTTATGTATTGTAGATACTTTCCATCTCCATTTTTATTTTATTTTAGCTGCACTTACTCGCATTCCAGGAAGCGGAAAAATCTATTTGAAAACAGTCACACAAATTCGTCAGAAATTTTCTCGAGTTATCCACATGAACTGAAAGAGAATGGGTCTTGTCTTTTACAGAAAATAGGAACATGCTTTAAAATAAACAGGGAAAACTTTCTTAGCTAAATAAGGAGTAGTCGTTGCTCACTGTCCTATTCATGTTAAAGTCTGTGCATTAAACTCTCGAATCTTATACTGGTATAATATACAGAACACGTCCGCAACTCGGGTGGCATTCGGAGAACAAGGAAGAGTGAGCAGTGACAGGTGCAACAAAATGATGATGCCATTCAAGGTTCTTACTCTGTGAATCTCGGTGTCACCCCGTGCCACAACATTAGTCCGTGTCCCACTGCTGCGTTTCCCATAGCATTTGTGCTTGGTGCATTCTGTCCTGCCTGAGCTTAATATTTATATCATTATGGCATTGTTTCCTACATGTTTTCGAAATGGAACTAGAAAGAATTTCCTTTTGTTTCGGCAGTAGTTTTTTGTAGGATACTGTAGTCAACAGTAACTATTAAAATTGTAATAAGTAAATATAGCAGTATACTGTTTGCCGGAATACAGTCAGCTGCAACTTTGGCATTTAGAAAACAAGAAACATCTACTGATAAGAGTGATAAGGTGTCTGGAATACTGCAGTTACAGGGAGAGCAGCATAGATGCAACATGACGCTCCTCGTGGATCTCGTGGTGGTGCTGGTAAGAAGAGTTCATGCAAATTGATCCTTGTGTATCTGTGACAGGATTTAACAGCGCAGCAGCTCACCATCTTATGAGAGGGAAACACACTGGAACAGCAGTTACCACAGCTAGCCCAGAGAATAGGGATTACCAATTATGACCCTGTGTTCATTGATGATGATGATAATAATGGTAATAATAATAATAATAAAAATAATGATAATAATAATAATAATAATAACAATGATTATGACAGATAATGATGGTAATAATAATAATGATAATTACAATAAATAATAATAACAATTATAATAATGATAATGATAATAATAATGATAATAATAATAATGATGATGATGATGACAAAACTAATATCAATAATGATAATAATAATAATAGTTATAATGATAACGATGAATAAAGATAAAGTAAAATAATAATGCTAATGATAATAATGCCGTGTCGGAACAGTCTGGAAATATGTGAGAACGTCTCGCTGTGAGGTCTGATGGAGCTTAGGGAAACATTGTTCGGTGTGGTTTGATATTGTGTTTGTTTGTTGTGGAACTGTGTCCCCAGGGGTGGAGCTAACGGGGGGCGGAGGGGCAGTCCGCCTCAGGAAGCACTTCTTGGGGACGACAATTTTGGTCCACACAGTTGTCAGTTATATATATATATATATATATATATATATATATATATATATATATATATATATATATATATATATATATATATATATATATATATATATATATTTGTAGCAAGCTCAGTCCTCAAAACATAGCACACGCAACCGACATATGGGCTGAAGGGGTAGTAGTAGTAGTAATAGTAGTAGTAGTAGTAGTAGTGGTGGTGGTGGTGGTGACAGATTACACACACACACACACACACACACAGTGCGTAGTGTAGTGGTTAGCACGCTCGACTCACACTCGAAAGGGTCCGGGTTCGAATCCCGGAGGCGGCGAGTCAAATGGGCAAGCCTCTTAATGTGTAGCCCCTGTTCACTTAGCAGTAAATAGGTAAGAGATGTAACTCGAGGGGTTGTGGCCTCGCTTTCTCGGTGTGTGGAGTGTGTTGTGGTCTCAGTCCTACCCGAAGATCGGTCTATGAGCTCTGAGCTCGCTCCGTAATGGGGAAGACTGGCTGGGTGACCAACAGGTGACCGAGGTAAATTACACACACACACACACACGCGCGCGTGCGTGCGTTTGAAAAACTCCCAAATTAACACACTCACACACGCGTCATATTTACCAAACTAATACCACACCTGTACACATTTTGAAAATGTTGAAAGACACTTCATTTATTACTAAAATGCTGTTAATTATTGCATATCGCAGAATTGAAGGTGACACTAAACTAAATATTTTCCTGTTCCGACGCCAAGTAACCATTACTCAACCACTCGTTCTTTGAATGTTCTTGTATTTAGAAGTGAATAGCTATGGTTCCAGGTCTTGTGATGTCATCAGTTTAATAAAAGTAATTCTTTAGGGCCGATTCGTTTTTTTTTTTTTTTTCAGATGAAAGGAACGGTATAGGCAGACACATTGGTTATGCTTGCTTGATGGTTGTTACATTAAAGAGAAACAAGCGTATAGTAACAACCCGTAGCTGGTTGAAACATTCCCGATCAAAACGTCATATAATGTAGTTAATGCTCGCGTTAACAGTGAGGAACCAGCAGGATTCTCAGTACTTAATACCTAAATATATCATTACTGTTATTACGAATATAAGTACAAGACAAGTTGTACTACCTATATATACAGTAGTATCAATACCACCCTGATAAAAAAAAAATTAAGTAATATGCTAGTTAATAAGGTGACTGTGGCTACGCTACAGACAGTGGCGTCACGGTGCTATCCACCCTCCCACTCTCGTCCCAGTCAGTCCTGCCAGTCTCAGGGTAATTACCTTGTTTTTGGGTCATTGAGCATTATCAAGGTAACATTTTTTCATTTCGGGGAAATATTATATCAGCACCGTATATATATATATATATATATATATATATATATATATATATATATATATATATATATATATATATATATATATATATTAGAGTAATATATCTTACATGTACATAAATATAAATGATCTTTAATAAATAGATTTTCAACAAACTGGGTAATTTTAAAGCAAACACGGTAATGTTAAGGATGTATTTAGGGTAAAGTTAGCAACTCGATCTGGCAGCACTGATCCCAGTACTCCTCAGTCTTGCGTGACGGTAGGAGGTGTGTGAGGTGGCAGCTACTGCCACATTAAAGGCCCACTGTTGATTTGGCACTGGATTTTAAGAGTGTTTTTACGATTCTAGTGACATTAGCAAGATTTATACACTCAAACGACTCGGATTGAAGTGACTCGTACGGGATATCACGAGTGTTTTTAAGGTTCTGGTGACAAACAAGACTGCGTTGATGTTTCCACTTCTCTAATTCATCTTATTCCTGGACTAAGCTACGAAATTGATCCACAGAAGCAGAACTACGTTAACAAAGTGAGTGTTTATTTAAGGCGAGCCACAGCCATGATAATTCATCAAATGCCTTTCATGCCATTTTTTACATGTTTTTATGTGAGGTAGAGGGGGGATCCCCACCTGACAACAGACCCCGCCGCCATCTTTGATCCTGCCTTATCTCTCATATAGGTCTGTCTTGCCTCAACATACAGCCACGTTCCTAAGCTTTCATATCACCTATTAAGACAGGTGCCATGGCCAGGTTTAAGTTTGGTGAAGGTTTAAGTGAGATACAAGGGGGCGGTCGATCCCTCGTCCCCGCCGCCATCTTGGATATGCCTTCCCCAGTGGCCAGCCTGCCTAGAATCCAGGATTATTTTCTTTAATCCTAGACAATTCATTTGGGCTGAATAAGTAAAGTTTAATGCTTTCTACAAGTATTTCACTGTGTTTGAAGTGTATTCCATGCGTGTGTGAGGTGCAGCATGTTGTTAGCCTTTTTTTTTTGTGTTAAATAAGGGTGTTTTTGGTGCCAAATTTTCAGGAATGTCCAGGAAAAATTTTTGTTTGACCCAGTATCAAGTGTTTATTGTTTTCAAAAGTTAGTTGATGTGTTTTAAAGTGTTTTGCTTTCCTGGTCAAAGGAATTAGTGAAGAGTAGAATTGTTTTCTAATGGTGTTAATGTTCCAATAATAGTTATGTTGGTACCCCTGTGAATTATTCATTTCTAGCTCTAACTCTCTCAAAAGTGTTTGAAAAGACTGTTCATATTTTTAAAAGTGTGTTTCGTTAATTTGAAGTGAGAATGGGCGGACGTTTGAATTTTTTATTGGGGTATCAAGGTTCCAATAATTTATTTATAGTTTTCAAAAATCTTTAATATTACTGGAGTTTGGAATCTCTTTGTATTTTTTATATTAGTTAAAGTATTCGCCAAGTCGGATTATGTAAAGCATTCAGGTCTGGCGGTGTTTTTTCGAGAGGTCATTTTCAAAATTATTTACGTAACGTATTTCAGCCCGCCAGGTCAGGCCAGGGCTGTGACGTCATCAGACCACCGGGCCAGGCCGTGACGTCATCAGCCCACCGAGCCGGGCCGCAAGGCCACCATGGCAGGAGCCACCCAGATGCCTTCCCTTCCTGGCTCTTTTCGTTCATATCTAACATGATCTAATGTGTGTATGTGTGTGCGTGTGTGTGTGCGCGCACGCGCGGATTGCTCCGATTTTCGTTGTATAGATGGCAATGGTAATGTGTGTGTGTGTGTGTGTGTTGGCTTATTTTTCATTTGACATAAGGTGATGGTGATGGTGTGTGTGAGTTGCTCTCACTTTCATAACATTAGGTGTGTGTGTGTTTGTTTGTTTGTTTGTTTGTTTGTTTTTGTGCGCGCGCGCGCATTCTTCTGACTTTCGTTGTCTAGATGGTAATGGTGTTGGTGATGATTGCGCGCGCGCGCGGATTCCTCCGATTGTCGTCGTATAGATGGTAATGGTTGTGTGTGTGTGTGTGTGTGTGTGTGTGTGTGTGTTGGCCTATTTTTCATTTGACATAAGGTGATGGTGTGTGTGTGAGTTGGCCTCACTTTCATAACATTAGTGTGTGTGTGTGTTGTGTGTGTGTTGTGTGTGTGTGTGTGTGTGTGTGTTTGTTTGTTTGTGTGTGCGCGCGCATTCCTCTGACTTTCGTTGTCTAGATGGTATTGGTGTTGGTGATGATTGGGCGTGTGTGTGTGTGTGTGTGTGTGTTTGCGCGTGTGCGTATGCTGCTGAGGGGCTCCAATCTACCCTGGGTCGCCCCCATTCTGAAACACATCTGCAGCGCGCCTCCACTACTTTCAAAGGGCTCTACGACTACTTCAACATACATGAGCGGTTACTGTTACGGCCTAGTGCAAGTGTCAAACTCTTGGCCCGCAGGCCAAATGTGTCCCGCGGGATGGTTTTCAGTGGCCGCGAGGTGACAAGGAAATTTTTCAGCTTATTATAATTGTTAGAAATTAGGAAAATGTAATTAAACTATCAAGGCTAAGACAAGAAATAACCACTTTTACTTTTCATTCGTATGATAATGATTTATTTTATATTATAATTGGTAGCAATAACGTTCTTTTATTGGAAATTCTAATTTTTAAATGAACACATCCAAAACGAAACCATCAAAAGCTTAGTGCTGGCATAATCCATGACGCCACCCAAACATTTTCAAAGACACAACAAGAAAGGGTTGGAACTTTGGAAGACTGCACAACTGTCAAAATTAGTTACCAAATCTTGATGACTCTCGAGACATAACCTAGGATTTCAGTTTGACATCCCTGGCCTTGTGCCTTATTCCTGATGCACATATAGTAGTGGTTTCTATATTCAATGAAATAGTCTGCTTTTTGGTCCGGTATATATATATATATATATATATATATATATATATATATATATATATATATATATATATATATATATATATATATATATATATATATATATATATATATATACACACACACACACACACACACACACACACACACACACACACACACACACACACACACACACACACACACACACACTTTAAGGAGTTAATGTGCTTTTTTAATATTGTATTACTTCTAGGAAAGGTGGCAAACTGGAAGGCCGCCCGCTGCCCTGGGCGGTAAAAATATTTGCTATGCCATTGTGTGGCCTTTATGTGAAAGAAAAAAGAAAAAAATACCAAAGAGATTCTGTGATGTAGTGGAATTATGTAGATGTAACAAATATTATATACGTGTCGGTAAGAGTAAGAGGAGGGAGCAGGGAGTTACGAGTAGAAGCACAGTTAGTGGCAGAGAGTGTTGTGTTGGACTCGCTGTTGTTGCATCCAGTAATCCAGTTCTCTTGCACAAGTTCTGCTCAGCGTATCCTGTTCTACGGGATGTTATCTGTCTCTTGGCGACTACACGTACAGTGACATACTGCAGTATATGAACCGTGTTAGGTACATACACACACGTGTCTGGAGTACCAATAATAATAATAATAAGAAGAAGAAGAAGAAGAATTAGTAATAGTAGTAGTATGTAGTAGTAGTAGTATGAATATTTTTAGCATTGTAAATAAATCTACAAATTAAAAAACATCATGAAAACTAAACAAAATTAAAATATCCAGGAATTGTTTGACTTTTTCTGACAGGTATGTTAGAAGCATTTATACAGTACACAAAATACAGAAAATGGGATTGCACTTATATCATGAGTGCCACTGGCTAGTGGCTATATAAGGGCAATTACTTTTTTGGAAAAAAGCAGGTGAATATGCAGAAAGACATTGAATAATAACAAATGCATAAATGGTTGTATTTGATGCCTAGAACAAAATATGAGCAATCCATCAGAAAAAGTCTATATTTCTGGGAAAAAAAAAAAGATTTAAGGAGTTTTTCTCCAAATGCAGAGATTTTCATGTTATATGCATGTAAAATCACTGATGCATTCTAACTAAACCTGTCCCTTGACTAAACCTAAACTAAGCTAACACCTGACCTAACTTAATGTGAGGGTTTTTGAGTTCTTCGTAGAATGATTTTTTAGCATTACTACTAAATAAGTAATTGCGAGGGAACATATGAAGAAGAAAAGTATCTTAGAAAAATGTCTACTCTCCAGTAGTGCATTTCTTTTTCATATCAGTGAGACCACTTGAGTGACAGTTCCCAAAGTAAGGCCAAGTAGAATAATTAGATACTTGATAAGTGTCATGCAGCATCCTTCTTGAAAGAGTTAGTCATAGAATGTTGGAAGTAGAGAAACAGCCACAAAGTTTCAAAGTTTACTAGAGAAAGGGATAAATGATTAAAGATAGTGATTACCTATAACTCTTGCACTAGAAAGATGAACAGAATAGGATTTAGAGAAAGTAAAAAGGGGTATGCAGTAAGGCTGTGGGATAAGAGGGAACATGCAGTTGGTAAAACCAGGAAAGCAGCCAGAGGTTTGGTCTGAGTCAAATTTTAGAAATCTAAATTTAGGCATTCTGTGGCATCCTTGCATGACTAATAATTAATGAAGGGTCAGACACCTTTCAAAATATATGGAAAAGTGCAGCGTAGTAACGTCAACATAAGAGTAGGTAAGACAAAGAGTTTTGCTTACATGATCATTGGTTAGCAATATGAAGAGTTAGGGGGTAACACGACAGAATCCTGAGGAACACCACTGCTACTGGACTTCGATAAACAACAAAAAAACAGTCATAAAGGACACTAGAGATGGAGTTACATAGAGAAGAATAGAAGTTGCAGGAGAGTAGTTTAGAAATCAAGGCTTTTTTGCTAGTCCCAAATTTCTTTAGATATGTCTATGGAAATAGCAAAAGTATCACCAAATACTTAAGAGAAATTACCAACTCAGTAAAGAAAGCCAGATCACCAGTAGAGTAATCAAAATGAAACTCATAACAATTCCAGAAAATATGATCTTTCACTGGCAAGATATGGTAAAAATGGTAAAATTGGCAAGATTTGAAGTTTATCCCTGTTAAGTTTAAAACATGTTACTGAGAATAAGTTGTTTTTATTATGGTTAGTGGTTTGCATTAACATAATGGATATGAGACATCTTTTTGATGTTATGAATAGTTAAGTTCATGTCTTGCAGATGATGGTGAGCAGCATCCTGGCACAACGGCCCCTGTGTGCTGTGGATTGTTCCCATTATGGTTCGGCTGTGGGTAACTTTGGAGACAATCCTTTTGACTGCCACAATTACTATGTTTGCACCTCAATAAGTACATATGTTGGTGATCCAGTGAGCTGCCCCAGTGGTGAAGCTTTTGACACAAACACCAAAACTTGTATGGACCCAACACTCCCAGGCTTCAGCTGCACACCACCTTGTGAACAATGTACTTTTGACTGTGCTCTGAGTGTCATGGGCAAAGCAGCTCTAAGAATGTATGGGCTTGAGTATTATGTGTGTGATAAGCATGGTAGCATTGTAACTACAGTCAAATGTGATCCAGAAACTTACTTTGATGGGCAGGGATGCCAGGCAGACATTCATAAAACCTGCTCATGTAGACCACCACACTGCACTCACGATGATGTACGTAACAACAGACTAAAACCAGACTATTTTAACTGTACCAACTTTTATCACTGCAATTTTGAAGGGCTGCCTGATGAAACCTGCCTTGATAGGTGTCCCTCAGGTGAAATCTTCTCACGGATTAATCATAAGTGTGATCCCGAGGCCAAGTGTTCGGCTCCTTGTGCAGAGTATGAGCAGTACTAACCTAACTTGAGCTGATTATGAGTGGCACTAATCTAACTTGTGCAGAGTATGAGTGGCACTAACCCAACTTGTGCAGAGTATGAGTGGCACTAACCTAACAGTTTACTGTTACCTCAAGAATTTTATCAGTAGCTACATCAGATTTAGACAATTAATTTCAAGTTATACTTTTTCTTAAAGTCATTCTTGTTACTTTAGTGAGCCAAAAGTTATGGGCCATAACAGGCTTGTTTAATAAATTACTTTATTTACTGAATGAGTAAACATGTTACTAGCACACAATGGCATTGCTAATAAAAAAACACTATAATTTATGCCCTAATTGAGTAATCCTTAAGGTGTGTTTCATTTAGTAAGTTAACTCCATGTGATCGACATGCAGGAGATTGCACTTTAAACACCAACTCCTCCTCACACGCATCGCTGTCTCTGGTGCACCACTATATGTACAAAATCAACCATCTCTCCATATGTAATGGTAACTTTATTTATTTGACTTTATGAGATGATAACTATTTGGTCTAGGAATATATAAGTTAAGTAAGATATAAAAAAATTATACATTTATTATCCCAATAGTTTGATTTAACGTTGATAACTTGACTTAACAAAAAGAGATCACTTATGAATTCAGATAGACCAATGAACAGAACAAGAATTTGGTAAAAGCTGCCACCACACCCTTTCGTCCCTCAACTGTTAAGAAGGAAGACTTAAGGATAAAAAATTATATATATATATATATATATATATATATATATATATATATATATATATATATATATATATATATATATATAATAATAATAATATTAAGATAGCGTGATTTTTGGAGACTGCTTTACGTGAGTAAGTACACCTCAGCTAGCCGTCCAGCCGTCAGATCTCCACGACACTGAGACAATAAGACACATAAGAATTACCAAAGGAAGAAAAAATTCACACTGAAATTTTGAAATTTTGCTGACTATTTTCCTATCACACAAAAATAAATAGTATGACAGAGGACGCTAAGGGACACTCTGCCAGCGTACCCAAAAAAAAAAAAAAAATTCACTTCACAAATTACCGAGATAAATGGGGGGAATGGGTAGTGTACTGTGTGTGTTTGTGTGACACCGCCGAGATACGAGACAGACTGGCTCTCCAACACTGTATCTGCTTGAGTGAGAGACGAGATGCACTTCAACGCTGTATCTGCGTGAGTGAGACGAAAGCGCACTCTTAATAGCTCTACGAATTAGTCTTAATTAAATATGTTAACTTTTACCACTGAATGATTTCTCTAAATGAATATGAGGGATTTCAGATAAGGGGACGAACCGCGCATTGACCACGTACCTGCGTGAGTGAGAGACGAAAGTGCACTGAGCTATACTGGAGAGACCCATGTGTTTAGGAGAAAGAATCGGTGTTCGAGATTTTGGGTTACAATATTAAGTTTCATAATGGGAAACAACTTATTTAATTTTAAGGTTCTGACTATATTAATGTTAACACGAATGAAAGACAATAGTATTAAAGTTAAATTGGGGAACAGTGATGCTTACAATTTTGTATGGGATAGTGACATAACACCTCTCATTCATTACTTGCTTGCTCATGCGTTCGGATATACTATTCACAGTCTGAGTATACTAAGGTTCACAGCCAATAGGAATCCAGCTTACTCCAGCCAATCACCGGCGTGTAATCCATCAGACGTATGTTTGTTCATATGTTTGTTCTGGGAAACCATGTGTGTGTCTGGGTAGTGGGGACAATCTAATGCTATACCCAAATAATTTTCATACTAATAGTAACTAACATAATCATGGCATTACACATAGCTGAGTGCAATTACAAAAAAGCTATCATAACCAATAAATTGATCATGATAAACTTAAATGCAATAACCAATAATTGATATCTGCCAGTAAATGTATCACCTGCTAACTGATAACCAATAAATCGGTATATTAAAAATTTCGATGCTAGCAATATCAATTTTGAAATTCTAAGTTAAAGAACTTGTAGAATCCAAATCTTTATTTATAGGTTTATCCTCCAAAACTTAAAATTTCAAGGAAAATCTTAAAATTTGATGTTTATCTTCAATAATGAAAAGCACTGCTCTAAGTAAAATAACATTTGATTTTCAGAGATTAATATTTGAATTAATATTCCCATGTTCCAAAAAAAATACTAAGATGATTTATCACTAATTTGGAACCAAAAATAATAGCTATACTGGTGAATTGATTTTATGAAAAAAATATTATTAGATAACCAAAACCATTATAGCAATGAATTATTGTGATAATGAACTTCTATCCATCTTACCCACTCAGCCACTACAATATGATACATCACCAAATGTCAAGATAATGGAAGAGGATGATGGGATTTCTGAAAGCTGAAGTGAAAGAGTTAAGTGTAACAAGACCAGTCATGCCTAAGAATATTTAAGCACATGAAAAATTCAGACGAGAACATTACGAATTAAAAAAATATATATAAATCAGTTTTATTTTTATACAATACAGTATATATATTCCATCAGCAATACCCCAAATCTAATTGCAATGCCAAAGCTTTATGTAATTATCCAAGGACCTGAACAAGTAGCATAGCAAACATTAGCTAGCTTTGTGCACATAATAATTGGGTTGATAATTTGCACAACTCATTTATGAAGTATATATAATTCTTAGCATCTTCCATAACTACTGTCAGTTTCCAATGGAATATCTCTGACTGATGAATTGGAATTACAATATGATTTCATGTTTAGACAATCCACTAATTTTCATCACTGGCCAAGTCATCAAAATGGATAATAAAGCCATCTTCTATCATAACTTAACATGCATAAGACTCAGCCAGCTGCCCGAAGCATGAAGATTGTGTTGTCACTTCCTCTGCTCTGCCCACATAGTATAAATTCCTTAGCATCAATAAGGGATGAAATAAACAACATGCTGAGTATTACCTTTTGCATAATTTTGTACTCCTGTTATGTCTTGTTTCCTTTAATCTATAATGTATGTTTAGAAGCAACACATTGCTCAAAGTATTCTGAACATGAAGGCAGTAGGTATCATAAACTATACCTACAGTGAGATAAGAACAAATAAAAACAATATAGTGTTTTTAAAGAATCAAGTAGTTTATGGAAATAAAGGTGAGTTTTAATTAAAGCAAAAGAAAGTAAGGGAATTCAACCTAATGTAATTATTAAAATGTGAAGTTGTGCTACAGTGTCATGTTAAAAGCAGTGAAAGGCTTATTTCCCCAAATATCATTATGGTAGCTTGCTAATAACACACAGATTCACATTAATGCTGGGGGCGGCATTGTCTCTGAGTGGTAGGAAGGATTGCAGCTTATGTCTTATGCTAGGTAAATTTATTTAGACAAAATTTTTTTTGTCCACTTTTATTTTACCATAGTGACAAAAACTAGTGGTGTCCAAAACAGTCAAAATATGATTACAATTCATCAATTAGCTAGAGTTACTTCCTAAAAAAAAGATGTAACCTGCCTTCTGAAACTCATAGTAAAGTAACACTGTGGTGTCAAACTTACATATTCTTTTAAGAACAAAATAAAAAAGGGAATCTGCAAGAGGCTGTCAAGCCAACATGTGGCAGCCCGTGTATGAGGAAAGCTACCTAATTCCATCTATCATCCCCATCCATAAATTTATCTAATCTTCTTTTAAAGCTTCCTATTGATTCAACACTAACCACGTGACCACTTAGTCCGTTCCACTCATTTTATTCTCTCCTTTCTACGTTTCCCTCTTTATTCTCATGTAATATTTTCAATGTCCCACTAAGCATCACAGATGCAAAGGATGTTTTTAAGTTATTAACATTATAAAATATATAATATTATATACATTACAGCTGCAATGCCTTTACAAGCATCACATTATCGCTATTTTTTTCTATCAAATGGATCCGACCACACCTTCATATCTGAAAGAAAAAGAAAATTAAATAAATGAAATAGATATGGATCACACATACACATAGGTAACTTGCGAAATTCATCCCCTCACTTACCACTATACATGTACTGTATAGTGGGTACTCATCATACAATGTATTTGACTGAGAACTAACAAACTACCAAATACAGCTTTCCCCAGAGAGAGAGAGAGAGAGAGAGAGAGAGAGAGAGAGAGAGAGAGAGAGAGAGAGAGAGAGAGAGAGAGAGAGAGAGAGAGAGAGAGAAATAATAAATGAATAAAAAAAATAAATAAAAAATAAAAAGTAAATAAATAATATAAATAAAAATACATTAATTAATGAAATAAGTGAAGTTGATGTACAATGAAATCAAAGTTGTGAAGGAATGGAGGAAGCTTTTCCTGCCAACATCCAACCAACATATGGCTAATGTATCACCATGTCCCTCAAGAAGCAGGTAACAAGGAAAAGGTTGCTATTGATGCTGAGATAGGTGGAGGTGGACTAGGAGGAGGAGGTCAAAGAAATTTTAAATGACTTGAAATTCAAGGTTGTAAGGCTGTATTCAGAATGACTACACTATAAAATTAGTACCCAAATTAAGCAGAAAGAAGAGACCAGTAAAGCCGACGCCACCAAAGAACACACCACAATGCATCTCGCCTTCCTCCCAGTTAGGACTGGAAAAGCTGCTACTGATTTGTATTTATTTAATTAAATTGAATTTATTTCATTCATTCACTTGTATATTTTGTTATTATTATTTCTTTCTTGTGTGGGAAGAGAAAATTCTTTGAGTTTTGCCATTCAACCATTTCATGTTTATACCAGTAATATATTGGAATGGATTGTAGTTGTGAGCCAAGTACTTAAGTATAATAGACATCTTCTAAGACAATGAAATTCATTATTATTGATGAGTTCACTATATATTTTTTACTAAAGTATTAAAAATCATTTATAAAGTATGAATGAAGTCATACTAAAGGCAACACTCTTCACTTTAACCATCCACGAATAAATACTGTACTCACTTCCAGGTTGTATCTCCTCTTGATTGATACCTTTGCGATTTTCAATCTGAGCTTGCTCTGAAAAAAAGAAAAAAGTTAATAAACATAGAACAGAAATTTATGATGAAGGTTTCTTGATATTTTAGAATCATATATAAGTAATGACATATCATGGTGCATAACTAATGTAATGTATTTGACATGTTGCTAAAACTCTGTCCCACGAGATGAGGTCATGGCAAAGGAAACTCCATTCACACCAATCTGCATTTCTTTCTTGTTGTTTGTAATTCCTTCATTCTTCTTGTGTTCCCTCCTGGTACATATGTATTCTATCAATGTTTATCAACTCTGTCAATCAAAAGTACCTACTATATCGAAGATATTTAAATTAATTTTTTTCCTTTTTTTTTCTATATGTCCAATATACTACCTCTCGATGCTCAGCTTGATAGACCACAATGAATTAAATTCCTTCACCTGTACTTGACATAAAAATCAGCTATACACATCCTGATTACTTCCACTTTCTATTAGTGGCAATTGTCAGGCACTTCCCAAGTAACTATATTTATATTTCAACCTTTCAAAGTTTGAATTGCTAGATCTTAATTTTGCATTCCATACCTGAGTCTTGTTTACATTTTATGACTTTGATTGATGGAGTTTTTCTTTTTCTGCTATAGTGTTAAAGTGGGAGTGAATGTGACTAGAGTGGGTGATTAGAAAAAAAAGGTGTGAAGTTATATGCATTATTTTGACTACTAATAAGGTAAGCAGAAATGTATTACTTCAAATAGATATTCAAAACTATCAGAGTTTAAACATAGCAAGGAAGAATATAAAATACTAAGAACACCATTGTAAAATAGATAAATAAATCATTCAATTAAATCAGTTGAAGTTTTCTTCTATGTAAGAGGAAAGAACTGGCTAAGACAACAAAAAATATTAAACTAAAAGGCCTATTTAGATGCCAGTCCCCAAACAGAACTAAAAGAGCAATCCACATAAATTGCCATTTACTGATAAAACCTGGGATATGTACAGTCACCACCTGAGCACATGTCACCTTCAGTGCACATGATCTCATTTCCATAAAAGTTATAAAATAGATACAAAATAAAACAACTGACGGAACTCATGGCACTTATTTTGATATTTGGTAATTTTGTCCTAGGCCTTAATGATTATCTGAAGATGTTTAGGCATGCTGTCACTGAATATTTTGAAGTAATGTACTAGTACATCTGTCTCTTCACTCCACACAGTCTTCATGACATACAAGAGATAAGAGATGGAAGTGGTGTTGCATGGCTGAAGTTTTTTTTCCATGATAAGACAGGGATTTTCAATATGGTTGAGGTCTGGGCTGTTGTCCAGCCACACCATGATCTCAATCCTTGGTTAGTGAGCCATTTGAGACTTTCATTGCCCTAAGGTGTTCATGAAAGTGATACAGCCATGGGTGAGGAAAAGCAGAGCAGAACAGAGATATACTGCTCTGCATTTATTGCATTCTTATGAAGGAGGTACAGATCTCCTTGTCCAATTGATCAATGAAGCATTCACAAACCATCACAAATTTGGGGCATTTTACTGTGCTGACCATGTAAGCAATGTTGTGTCATTTGACAAAGAAGTGACATCTAATGATCCTTTGATACAATGAGATGTGAACGTACAATCAAACTAAATTATCTGCCACGCTTCAATGAATCAAAAAGCATAGGCAAAATCAAGTTTTTCCTTCCCCAAATGGTATCAAAGTGGTTTCTTGGCTGCACAGCAGGTTGGGAGGTGCAAGTTTTTCTGGCAGTAATGCTCTATGCTGCTAACAGACAGGTGTTTTAGAAAGATTGGATGGATTTCCTAAAGTTCTGTAGCTATAAGAGGCAGTACTTAATCACTGCTCTCCACAGAAAGTTGCTTGTTGATTTGGTGGTTTTGTGAGGCTGATCAGAATATGGTTCTGTAGGAAGGCTGATGTCAAAAACGTCATGAACTGCCAGCAGCAGTTTCTATACTGGATTTGGTAAACCAACATACTTCTTAGACTGACACATTTTCTCTTCTCAAGGCAAGGATATTGACATTTTCCTCCTTTGTCCTTTGGTTATAAGACATAGTTGGTCATAATACAGAAGATGAGTCAGGCAGAAACAAAACTGTCCAAACCATGGCGCCATTAAAAAAAAAAAGTGTACTGTTCTACCTGTCATCTGAGAAAGCACTGGGAGGCAGCTACCTACTCAGCAGGCCCACACACTAGATCAGAGGTACAAATCAAAATCTTGTCCAGAATGGCCATGGCAACCCATATACCTTCATAAACACATTTATTTACAATCAGAATTTCATTTGAGAGAGAAGAGTAGATGAAGGCTGTTTTTCACCTAAAATAAATTCTGGCTCTTTAATTTGTTAAGCCATGTATGCTAATGACTTGGATATTCCAAACGCAGGATTAATGTTTTTATAACATTTTGAATAGGTATATTGAGTAAAAATTGTGCACATATCCTTGGTGAATCATTGAAATGGCTTGGCGTCCAAATTCTTTAACCTAGTGATTAAGACTAATGCTCTGAATAGATGTCACATTTCACTTGAAAGTAATCCTGACAGTTAAGGAAATGCAAAATAAAACTAGAACACACAAGCATGTATTATCAAAAGGGAGATCTGACTTTTTCTGCATGTTGTCAGGGAGTACTCAATAGACATATATCACCTATAGCTATGTAATGAAAAGTTATTGGAATATGGAAGAGCAAGCTGAGAAGGTAAACTACACTATATTTGTTAGGTGTATATATTTTTGTAGGTAGTTATACCTTACTGCAGTGCCATGTCTAGTTGACGTTGGCGACAATGGAGTGCCAGAGTCCTCTATTCCCAGCCAGTTCCCTCACTTCTTCCATCTTCTCTCTTCCCACCATCTCCTTGATGTCATCCATATATTTCATTCTCTGTCTTCCTCTCGTTCTACGTCCCTCAATCATCCCCAACAGACAATCTCTCTCCAAGCCATCTCCTCTCAAAACATGCCCCAGATACCCCAGCTGTCTTCTTCTCACTGTGATCAATAACTCCCTTGTCGTACCAGCCAGCTGCAACACCTCCCAATTTGTCCTTCTTGCCACCCCCGGGATCCTCATTATTCTTCTGATAAACCACATCTCTGTCGCCTCCAGTCTCTTCTTCATCTTTTTACTAATGGTCCAGGTTTCACATCCGTATAATAACAATGACCATATGTAGCACTTCAGGATTCTTAACCGGATCCCACTACTCAACTTCAAATTTGTTAGTATCCCTCTCATTTGCCCAAAGCTTGCCTTTGCCATTCCAATTCTTGCTCTTATTTCTGCATCACATCTACCATCTTCATCCACCAAACTTCCGAGGTATCTAAATGATCTAACTTGCTTCACTGCTTGACCACCTATACTGTACTCACGTTCACCCTTAGTTGCTCCTTTTTCTTGGTTACTCCCATACCTCTGTTTTACCAATGTTAATCTTCAATCCAACTCCCCTACATTCCATATCCAATCGATCCACCAGTCTTTGTAACTTTTTCTCCTCAGGTAGTTATAGGAAAACATATTGCACGTATTTGCATTTGCATTACTAACTGCATTCTTGTCATTCCTTTATTCTCAACAGGCACTGCAACACTACCGAATCATCAGACAAATGGAAGACATACTGTATTGGCCGGAGTTCATCATTGGGTAGATGGCAATGGGATACAGCGTGGCACCAATGAAGCCAACCAGAGCACCCACGAAAAGGTTGTACCGCCACCCTCGAAGAATAGTCATGATCTGTAGAGAAAAGGACCAGTGTTACCAAGGTTAGTAACAACAGAGAAATGTCAGAACTGAAAATCATCTTGCTAACCACATAGTAATTGGTCCTGTTACTAGAAATACATGCAGCTCTTCATAGCTGGACACAATAGCAATAACATTAATCTCTAAGCAATAAACTGATAGCGATAACCTTGTTGGTGATAATTGATGAGAGAAATTTATTACACAATAGCTGATAAATCAATAAATACAAAATTCTATACTATTGATAACAATATTGATACATTATATAAAAAGTGATAAATCAGAATCTTTATCTCAAAAAACTAGAAAGGGTTCAGAAAAAATCTGATTCAATGTTTATCTTATCTTTTCAGTAATGAAAGGTACAATTTCAAGTAGAAATAACATTTGATTTTGAAAAACATTAAAACATTGCAATTTCAAACATGGATTTTTCACTAACCAGTTTCTTATACTGACACTGTTAATGTCAATGATAGTATAAGAAGCAGGTTGTATATGAAACAAAAATAATATTGATTCACTAGTTAGGAAAGAAAGGTATTGATGATACAGATTAATAGATAACAGAAAAAATAATGGTGAGGTAAATTATTACAATAAGAAACACTCAACATTCATATTGTAACTCCTCTCAGAGCTCAGAAATCAACAAAATCGCATAAAAAATCTCTCAAAATACTTCGATGGTAGAGGTGGCAGCTGAATTTGGCTTTGTTTAACTGCATGAGCAGTGTTGCTAAAATAATGCTTTACTTCTGGCTGTATCCATTACACCACAGCCTTCAATGGGCACTAAACTAAACCTAACCTAAACACCTAACCTAGACCTAGCTTACATGACCTAACCATGCTATTGGTTGGAGGAGTTCTAAGGAAGACATATCAGCAGTATGCGTCACCTCAGTTAGGTACGTTAGTTAGGTTAGGTTAGGCCTGACTAGGTAAGGTTAGTTAAAGTTAGGGCTAGGTTAGTTTTGGTTATATTTTCATTCCCACGTCATGTCAATTAGCTAAGTGAAAGGCCTGTGAAGGGGGAGTCAAGAAATGAGGAGAGCTGTAGGGATGACGTCATTATGACTGCGCTAAACCCAACATAATAGGTGGGTTTATTTAGTAACCCTTGTGGAGTGTGGGGGGAGGTGCAACCAACCCCCTCAGCTAGAAGCTTTTAAGGTTGGATTTACTTAGTATCCCTTGGGGGGGCAGTGGTGTAATGGATAGAGCCGGAAGTGTAGCGTTGGCACTGCTGCTCAACGTAAACAAAGCAATGCTTGCAGCCGTGCATTCAGTTGCTGCTGTGGCAATCAAAGTATTTTCAGTTTCTTTATGTGATATTATTGATTTCCAGCCTCTTTTGCAATACACGTCACTTGATTTAATGCTCCTGCATCCCAAAGCCCAGATTTCCCACAGGTCCCCATAGCTTGTTGGTAATGAGAGGTAGGCATAAGTTGGAGTTCAAAAAGTCATAACTCAAAAAATATTAATTCCCATCGGAAATAACGCATAAACCATCAATCAATTCACTATATTTCTCACCAGAAAAACATGAACCCCATTATAGATTCCATGGTTGAGTGAAATTGCAAATTTACCATATTCTTTAGCCTGTTGGTTTAATCCTTAAAATCTGTAACTTGTTAAGTACTGTACACATGTAGAATATATATATATATATATATATATATATATATATATATATATATATATATATATATATATATATATATATATATAGATAGATAGATAGATAGATAGATAGAAAGATATAGATAGATAGATATAGATATATAATTTAAAGCAATTAGTCTGTTATGTAAGGTATATATATATATATATATATATATATATATATATATATATATATATATATATATATATATATATATATATATATATATAACAAATTTCTTAAAACAATTAGTCTGTTAACTTAGGTATACATTTGACATCTTGGGATGTTTACATTTCTGTGACATACGTAGCCCAAATGGGCCAAATCAAACTACAACGTGCGTGACACACTACCTGAATGTGATCACAAGTCAGTGTGCTCACACAGACAGCAAAGGCATGAGCATTGCGGAATATCACATTGGTTGGCGTCTGCACCTACGATTGGGCACATATGTAGTTCAGTCTGTGAGTTCAGCAATTATGTTTACAAAACTAGACAATTTTGTAAAAAAAAAAAAAGAAAAAAAATATCTAGGTATATCCAGGTGTTTGTTAAGTCAGGATCTTGTCCTATACACTGGAAATGCAGGCAGTTCTGCAATTATGAAGAGGCGGGTCACCATTTCCATCCCTAAATTAATATATAGAGGGAAAATATTGATGCCACTCACAGGCAACAAGAATAACACAGCAGGGAAGAGAGCGCAGCGCACACAGCGGTTAGGGACTTGGCCTTTACATCACTACCATCGGGCTATGCCGCTATCGGCTGTTGCTTTACAAATGCATACGATTATATATCTTTAATACTTTTTTTTTCGAGATCATCGCACACGATTTATTTTTGCGTATGATAGTCTCATAATCACCTCCGTTTTGTAATAAAATCAACGATGCCGAAAATTTTTTTATATAAAGCTCAGCTGTGTTTACAAGCGACGAGAGAAAATGTTGCTGGCCGCGGAGGTTTCAGGGTAAACGCTGCTATTTTGTTGCAGCGTCGTGCTGATGACTGAATCGATTGTGGAAGCTAGCAACGAGTCAGGTGTGACGGTCTAAATTAGAATACATGTGATTGAGTCATTTTAACACAACTCGAGAGAACTGTTGAAACTGCGCGCCGGTTTTTCAGAGGAGATCAGTAAATGGTGGGCCAGTTACACGCACCAGTATCAAGTACCAACCTGCGTAATGTTACCTGCGTTCGCCATTGTCTCTACTAAGACGATTCTGTTCAAACCTACTTTCCGTTGCCCTGACGCTACTAACTCCTCAGATTAGGTATGGTTTGTCCAGTATCATGGTGCAGAGTGAAGTAAGACTTTACCCATAGTAGGTCTGTTGAAGCACTGCACATTGTACAAAATAGATAAATAGTGTAACATGGTATGTTGCATTATAGAGTGTTCGTGCTAAATCTCAAGGGTACCTTGTTATAGTTTTATAGTTAGGGAGATAGGTATTTGTGACTGGACGCTGCTGAAACAGCCATGGTCCGAGGGTGGAGTGACTGAAGGTGGGATCGGGTGAGAGTGCGTGATGGTGCGAGTCTGTGGGCCGTGGTGAAGGGAGTGAGTGAAATAGGAGTGTGTTCCTGGATAGCAAGAGTGACCCCTGGTGGATACTCGTGTGTGTCGTTAATGTATCCTGTTGTCAATATCGTGTGAAAATCCCGCGAAACTTTGCCTTTGTCTTTCGTCCTCCAGTCCCTGACAGTGCATCTTCCGAGGCCAAGCTTCCATAGATCACGACGGGGTTGCCTTCTTTCTTCACCGCCGCTCCAGCTCCGCCCCCTCTGTCGTTCTCTATTATTCTATATGAATTGGTGTATTTCAGAAATCATTCTATTTTTCTTCCACATCACCGTTGAGGTAATGAGGCAATAAGTCATTTATCTACAACGTGAACAAATACTACTTGGAGGAAAAGCAAATAGGGGACCTATACTGCCAGTCAGAGAGAGAGATAAAGGGACGGGGTTGGAGAACGGGACCGTGGACTGTGGAAATGAGGCAACAGTGGAGGACAAGGTGTCAAACAGCATACCGCACCCAGACACTTTAAACTGCGTCGAGTTTATATCGATTGTTCAATTCCCACGTTAGCCAGGGAAGAGGCAGTGTAGTTTTAACGGTACACAAGTATAGCTTCGGTCAATTTCGTTTGGATCTTATGAAAGACATACCTTATGGTTTATGTCTTGACTCCGTTATTATTCTCTGAAGACAGCAAATAATGTGCAGTTGTACACCATGGTAGAGGTTGTTAAGCTAACAGGAATACGAGCTTTGTATTCGTATAAAACTAATAAAACTAACCTGTATGGCCGACCACTTCGATAAAGCTAAAAATTTCATTGACCAAGTCTGTTTTGTGCATGTATGGGTTTGTGTGATGCCTTAATTGTGTGTTGCGTGTGGGTGTGGTTGGTTTGTGCATTCTGTGACCATGTTAGGCAAGTGTGGGTGGAGTACTTGTCACGATGAACCATAGGTTGGATATAATGGGCAACAGGACTTGCGTGCAGTGGAAGGCTTCCCCGGCTTTTCTCGCTATCTTAATGTATAGTATTATAATCAGCCGAAAAGGGCAAGATTTCTATATGACTGTAGCTTTTGGATTGTTTTGATAATAATAATAGTATTAATAATAATAGCAATAATAATAATGATAATAATGATAATAATAATGATAATGATATGAATTATTATAATAATGATATTGATAATAATAATAATAATAATAATAATAATAATAATAATAATAATAATAACTATAAGGTCTTCTTTTTGAAAACCATACTGTCGAAACGTTAGATGATACACAGTGTTCCTGATCCAGCCTGGGTTTCCTTACCATCTTTACACTCATTTGGCTTACCTCTACACAATATATATATATATATATATATATATATATATATATATATATATATATATATATATATATATATATATATATATATATATATATATATATATATATATATATATATATATATATATATATATATATATATATATATATATATATATATATTTATTTATTTATTTATTTATTTATTTATTTATATATAATCACTTTAGTAATGGGATCGTCAAAACCTCTTAATTTCCTTTTAATATTATTTAAGATCATAATGAAAACAGTATATTTGTGTAGGAAACATCAAAAGTTGAAATTTAGTAATGATAATTTGTTATCGTTTTTCACCAAATCTTACAAAGTTTCTTTCAAGTTTTATTTATCATCCTAGGAAAGGAAATTCATGAAAGATTGTCAACCGCAGAACATTGCCATTCATCTCGACATTTTTTTTTGTTTATCTCTGGTGTAATCATCCATGAATTGATTCCATAGATTTATTTGTTAATTTCTATAAGTAACGCTCGAGGAAAACAAATAATACCTAATTCCCTGCAAAGTATTAAAGATTTTCCTAAAAAGAAAAGTATGTGGAGTGAGTGACATAGAAATAATATAGTCAGTTCATTATTCTCCTTGTCAAAAGAATAAAAAAAACATAAGGTGTTACAGATGTTTCAATCAAAGCGGTGCCCATCTCGGGGGAAAATTCTTCAATATTGGGTTGTTCATGCAAATTTCAAAATCATTACTCGTCAGTGACTTGTAATTGCGTTTTACCCGCTGGATGTGGTGACGCGCTGGCCAAGTTATGAGGAGTATTTGTATATTTCAGGCATGATTTTATTTTTTTTATTACGTGTGCACTTATGTGAATTAGAATTGACTCGTATCAAAAGACCAGAACACGACATTTACAGAACAGTCCAAGTCTTTAATAACCTGTGCCTGACTTTGGTCACCTTACTTCTTAAATAGAGCATTTACTTGCTGTACATTCGTTGCGTATAGTTAGTTAGTATCTTTAGTTATGTTACAAATCGGTTAGTTTTGTCAGTCCGAGTCAAATTTCATCTTAGGGGAAGTTCACTGACTGAATAAGATATAAAGAAGGTAAACACTAATTGATAGCTCCACTTGCAAACTTAGTCTCGCAAGACGCAGCACGAGATTAGAAGACGAGGAGACAAAGCAGAACACTAAGACAAAGTGAACCTAGGCATGCATCTTTCATTTTCACATTACTCTCAGATGTGAAACGCAATGCGGTATTTATAGTCGCTACAGTGACTGGTGAAGCAATGGAAGCACAGCTCGACTTTAATGGAGATGCCGCAATATTCAGCAGGTGTTAGGATCAGATGTCCTGATATAGCGGGTACAGATACGGCGACGCCCTTCCCAAGCCACCTTCACTGACCCCTCCTGCTTATGTTACTGGCTGCTGACTTAGACAACACACGAGTAACTCAGGTTTTTTTTTTCGATCATCCATAAGATAAGGATTGTGTCAGCGGGTAAGAGTTAAGGAGTAGCTTTTTTTTTTTTTTTATGTTGATAGGTTAGCTCCTTATTAGCTGTGCTGCACGATTCCTGTTATGTTTTTTTTCGTCAATTGTTTTCATATTGGTAGTATTTTTATCGCATTTTCGAAGACACTGAAAGGTAATATAGCAATCATGAAAAACGAAACTATTATAGATTTTCTTTTTTACAAACAAAGCAATTGTTTAACCGCTGTATCCTTGTTCATATTATTTCATTTGTACGTATATTTCTAAATGCATTTGTCGACAGTATAATTTGTGTAGTGTTCATTGTTACTGGTTATACAAACTTAATCCATTGATGTATCTTGCTTAATGATGGTATTTGATATTGAAATAAACGCCATTAGTGTATTCACTAATTCGTTTCTATAGATCTAATGTTTCTTAAGATGTACAGTACTTAAAGACTGTAAGTTTTATTATTACTAAATACTTGGAAAAAAAAATAAATGAAATACCATGTGTGTTAAACTAGTGTAGAACAGTCAAACAATATGGCATCACGAGTTGTGAACATTTAACTGTATTTACTTGTGTTTTTTTACAGACACGCTTAAACCATGCAGTAAGCTCAGTG
>NC_059289.1:11928425-11948425 GCF_017591435.1 Portunus trituberculatus | reverse complement strand
TCTTTTCTTTGTCCTATCTTTCTTCTTTCATACATTTTATCTATCTATCTATCTATCTATCTATCTATATGTATACATACATACATATATATATATATATATATATATATATATATATATATATATATATATATATATATATATATGAATGTACTCGTATAATTCTTCTTCTTCTTCTTCTTCTTCTTCTTCTTCTTCTTCTTCTTCTTCTTCTTCTTCTTCTTCTTCTTCTTCTTCTTCTTCTTCTTCTTCTTCTTCTTCTTCTTCTTCTTCTTCTTCTTCTTCTTCTTCTTCTTCTTCTTCTTCTTCTTCTTCTTCTTCTTCTTCTTCTTCTTCTTCTTCTTCTTCTTCTTCTTCTTCTTCTTCTTCTTCTTCTTCTTCTTCTTCTTCTTCTTCTTCTTCTTCTTCTTCTTCTTCTTCTTCTTCTTCTTCTTCTTCTTCTTCTTCTTCTTCTTCTTCTTCTTCTTCTTCTTCTTCTTCTTCTTCTTCTTCTTCTTCTTCTTCTTCTTCTTCTTCTTCTTCTTCTTCTTCTTCTTCTTCTTCTTCTTCTTCTTCTTCTTCTTCTTCTTCTTCTTCTTCTTCTTCTTCTTCTTCTTCTTCTTCTTCTTCTTCTTCTTCTTCTTCTTCTTCTTCTTCTTCTTCTTCTTCTTCTTCTTCTTCTTCTTCTTCTTCTTCTTCTTCTTCTTCTTCTTCTTCTTCTTCTTCTTCTTCTTCTTCTTCTTCTTCTTCTTCTTCTTCTTCTTCTTCTTCTTCTTCTTCTTCTTCTTCTTCTTCTTCTTCTTCTTCTTCTTCTTCTTCTTCTTCTTCTTCTTCTTCTTCTTCTTCTTCTTCTTCTTCTTCTTTTATTTGTTCCTTTGTCTTCCCCATCTATTTTAGAAACATCTAATCATCCAAATTCGCGTTCTCTTTAAAGGACACTCGCAGTTTTCTTCTAAATATTCTTCTTTTCGAATGAATTTCTCATCTCTCTCTCTCTCTCTCTCTCTCTCTCTCTCTCTCTCTCTCTCTCTCTCTCTCTCTCTCTCTCTCTCTCTCTCTCAAGATACTGCTTAATCTGATATTTAGCATGTGGAGATGAAAGGTCAGTGTGTGTGTGTGTGTGTGTGTGTGTGTGTGTGTGTGTGTGTGTGTGTGTGTGTGTGTGTGTGTGAGTGTTTGTGTTTGTGTGTGTTTGGGATTACTGCAGATCTTTGTAAAGGCTGAAATAGATTCAGCTACAGATAAAAATAAAAGAAAGAGAAAAAAGTTGACACAAATTGTTAAATGAAAAAATGCGTTCAAAGATTTTAATTTCCGAGACATACGAGTACATATTGTGTGGATTTTTACTTTGCTTGATTTATTTTGCCTTCTCTGCATAATTACAGCACACGGCATTGTGGGTTTTCTGCATGTATGGCTGGACTTGTTGACTTGGTGGCTTGTTGACCTTTACGAGCCTTTGCAAGCAAGGATTCCGTGAACATTTACAGTCCTTGAAGTGAAAAAAAGTTAAGGAATTTGATATCGTATTCTCAAATGGTTGGGGGTTTTTATATTGTGTTGTTAAATCAGCTTTAGTGGAAGTTAAGGGTTACTACACTTTTCCAGAGTATTTTTATGACAAGTGATAGTGTGACAAAGATTTTCTAACGTCGATACAAAAGAATTCACGAGAACCCAAGTAATTAACTTTGTTGACTTTCAAAATAGTCTTTACGAGTGTCCGAGGTTTCAGGATACTGGTCTGGTTTGGTAACCTGGTATTATTTAGATTTGTGTGACCTCTTTCGTACCATCGTGTAACATTAGAAGCACTTAGATCATTAACTCCAAAAATAGCTTACACGGCTATCTATTTTTCCTTCTAACAAGTCTGCACGTCCTCAGTTCCATCTCCATCACACTTTATTGCGTCGGTGGATCGGAGTGATGTAAGTCTCTCAGCGTTAATGTGGTCGGTATCAATGATGTGTTAATACAAATCACGTAAAGGGAGTTGAAAAATAGAAAACGGTCTGTGTTGAGTGACAGAATCCTATTTATTGTGTAAGACATATTCTTGGTATATATATATATATATATATATATATATATATATATATATATATATATATATATATATATATATATATATATATATATATATATATATATATATATATATATATATATATATATATATATATATATATATAAGCAAAAACTAAGAATAAATAAATAAAATTAATAATAATAACAATAATTATACTACTACTACTACTACTACTACTACTACTACTACTACTACTACTACTACTAATAATAATAATAATAATAACAATAATAGTAACAATGATAATAAGGATAGTAGTAAGAAATCAGCTGGAGTACACGTGATAGTCCTTGTATACAACATGCTTAGGTATTGCCAACTGTCAGCTGTATTAATTTTTTACGGGGTGAAGAATTTAGTCTATACTTTTCAGACGCTTATTAGACAGATCTTATTTTTCCATCTGCATCTTCTTTCCTCTCCTCCTTGTGGCCACGTCGCTCACTCAATTGATAACCAGTGGCTCAGTTGTTCGGTAATGTAGGTAAGCTTTATGTGACCGTTTAGTGTGGGAGAGAATGTTTGGTTAGATTCTGATTGACCATATGTCCACCCCTAATTGACATACATGTTCTATTCTAACTCACTCGGACGTCTTTAGAAACATATACTTACTAGACACTGCGTATAGTGCAGCACTCGATAATTGAACGATTTGGTGACTGCTACAGTGAATGGATGGTCTGCCTGATTCAAAGGTTACAATGACAACAACGAATTGTCTCAATTTTACCTGTTACGTCAATCATTAAATCCTTTCTTCTTCACCTATGTTTGTAATTCCCTACGATACGAAAATCTACTTGTTTGACATACTTGAATTCATGTCGACACCGCATCCCAGCCTTCTTCCACCGCTCTCCTTCCTCGCCCAGTTCAGTGCTCATCTTTTGCTGATTTCACTCTCACCATCATCACCTTCCTCGCCTAAAGCATCCTCACCCTTCTCCCGCCCAGCGCCTTCTCTGCCACGCCTCCACCAGCTGTCCCGGGCCAACACACCGCGAAGGCCAGTGTTTTATCCCGAGTTTAATCCATTTTCTATTCACCAAAACCTTTTTCCTCATGGCGCTCCATGGAACTCTGCCCCACCCCCGGGTGTGAGTGTTGCCAGCGCTCCACGCATGGGCACCCTTAGTAGCTTGACAAGGCATGGCGGGCGTGGTAACGATGCCGCTAAGAAATATCGACACAACCTCAACGCAGATTTTCTCTTGGAGAGAGAGAGAGAGAGAGAGAGAGAGAGAGAGAGAGAGAGAGAGAGAGAGAGAGAGAGAGAGAGAGAGGGGGGATTTGTAATTTTTTCACACTAGGTCCTCAACATTCATAGTATTTGTTTTTATTTGTCTTTATTTATTTATTTTCTTCTTTGCTACTTTATTTTTTTAATTAATTCTTTAATTTACTTATTTTTATTTTCATCTAATATTTTTATGAAATATTTATCTTCATTGTTTACAGTTTTACTTGCCAGCTCTATATTTTATTTATATTTTCTACTATCTTAACATTTCTTTCTTGTGTATATTTTTTAGGCTGATTAATATTTTCTTTCTCCAATGAAAAAATGAACGTGTTTTTTTAATTTTATTTCCAGACTCAATACTTAAATATATTCAGAATCTAAATTATTATTAATCATACACCACCTATAAAAAGCGATAAATTTGTCCAAAACATTGCTGTGGTTTTCATTATCAGTGATACTACTTATTATTAGTCTGACAAAATTATCATAATATTATGCACCTTTTTATTTTGTACGGTATTAAAGGTTTGGCTTTTATTTCTAGGCTAGGGTGTAAATTATGATGCTTCACACACACACACACACACACACACACACACACACACACACACACACACACACACACACACACACACCGCGCAGTGTAGTGGTTAGCACGCTCGACTGACAATCGAGAGGGTCCGGGTTCGAGTCCCGGAGGCGGCGAGGCAAATTGGCAAGCCTCTTAATGTGTAGGCCCTGTTCACCTAGCAGTAAATAGGTACGGGATGTAACTCGAGGGGTTGTGGCCTCGCTTTCCCGGTGTGTGGAGTGTGTTGTGGTCTCAGTCCTACCCGAAAATCGGTCTATGAGCTCTGAGCTCGCTCCGTAATTAGGAAGACTGGCTGGGTGACCAGTAGGCGACCGTGGTGAATTACGCACACACACACACACACACACACACACACACACACACACACACACACACACACACACACACACACACACACACACACACACACACACACACACACACACCGCGTAGTGTAGGGGTTAGCAGGCTCGACTCACAATCGAGAGGGCCGGGTTCGAGTCCCGGAAAGCGGCGAGGCAAATGGGCAAGCCTCTTAATGTGTGGCCCCTGTTCACCTAGCAGTAAATAGGTATGGGATGTTACTCGAGGGGTTGTGGCCTCGCTTTCCCGGTGTGTGTTGTGTGTTGATGTGGTCTCAGTCCTACCCGAAGATTAGGCGACCATGGTGAATTACACACACACACACACACACACACACACACACACACACACAAACAAATAAACAAACAAAAAAAAAAAAATAGAATCCTTTAAATAACAAACCCACCCACCCACCCACACCCACCCACACACACACACACACACACACACACACACACACACAAAACAATAGAATCCTTTAAATAACAAACCCACCCAGCCACACACACACACACACACACACACACACACACACACACATGAATAATACAACACAAACACACATAATAATTAACCATCTCTAAGGGACACATACACACCAAACCTACAGAGAGAGAGAGAGAGAGAGAGAGAGAGTGTCAATAGCTTTTTTTTATTGTTATTTATTCATTTTTGTTCTCAGGTATTGTAAAAATTTGAAATGCATTGGCAAATATCCATTGTTGAAAAATATGTGAAAAATGTTGCCGAATTTCGAATGAGACCTGTGATGTTGTTGGCGGGAATTATAAAACACAGCAAATTGTGAAAAATGTTGGTGCATGTGGTTGGTGCATGTTTAGGTTTGGAAATGCCTGAATGTGTCTCTCCTTCCCTAGTGTGTGTGTGTGTGTGTGTGTGTGTGTGTGTGTGTGTGTTTCCGTATCTGTGGGGATCTGTTTTTTTTTTTTATGATTTATACACCTTCCCTTCAAAAGAAAAAAAAAGTGTTAGATGCAGTAGGAAAATAAAAGAAATGTGAAAAATTACTGTTTTAATCTCTCTCTCTCTCTCTCTGATTGTGTGTGTGTGTGTGTGTGTGTGTGTGTGTGTGTGTGAGAGAGAGAGAGAGAGAGAGAGAGAGAGAGAGAGAATGTGTGTGTGGATATACATAAGTGTGTGTGTAAGCTCTCGGGTAGGCGTCATTGCGCATAGTGGGATGGCGACAGTATTTATTTATATATCTATCATCACGTATTTCTTGCGCTCTCTCAGTCCTATCCATTCGCATTTTTTTATCTATCTTTTTTTCTTCTATTTTCCTGCATGACGTGGGCGGCGGTATCGCATAGTAAAATTTGCGTTAGGGTTGTCTAGCCACTTACCGGTCTCATGTTACAGTAATTACCTTTTATTTATTTATGCATTGATGAAATTCCCTCCACCGCAAAAATACAAATGAAATCATTGTCACTGATAGAGAATTATGATTACATTGTTATTTTTTTTTTCATGATTTGTTTCAATTTTCACAATCCCATAACTAAGTACATCTATTAATTACGCAACACAAAACGACACACACACACACACACACACACACACACACACACACACACACACACACACACACACACACACACACACACACACACACACACACACACACACACACACACACACACACACTCATTCATTCGTTGTTATGTTAATGGAATTGCGCGTAATTTTAATATATTTCAAACTTCTCATTTAATGCTGTTGTCTAGTTTTTTTCATTTTTTTTTACATATAATTATGCTGAATAACGTAATTTTGGTTGGACTGTTTTTCCGAGGCACAGGAATATTAATATCGAAAAGTTTCATTCTCTCTCTCTCTCTCTCTCTCTCTCTCTCTCTCTCTCTCTCTCTCTCTCTCTCTCTCTCTCTCTCTCTCTCTCTCTCTCTCTCTCTCTCTCTCTCTCTCTCTCTCTCTCTCTCTCTCTCTCTCTCTCTCCTTTGTATATATATATTTTTCATTCCACACTGGCATTTTTCCATTCACTTCCCTTTCACCTTATCCTATCACCCCCTTCGCTGTCTCTTCCATTTACTCGTGGATTCGTGTTATCTTGCACTCTTTCTTTCCCTCCCTTTACTGCCACTCCCTTTTCCTCTCTCTGACTCTCTCTCTCTCTCTCTCTCTCTCTCTCTCTCTCTCTCTCTCTCTCTCTCTCTCTCTCTCTCTCTCTCTCTCTCTCTCTCTCTCTCTCTCTCTCTCTCTCTCTCTCTCTCTCTCTCTCTCTCTCTCTCTCTCCAACAGTTCAGTATTGCTTTCCCTGCTCCACGTTTGAACTTCCATTACACAGATTGGCCCGGCGTACCTATAGCCTGGATGACCCAATGCCTCGACACTGACAACCCCGGACATCATACTTGGCCTCTAAGATCTCTATGCGCATTCCTCCGTCACCCGTCTCGACATGCTTAAGGTTGCCACTGAGGAAGCCAAAATAGGGATGCGCTGTTCGGGTCCAAGTGTGAGGGCTGGAAGGGATGTTCATGGGGGGTGCTATTGGAGGTCTAGCGTGGGCGTGTGGTCTCCGGCGGAAGGGTCATTGAAGGGCAGTGATGGAAAAGGGCTACTACCCGGAGTGGATGTATTGCGAGACTCACTGTGACTACATCAGCGAAGGTAATTAGCCGTTTGTGTTCAGTCGCAGCAGTGGAACCGCCGCCCTTCCATGAGTGAGACTAATGGTGATGTTCCTCCCTCACCCTCTCACTCTGTTTTTCCTCCTCCTCCTCCTCCTCCTCCTCCTCCCACGAACTCCTTTCCCTATTCTTGTACCACCATACATCTCTAATTCGCCACCCATATATAGATTTTTTTTATATTTCTCTCTCTCTCTCTCTCTCTCTCTCTCTCTCTCTCTCTCTCTCTCTCTCTCTCTCTCTCTCTCTCTCTCTCTCTCTCTCTCTCTCTCTCTCTCTTTCGTCGCTTTTTCCTAGACCAGCCACTACGTGTGATGAACCTCCACTTTCTGTCTCACTGGCGTTTAGAAGAATATTTTTACTATTTTCGTGATAAAACTCGACAGCAGCGTCATCCACCACGGCCCAATGCTTTATTATATATGCATATTTTTTTTTTATTCAATAACAATTTGCTTTGTACTTTTTCAAAAGTTTGTTAGAGATTATTGGACTGTATGTAATAAATTATATACAGAAAGTAGTGGTCTGATATATTTTTTTTTATTTACGCATGTATTTTCATCCTTGAAGGTGTTAAAGGAGGGGTAGCCTACACACACACACACACACACACACACACACACACACACACACACACACACACACACACACACACACGGTAGCTTTGGGGTTAGAGCGCTGGCTTCACAAGCCAGAGGACCGGGGTTCGATTCCCCGGCCGGGTTGAGATATTTGGGTGTGTCTCCTTTCACCTAGCAGTGAGTAGGTACGGGATGTAAATCGAGGAGTTGTGACCTTGTTGTCCCGGTGTGTGGTGTGTGCCTGGTCTCAGGCCTATCCGAAGATCGGAAATAATGAACTCTGAGCTCGTTCCGTAGGGTAACGTCTGGCTGTCTCGTCAGAGACTGCAGAAGATCAAACAGTGAAACACACACACACACACACACACACACACACACACACACACACACACACACACACACGTAAGGGATAATTATGCACCATTTATATGTTTCACAAATTGAGCTTTTTATGGGTATTTGATATTGTGTGTTGGTGAGCACATTGATATTTCTCAATTATACAGTGTACGGAGTGTATAATATCAATACGGAGTGTATTATATCAACCACCGAAGACGCTTTTTGGGAGGCACATCTCATTCGGTGTATTCTTCTAGTAGAGCACCTGACTCTAGGAAATAAATATTGAGTTTATTAATGAAAAGAGCTTACGAATTTCTTAAAATGTTGAACATTTTTGTAGTTCAGAGCAAGGTTATTTCGTGCCTCAAAAAAGGAAAGTAAATATTTTATTCACAGTTTTTATCTACATTTTATTTCGAACTAGGAAGATTACACGAGTTTTTTTTTCTCCTTTTTTTTATCATATCCCTTGCCCAGCCGCATTCACACATTAAAGAGAAAATGAAAGACATACCCGTTTTCATTTATTCATCATTTAATAATTTCTTACATTCAACCTGACGAGGAGGTGAGGCTGCTGTTCCCGCGGTGTTATGGATATTTCAGATTCGTGTTTTGTTGCGGACAGTGTTCAGTGTTGGAGAGTGGTCAAGTAACATACCATTCTTCCTTCCACTGTTCAGCATCTCTTTTCAGAATTATGTCCTGTGATCAGGCAAGAATTAATCAATAATCAGGTTTGGTAAGATAGGCAACAGAATAAAAGAATAAGAGAAAACAAAACATAGAAGTCCGTGCAGCAGGTTACTTAACCCCTTCAGTACTGGGACGCATTTTTATATTGAGTTTGGGTATGGTTAGACGATTTTATTGACATTAGAGAGGGTCTGTGGAGGTCAGAAGATTAATGTCCACAGTCTTCACTATTTTAATCCCCACGTAAGTTTTTCCACGTAAGTTTTTAAAGCCAAACAGTATACTCAGAATAAATATAGAAATGTGTCCTGGTACTAAAGAGGTTAACTTCTCACCACGAATATAGCAGCACACACACTTCACAGCGCCCTCACATTACCTGCTATACCGCACTTGGTTACGTGTACACCTTCACCCTTTCTCATACATCCATACCCTTTTTAAATGAGCCTGAATGGTTGACGGAGCGGTGACTGCCCGCCCTGCTCTCTCATTAAAGTGTTAACCTCGTGTTCTAACTGTGTGATTCGTTAGATATTTGTTCACTCAAATTGCTGTGTAGGCGGATGCAGTGTGTGTGTGTGTGTGTGTGTGTGTGTGTGTGTGTGTGATAATAATATTTCGGTTTATTTGAATGGCAGCTAGTACAGAGCTGAAACATTATTTATATTACACATTATATCCTGTGTGTGTGTGTGTGTGTGTGTGTATCCACCTTTTTTTTTTCTTATACCATGTGGACTATTCACGGGAGTTTATGGGCTAAAGGAGATAGTTTTTTGGGTACCTCCTATCTCAAAGCCCACCCGCTAGGAAACCGTTGCCCCGAGTGAGGAAGCCCAACCTACACTCGGACCGTGGACAGGATTCGAACCCGTGCGCTTGAAGACCCCTCGGATCCCAAAAAGCACGCATGGTTTCACTGTACCACGGCGGCCCCAACGTGTTCATAAGCCACCACGACAATAAGAGAATGAAAATACATAATATATACATGTGCACAAAATATCCATCCATATTCATATTTTTATTATACGAGGTACTACATAGAGTTCTTACCACCGAAAGAAAGAAATTATGAAAAAAAAGTAGACAAATTGATATCAAATAGAATACAGATTAATAGCGTTGGCGGTGGTGGTGGTGGTGGTGGTGGTGGTGCAGGTGCTGTCGAATTTCACCAGGAGTATTTTTTAACTCTTTCAGTACCATGACGCGTTTTCGTATTTATTCTGCTTGTTATTTGGTGATTTTTTGCAGGTTTAAAAATTTATATGGTGATTTAAATCGTGAAGACTCTGCCCATTAAACTTCTACCCTCCATACACCCTTCCTAATGTCAATAAAATTGTCTAATCGTACTCAAAACTCATGGTAAATATGTGTCCAAGTACTGAAAGGGTTAATGCATCGTCCCAGCTTGACAGATCAACGTTAATATATATTCTCTCTGCATTATGAAGTATTGATCATACACTAAGGGAAAAAGACTGAATGATTTTTCTACATCATATATCAATCATAGTATTACAGTCATTATTAATTTTTCCTTCTCTTCTTCCTCTCTCTCTTCCTCCTCCTCCTCCTTCTCCTTTTCCTTCTCCTTCTTCTTCTCCTTCTCCTCCTCTCGCATCGTTTTCTATTAAAGTCATTAGAAATAGGTCTCTACGCATTGCATCCTTTTCTTTAACTAGTTTGGAGTGAATACATATTAAATAAAGGAAAAAAATAAGATCACCGGCCAAAGTTCGTCTAAAGTTCTGAACAAAGTAAGCAAATAGTGAAATAGAAATACGTGTGGAAAAGTAAGTCTTGCCGCTGACAGGTTTAGGACATATGATTGACAGCGAGAGAGAGAGAGAGAGAGAGAGAGAGAGAGAGAGAGAGAGAGAGAGAGAGAGAGAGAGAGAGAGAGAAAACAATACGAAAAAGAAAAGATGAAAAGAAATAGAAAAGTAGAAACAAAACAGTAGAAATAAAAAAAGTATGTTAGAGAGAGAGAGAGAGAGAGAGAGAGAGAGAGAGAGAGAGAGAGAGAGAGAGAGAGAGAGAGAGAGAGCTGTCTATCCTTTAGGTGATGTGGAGGACAGACAAGTTTTTTTAATGTAAGAGAGGAGGACTGGCCAAGGGTAACAAAAATATAAAAAAAGGCTCACTCAGTTGCCAGTCTCCATATAGAGCCGATAGAATTAGACAAAGATAGGGACACTGGTTGCCTTCTTGCACTAACACCTACCCGCACCATATATAAACATGCACCATTGTCATATGTTACCACTTCATGAAAATTTACTAAGAGAAATGAACTGAACCCCACGAACGAGAATTAAACGTTTCGAATACTGGTGCAGAAATACTTAAACGTAATTGAATAATCACAATGGCAACACCGAGAGATTAATGCAACAGGGAACTACGTAACTCTTACAACCAATCAGAAATCGTTGCTCACTTGTACCTCAGAAGCTTCGAACCAATGAGAATCTAGTGCTCGAGGCAAAGTATGTTTCATGTAATGGTAAGATGGAGGATGGAGGCAGGGAGGGGCCTTGAAGTGGCTGGCTGGTGCAGTGGTAACACAAGGAATGCTTAGTGATGAACCCGCAGTACGAGGGAGATCAATAGGACAGTGTGGATATTTGCTCACGTTTGGTAGTGATAGGATGATTCTTGGCTTAGAGGAAAGGTCAAAAATTCTCTTTCATCCGCGATCAATGTGATGATGCCAGCAGATGAAAGTGGTGAGTTCACTGCTTCTGGTTGTTTCTAGTAATGACATGATGTTAAAATTGTTCAGTTGAGTCTTGATCTGCGTCTTTGTTCAGCAAGGACGATAACAGTGGTTCAATTCATGTTGACACTAATTGATAACAAATAGTGTTCTATATAGCTGTGTTGAGGATAATATGAGAGGACATAAACTGGAAAGTTTTCATTGTTCCCCCGGATGATTTAATTCAGGAGGTGGTCAGCATCGTCTCGCGGTACAGAGTAGTTGTCTCTAAACACTATATTACGATGTATCTATTGATTTACCATGTTTTTACTCCTTCCAGTATATTCCTGTTGTTAGTTTGCTATAGTATTTCTTTATAGTTAATTGAGTTTATACGACTAACATCATTATATAAATCAAAATATAGTCTCCTGGTGTCCCAAGCTCTTACATTTTTACAGCCTCTAATAAAACACAAAATTTTAACACATATTTTACCTCTGCAATTTTTTTTTCAGTTTTCTTTATGAGATGACGAAAATTTTGCTGCCAAGACCGAAATAGCCCAAGTGTGCTGCACTGCTTCCATCACCGTGTTCCTAAGCTGTATCCTGCCTTAGCCTGAACATGGTATGTCTTTAGACTAAGAAATATCTCGTCATGATGGTCACTGTCCATCAGCTAACATCGTTAGGTCTCTGTGACACCAAAACCGTGTATGCAGAACGGTTCAGATGGATATAGACAATCTCATTATCAAACTTTGACTTCTAAGTTACTAAAATAAACTAATTTACGGAACTTTATATGTTAATGGTTTCCTGTAGTCTATTTCCTTGCCTAGAAGAAGAAAATATCATACTAACTTAAAAAAAAAAAATATATATATATATATATATATATATATATATTTTTTTCTTAACAAACGAACGAGGTTGAAAGCTATAGAGCATTCTCCTCTATGCTCTATAGCTTTCAACCTTGTCTGCCTACAAGAAAATATCCTCCTGGCTATACAAATATATATAATATATATATATATATATATATATATATATATATATATATATATATATATATATATATATATATATATATATATATATATATATATATATATATATATATATATATATATCCTTAATTCAACTATTAAAGCGTCTATGTCGTAGTTACATGTTTAAAAATACTTTAGCTATTTTGATATACAGTAGGATAGCAGAATATCCAAAAAGTATACGATATGCAGTAAACCAATTTTTCTGTGAAATATTACGATATCTGGTGAATCTGGCAACCACAACGGGAGTTTGGGTCCTCTTCTATTAATGGAAAAGACCATGAAAACAATTGAGACAATTCTAAGTTCCACGTGATGAAAACAAGTGATATCCGTTCCACGCATGTATTAGCTAGCTACTTGATTTTATGAAGTAGGAAGTCATATCAAATTATTATCAATCAAGTACGAAAGACACCAATTAACTCCAAGTAACACATAGAAAATCACTCCGTCATATCTGAAAACTTAAATATTCGTCTGAGAAGCAGTAAACGTGACATGAAGCATGGCAGGCGTGGTAACAGTTTGCCTGGAGCGGTTGGTAAGCCTTGTGGGGATACGCTTAATCGTGTAAAATGGGCGGGGAGGTGGACGAGGTGGGAGGAGCAGAAGTAAAGATGGGGATTGGAAGCAATGGGAAGAAGAGGGGGCAAAGATGGAGAGTGTGGGGAAGACAAAAGTCATTATGAAAAAAATGAAAGGAGTGGGAGTGAAGATGATAGGGATTGGAGGCAGTAGTGATGGGGGAGGATACATGGGGAGTGTGGAAATAGGGCAGAAGAAACTGAAGAAAAGGGTGTGAGGAGGACGAGGATGAGGTAAAATGATAGGGATTGCAGGCAGTGTGTGGGCGTGGAAGGAAGAGATGGAGGACGCAGGCAAGAAAAGAGAGGAGAAGAGGAAGTGAGGGAAAGGGAAATAGACGCGAATATTGCATCATAAAAACAAATAAAAAAACAGAACGTGAAATATTTTGTCGTTTATTTTTGATTGATAAGGATTTACGTTTTTTCCTCTTCGTAAGCTGAGTGAGGGGTGGGAGGCGAGGCTGGAAACTGTTGTGTGGGCTATTTAGAATCGATGGTGGCCTTTTTGCGATCGCCGACTAAGTGTAACTCGAAGCAGGGATTATCAAATACTTCGCCACTAAATTAGGAGAGAAATGCGAGTTTAACTTAAATAATGAATGCTGTAGGTGCCCATGATATGCATGGGTCAGTGAATGATGAGGGAGAGGGGAGAGAAAGATAAATGGGAAAGGAAGGAGGGAAGGAGAGGAGAGGAACGAGAGGAACAAATATTGCGAGCAGAGCAAGAGAGAGAGTGGTGTCTAAAGACTTACAGCGCAAACAGGGACGACGATTATGAGTAGGTCACAAGGGTGGTGGAGGAGGAAGATGAAGAAGAGGAAGAGGCAGGGAAGGAGGAGGAGGAGAGGAGGAGGTAAAGGTACAAGTAGACGAGGCGTGTGTAAGGGGAAACGGTGACAGGGAGTGAGAGGCGGAACAGAGATTAAGAGAGTAAGGGAGAAGGGGCGGCAGACAAGGGAGGAGGGGACTTGTAATAGACGCAAGGTAGGGTAAGGACGCTTTCTAAGAGCTATCCCTCCTCCCCCACCCATTACTCCCCCTTAAAACTCGGACCTCCGCCAGACCCTTCACCCTATTTTTACCTCTGATCTCGAGAAAATACGAAATCGTTGCCTCAGGAGCGCCCCGCGGGAGGTAATTACACACACACACCCCGGCCCGCCCTCGGCACCGCACCTGGATTACGTGTCATTAGCGTGTCCCCTCCGGCCAAAAGTGCAGGTTAGCGTTCGGCAGCGAGGCGAGGGAATTTATCGTGGCCAGAATCATGTCGCTGGGAGCTTATAGGATAAAAAGAACAAAAAGAGAGGTGAACTGGCCACTGGTAAATTCGCAGCCATCTCGTCCCACTGAATTGTATCCTATAGTGAGTTTTTGCAAATTCTATTCATCTGGTTGTTCACCTTTATTGTGTTTACTGCTCCTGGTGTGATTTTTTTTTTTTTTTTTGCTCTCCCTCTCTGGACATGCTATCGTTTTACGCGTTCCAGTGGCTGCTTGGCCCGCTCTGCTCGCTCATCTGTTATTCCCCGTGGATGGAAAACAAACCGTGGTAATATATGAAAGCAGCGCACAACATTTATAGCACTCCGTCAGTGTCCGCGAAGTAGAGAAAGGGAAGGAGAGTGGGGAGAGCATAGGAAGAGTAGCTCGGCAGGGGAGAGGGGTTGAGGGAGGAAATGGAGGGTGAAAGAGGGAGAGGGAGAGATTGCGAGGGGGCAGGGAGAAACAAGGGTCCTGAAATAAATGGATATTGAGCATAAAGAGTGTGCAGGAGGCCAGTATCTCGTAGGGGGGAGGGAAGTAGGAAAGAGAGGGAGTGGCAGCATAATTTATGAGTGAGCCAGTTAGCCAGTGATAGATGGAAGCGACGCACCATACTCTCAACTCAACACTTTTCATTTGCACGGTCAATACTACCTCTTGCCTACCACTTTTCTCTCCTCCCTTCACATTCCCCAGTTTTTTTTTTCCTTTCTTCCTTCTTTCCTTACCTTTCCTCCTCCTCCTCCTCCTCCTCCTCCTCCTCCTCCTCCTCCTCCTCTCGTTATTCATCTCGCTCACCTCAGGAAACTTGTTGCATTACCACTAACTTTTCATTTGGCCACCAGACTTCACCTCCTCTCCTTACCTCAGCCTCACTTCTTGGCGATCTTCTCCCGCCTTTCCGAAGACAATTACGCAAATGAGAAAGGGAAGGAGCATATCGATTACAATAATGAAAGTAGTACTACACTAATTATGGTAATGTGAAAGTAAACGCATACAGCCTTCTCCCTGTTTGTTCCTCTGCTGTTCCTTATCCTCCCGTCAATTTTGTCTCATTATCTACTTTGTGCCATTATCTACTTGCCTATACCTTCTCAGTCTCCCATTAAAGGAGACAGGCTGATAATAGAGCAGGACGGCGGACTGGGCATAATACTTAAACCTCCCTTCAACTACCACACACCTCTTACGCCTAATTACTCGTAATGCTCAGGTAAACTTCACAGAATTGCCATTTTTTGCCCCGCGCACACAAAATATATACGCGTTCAAAATTTATATTTAAATTCAAATTATAGAGAGGTGAAAATCATGCCTCAAAATGCAGACTGGAAAGTGAATCAATGTTTCTAAATTCTGAAGCAGCTGTATTCCCCTCGCCTACCCTCCACCACCACCACCAACCACCACCGGCTCGGCTGTACCTTGACATGAGAGACACAGGTGAGGGACGGCCGGGCAGGTGTCCCTCGCTGTGTAATCCTCGCAAAGATTTCAGTCCTGGCACTGATTTACCTTGCCTGCTTTTTTCTAATTATCGCAGCCCAACTTGAAATTTAGGCTGCGATTGTTTTGTTTTACTCTTGTGTCCGTAGAATTGTTGGACTTTGCAGAGAGAGAGAGAGAGAGAGAGAGAGAGAGAGAGAGAGAGAGGGAGAGGGAGAGGGAGAGATTCAGTTTGACATGCAGTAGGCAATATAAATGTTCCTTTAGGTAAGGGTATTTGGTTCTCAGCATACTACTAATTATGAAGAGTAACAAATGCTGCGTCCTGATCCTTTACACGGGTTATAGTATTACATTGCAATTAATAGTAAATACTTCATCACCTATGCCTTTTTTTCATAATTGAATTTACTATTCATAAATGTTATCACAAATCTTCAAATGCCTGTCTTTTAAACTGTTGTTGTTGTCACCGCAAACCTCATTAACTAAGCTTACAACATATTTACAAGAGTTCTCCCTTCACGTCTTTTTATCGTCTTGTAATATCCTTTTCTTCCTTTCCACGTTCGTTTCCCCATCTCCATGTTCTTTTCCTTTTTAATTTTTTCCTTCATTTCCCTTCTACTCCTACATTTATCCGTCTTTCGCCCTTATCTCCTCTCTTTTTCCCTATTTCCTTTTCATAGATTTTTTTTCTCACCGTCCTTTCTCGCCATTATCTCTTTTCTATCTCCTCTTTTCTCTCTTTCTTTCCGTTCTTTACTCTCTTTCCCGTCTTTCTTTACTTTACTCCGTATCTTCCTCCCTTTCTAGTTCCCTTATCCTTCGTTCTTCGTCTCCTCTCATTGCAGTCTCTCTCTCTCTCTCTCTCTCTCTCTCTCTCTCTCTCTCTCTCTCTCTCTCTCTCTCTCTCTCTCTCTCTCTCTCTCTCTCTCTCTCTCTCTCATTCTTCTTTATTTTTCTACTTGCTTCTGAATTTACTCTTTTTGTTCTCCCTTTTTCCATCTCCCCTCTTCTCTTACTCCCGCCCACTTCAGGAATCACTAAGAGAAAGTAATGTTTGGTGAAGTGTTTGGGTGGTTGGAGAAACAATAATCAGCCGCTTAGTTGGACACCTAACATTTCTAAATACCATGGCATATAATCAACCATTCCAGAAATTATTAATGGAGGGAAGGGATCAAGCAAATGAATAACCCTGTAGGTCCAGTGTTAGTGTCGCCTGCCCTCAACTGTTACAGAGAAATGTAACTTTGCTCTTCTCTGGTAAACTCTGGAACTCCCTGCCTGCTTCTGTATTTCCATCTTCATATAACTTGACTTCTTTTAAGAGGGAGCTTTCAAGACATTTGTCCCAGATTCTTGGCTAACTCTCTTAATCTTTTAGGAAACTGGCAGTCAAGTGGGCCTTTTCCTATGTTTTGTTGCCCTTAGCCAACTTCCCCTATTCCATAAGAAAACAAATATCTGTAATGTTGGCAAATTCAGGCAGACATAAAGTGTAAAGCAATCATCAATGGAATCAAAGACGCAAAATTCATTACACCAACCGGAGTCATCCTTGCCCAAGTCCTCCGCCATTTAAGATTCATATTCTGCCAAATGTCAAGCATGCATAGCCCAAATATCACGCAGCTTTCGTCTATCCCAAGCTCTAATCTAGCCAAGCCTCACACTACATCGAATGACGATCTGTTTCCAGCCCAATTTGACCATGTCCAGCTTCGTATCCCCAGAAAAAAACCCATCTTCAAACCCAATTCCAACGCGTCAAGCCTCATATCCCGCCCAAAGGGGAAATCCAGCCCATGACCTACCCTACTCCCACGTTCCGGTCCCAGTCGCGCCTCCCTCCCACACAAACATGTATCGCCGTTCGGGGGATCAGGATTAAGACTCTGGCAGTTCTATGAATACTGAATGAAGGGAAACAGATCGTGTGTAATAATTACAAAGGTGTGCCATGTTTGAAGTACTTTGTGATATAATTAACTCACATTTACATCGCCTGGGGCCACACACAGATGGCTGGTGGCGAGAGAGAGAGAGAGAGAGAGAGAGAGAGAGAGAGAGAGAGAGAGAGAGAGAGAGAGATCCGAATATTAAATTTTATCCAGTGTTAGTTGAATGTGAATAAAAAGTGAATGATCGTACATCGCTTTTAAACAAGTACAACTTAGTGTGTTACCATTAACGACCACAGCTGTCTTTCACGACTCGGCAGTGAGACCAGCATGATTACTGTTTTACATAGAAACACTTTATTTACTCCACACCGCAGGTAATACATCCTTACTGACAGCTTGAAAAGGCGACGTCTTAAAAAAATGTTTTCAAAATAGACGAGAAAAAGCAACAACAACAAAAAAGAGAAATGATATTAGGATCTTTAAAATTTACTTTCACAGAATTGCTCGGTATGTTTCGTAAGTCCTATAAGACCAAATAGTTCTAAGCTTGCAGCTTAGTTTATTTGTGCAGAATTTTTCTTTATATACATGTCGTGTAACCCCAGTCTGATTTCTTCCCTGTCGTCTTAAAAGTTTTATTTAATCCGATTTGTATAAGAAGTGAAGACTTGACACGTGTAGAGGTTTTCTCGTGTGTGTGTGTGTGTGTGTGTGTGTGTGTGTGTGTGTGTGTGTGTGTGTGTGTGTGTGTGTGTGTGTGTGTGTGTGTGTGTGTGTGTGTGTGTGTGTGTGTGTGTGTGTGTGTGTGTGTGTGTGTGTGTGTGTGTGTGTGTGTGTGTGTGTGTGTGTGTCCGCCATGACTTACATTTTAACCGACAGAATAGAAAAGGATAACATTTTCCTCAGATATCGTTTAGCTTCTGCACAAATGAGTCAATAGAAAAGAAATCAGTATAGAGGTTAAGGAATATCTGTGGAGTGGCAAGAGACGGAAAGAGTGAGAACATCGACAGGCCACACTTTGCTGGTACTTAAATCGATTCAACGTGGCGGTGAGGCGAGAAAATAAATACCGTCGGTATTCATCAGAGAGAGAGAGAGAGAGAGAGAGAGAGAGAGAGAGAGAGAGAGAGAGAGAGAGAGAGAGAGAGAGAAACGTTGCTGTATTAGCAGAATTCAGACATGTGCACATATACATAAACGTACTCGGGAATACATGAGTGAGAACATTACCACGTACGTGCAAACATATCATACAAACATATCCTGTGTTTCTCTGGAAGAAGCGACCGACTTGCCTTTCATTTACAAGATAGACAGACAGGTTCACCGGATGCTTGTAGATGCAAATGTTGGTGACTTCTGTTTCTGTTTCTATTTATACTTCTGAGTTTGGCTTTATATCTGAGGAAATAGTTGTCGTCTTTGCCGCTGACTTTATTGTTCAATATTTCGCTGGTTAGGCTTGTTATCAGTTATTCACTCATGATCATTATTCATTCATCACCATTCAGCAATGTATAGCGTTCTTTGTGTCTCGCATGTTTGAAATGGTTTTGAAGTCAGGGTGATTAAACAGAAGAGAAAATGAAGAAAATGACGGATTTCTTACCGGAAATACGATATACGATGTATTTCCTTCTGACCTTACCTACTTGAGATTCCGGTGTCCCGAGGGCTTGCAACACGTAGGTAGAATAATGATCTTGGAATTATGCACAGTGGTTTTCGGAATTTGTTATTGAAAAAAAAAATCATCAGCGTTGCTGGCTAGCGCTAAAATTATTTCATTTTTGTGTATATTTTCACTGTGAATTGTAATTTCTTGGTCTTTGTGTCTTATAGTTAAATTTGATCCCTGTGTTATTCTTGCCGTCCTTGCATTGACTGTCACAAGTAGATAAATATGGAATGGGCGGCTTACGTTACAAATAAATCAGAGGCTGAGATTACATCTGCCGCTCACAGCACAGGTGAGCCTTCACCAGGTTGTTATACTTGCATGACGACGAGGTGTTCCCGCATGCTCCGAATGTTTCTTTTGTTTAATGAAAGCCATTCCTGAAGGCCGATGTGCTATTTTTGCAACAAAATATCGTGGAACTTGAAGTAACCGTGTGTGTCTTGTAAGAAGTGTTGAAAAAAAATATGAAATTTTTTGTGATCAATAAATCTCGTTTGAGTAGTGAAGTAAGCTGAGGAACACAGCAGCCAGTGACATGCTTTCTTCTCTCGTCAAAGACACTTTGACCTGGAAGCAGGTATGGAGTTACTCACCGGGTTGTGTAAGGCAGCAGGCTTTGTGTCTTTCATGTTTCCATAATTCCTCACGTTCGAAATGATTTATTCATCGACCCCCTCTCTTACCTCCCACGGTGAGACGGAGATGAAGGATCCAGAAACACTTAAGGTTATTTATATTATTTATTTGATATTCTTTGTTTAA
>NC_059289.1:11890925-11923425 GCF_017591435.1 Portunus trituberculatus | reverse complement strand
ACTCGTTTCGTTTTTTTTTTTTTTTTTCCCGATAGAGGTATAATTTTCTCCCCTCACATGTGTTAGCCTCCTCACCGCACCCAAGAGTTACCGCCAGCTCCTACCCCTCCCCCCGTCTCTCTCTCTCTCTCTCTCTCTCTCTCTCTCTCTCTCTCTCTCTCTCTCTCTCTCTCTCTCTCTCTCTCTCTCTCTGGGCTTCAGGCAGTTGTTGTCGGAGCAAAAGTTAGTTGCGTGTTAATCATGCATATATTTTCCTCATTATTTTCTCTGAAGTGGATGAATTGATGACAAGTGGATGGTGGTATAGAAAAAAAAATGAGAGTGGACCCTGATGAGTGACGTGGTCTCTCGCTCACCCACACTGACTCATTCCGACGCTCCTCTAATCATTCACTCATTCATTCACTCACTCTTTAATTTCCTGACGTTTTCTTTCACTCATTCACTGGCTGTTGGAATCCTGGGCTGAGTGTCTGGAGAGTGAAGGCAGTGCAATCTTTGGAACTTCCTGTGTGCAAGAGAAAGCAAGGGGTGCGTATGCAATAGAAGGTCGTTAGTGTGGGGCCAAACATTTTACATGGAAGGGAGGAAAGTGTCTGTCTAGATCTCTTGGGGAAGTCTTTATTAATTGCTTACATATTCATCATCACACTTATCTAAGTTTGGTTTATCGTTTGTTGAAAATACCCTATTAGATTTGGCAGCTCCAGTGGGTCTTTGAATAACTTTTTTTGCCGTAGGTCACATCCAATCTTATATTGGAAAAAAAAAACTTATCATCATGAGCTCTTTTCAGTCTAAGATGCCAACAAACAGTTCCCTTCAATCTTCATTGCTCCTGCCACTGGAATGCTTCTTATTTTGACACACTTGCCCTGCGCTGCACTGCCTCTATATTCTAGAGACCCCAGTTGAAGTTACTCGAGTTTTTAAGGATTTCTTTTCTTTCGGTTCTAGTTACAGATAAGCAAAATGTCTACATTATTAACAGAATGAATATCCTCGAGAACCCAGCTGATTTTTGTTCCCTCGGAAAGTAGTCGTGGTGAGAGAGCAAAGCGATTCAGATAACAAACCTTTGTCTCATCTAAGGGTTTGTCATTTTTCTTCACTAATATTCTGATTTCTCTCATCTGGTGTGTTAGCGTTCGTTACTTACATTTTCTACATATGCAAGGTGAGATCTTCACAAAATAGGCTAATGAAAGGAACAATGAAGGAGAAAGATGAAGTATGTGTAAAAACTAAATTAGAAAGTAATAGTCTTTACAGAAACCTTACTTTGCATTAATGTTACACTTGTTTCTCAAGAAATGTTGAATGAATTATTTTCATCATCCGATATTGCTATTGATTCATTTTTTGTTTGATTAATGTCTTGACTTTTTCCTTCGTTAATCATCTTTAATTTTTCCTTCCATGCCAAACACTCACACCTTCCTGGCACCATGTTTATGTACACTTAAGTAGCTGTCATCAGTCTTACCCTTCTTACTCTTTACCTTTTTCTACCTGGGTCTATTTACCTCTCATCCAAGTGTGAATTTTCCTTCTGTATTCCTCTTCATCTAATTCCGCAAATCTTTCATCACCTCCATTTTATTTTTTCTATTTAATCTTTCATGAAACACTTTGCACTTTTATGTCTTTTTCTTGGAGATTCCTTGCACTGGTCTCCTGCCCTCTTAATACATTCACTTCTACTATAGTTTCTTTTGCACTGATAGGCATGTCGTCCATTAGCGGTGTTTCTTTGGTATCTCCACTCAACCTTGCCCATTTGTAGTACTTATACGTGACTCTCTTATTGAACCTGAGTCTGTTATTCTTTATTAACAGTCTTCTTTCCTTACAAGTAATCAAGTTAATCCGTTTCATTTCATATCAGTCATTTCATATTCATCAGTTACTCCATTCCATCATATTCTGTTGTTTAGATTTATCGTCTGTCATTTACTTCCCTTGCACACTTTAGTTTTTCTTTAATCACTTCACATCCACAAGTTACTTCATCAGTGTTTTGCGTTATTTCATATTCTCTTACTCAGGAATTTCAGTGATTTACTCTTGTACGGTTTCATTCTTTCTTACTCACTGCACATTTATATCTCTGACTATCAATTGACTTATTACTTTCGTGTTGTCTTTTTATAGGTAACACAGGAAATTCTCCCTTCGCGTCAATTAGTAAATAAATCATATATCTCTCCTTTATTTTTTCCCAGAACTATTATGAACTATAATCTATATCTTCCTATACTTACACCAACAATCACTTTAATATCAGGTTTCTGCCACTCGTCTCTTTAACTTCCTTTCACATTCTCTCTGCAAATACCAGAAAATTTCCTCTCTTACGGACTTTCCCTCTCTCATAGCTCAGTTATGTTCTATTTATCAATCTCTTCCTCTCTATTTCTACATCTACATCAATGTCGAGTTTGCCCTTTATCTCTCTTACCTCTTTCAGCGCTGCCAACTCCTTTTTCTTCGTAATAGCTACACACTTTATCGCTGCTTCCTTCCCCTTACTGAAAGTCTTGATGCTTTTACCTCTGATTTCGTGTTATGATTCTGCGAAGCTTCTCATCCCCTAGCCTTCCAGATTTGTGTCGCTGAGGACCGTAATATTCAGGCCTCTCTCATACATAATATTCTCTGTTTCACACGCCTCACTTTGACCACGCCACCAGCATGCAAACAATCCCACTCCCTCTCATCCACACATAGCTTTAAAGAAAAAAGTCTTCACTTCCCCCGTGTTTTTTTCTTTGTTTCTTTTTACTTTCTTTTGCGTTGGCGTATTAGTTTTTGCTTTTGTTAGGTAAGTCATTCCATCTCCTTTTACGATACTGGAACTCTTTCCCTTTTTGTTTTTATACTTATGGCGAGGATGAGTCTTACTCTTTCAACAGTATCCCTTTAACTCGCTTTTTACGCCACACAGAAAATACAGAGGCGTATTCTTAATCATCACAACTCAGAAATGTAATGCTTTTACCTCATTCGAAGAAAAAATAGTAAAATGAAAATCCTTCCAAAAAGAAAGAAAAGAAATAAGTAAATAAAAAAATAACATGAATACTAATGTTGTTCAACGTAATCATATGCAGATATAAATTAATGTGTTACGTTGTCTCTGTTTTAATATTACTCTTCATTGCCCTCCTGTCAGGTGGCGGCCGTCGGAGCGTGAGTCGGGGCCCTGGGGAGATGACAAAGATCATGTAAGTGTTCACGAGTTGGCAACACTGCTATCATTAACCTTTGACAACCGCTTGTTTGGTACTGGACTGCATCTGCGTGTTGCTCTGTGTGTGTGTGTGTGTGTGTGTGTGTGTGTGTGTGTGTGTGTGTGTGTGTGTGTGTGTGGGGCTAAAATCATGACGTCTGTCCGAAAAGTTTCTTGGAACTGTAAACTGATTGATGTTGGTGGAGGAGGGGCCGATGATTTCCTCACAACCGCACCGCCGAGGGTGAATGAGGGGCAGACAGGCAGGCTGGAGGTCCCACCGTAACACTTCATAATCTCACGCACATCACACTTCGTAACTAGGCGTTTTGTGCTTCTTAAATCACGAACCAATAAGAATAATTACAGGTTTTGGCGATCCTCCTTTTTTTTTTTTTTTTTTTGTGTGTGTGTGTGTGTGTTATGTGTTCTTGCCTGTGTTTGTAACTGGGTGGAGGTTCCCAAAACACTACATCAAGAACATTACACGCAGAACCCTCAAAGAGACACGTGTGTGTGAGGAGCGGTCGAGGTCAGGGAGCATATACATGTTGGGTATCCAGCGGTGGTCATTGTGGTGATAATAAGCGCAGGAGAGAGCCAGAAGAGAGGAAGGTGGGGGAGCTGCTTACATAATGAGGTGGCCATTTAAAGTAGCAGCGTTGAATAATGTACACGTGCTCATACAAATTCCCTTGATGCATTGAGAAGCGTTTGTGAGCTGTGGGTCGCGGTAGGCGGTGGACACGCACTGGAGTGGATGAAGGTTAGGATGCTGGAGGGAGGCAAGGAGGAAATATAAAGAGAAAGAGAATAGAAGGAAAACACTGAACGGTGAAAAGAGCAACCGGTGGGAAGAGGGAAGAGGGGAGGCTGCATAGACACGAGGAAAAGACGTCACTGGACAAAGGGATGGAGGGGCGAGTAAATGAAAAAGAAATGGAACAAGGACAGAAGGAAAGCATGAGAGGTATGGGGTGACGGGAAGGAAAAGTGTGAATATTAAGACGTGAGAAATACCGCTTTATAAACTATATAAGGAACGGTTGACACGAGCGGCACTGACGGCCGCGGCGGCGGCAGCGTGGTAGTGGTAGTGGCGGCGGCATGTGGTGGTGCCGGTGGTGGTGGTGGAGGGCGGTTTCAGGCCACACTCATCGCTCAGCAGTAGTCGGGTGCAGACACGGCCCTCTTCCTACTCTTCCCGCTCCTCCGCCTTCCGCGTATCGCAGGTAGGAACTCACGCCTTCTCACCTGCCCTGATGGAGAAGTGGCTCCCTCTGACACCACCTACCCTTCAGGTGGTAAGAAGCCCCGCGCGGTGCACCTGTCGCGTGGGGTTCTGCTGCCTACCACGCTGAAGGGAACTGGATACGTACAAGTGTTTGTTGCGAATGAAAGGAAATCTACCACATGGATGGAAAAGTTACATCTTCAGTTTTTGTTCGCTCTACGTTTTTTTTTTTTTTTTCGTTGTGCTGAGAAGGAATGCAGATTCAACACGGAAATGTCCCCTGATCTCCAAAGTGCTGGATTCCATTGGCATTTGATGGTGTTCGTGGTGATGATTATTTGTTGAACAAACTGTGTGACAAAAAAAGTTGGACGAGAATGACATCAACTGCCAATGTTCAATGATTGCCGCGCCCTTGATTAAATCGTTTTTGAATATTGCATCGGTGAGAGTGGCGTGTGTTGAGTTTGTCTGTTATGAATAGTATATTTAACATTTCATTTCCTTGGACTGTGATGGTGTGTGGTAAAAGGAAATTGCCCTGTCTTAGTAATGTAGTGCGAGGCGACGGAAGAACGTAACTGCCTGCCTGTCTCTCACTGACCTACGCACAGACAGACAGGCGGACTGAGTGACTGACAGACTGATTGGCTGATTCCAAACACCAGAAAGTTTGCTCCTCTTCTTCGCGCCAACTTCTGATTTGTTTGCATATTTTTCTTAACAATTCCCTCGTTTTGTGAGTGTTCCAAAAGTTTCCAGCGCGTGTCCCTGGCTCTCAGGTCAGCGTTGTGAGCCTTTCCCAAAACATCAACGGCGAGGAGTATCCAACTTTTCCCCCTTACACTACTTCAGGCCAGACGTGTGTGATAATGGGCTCATCGGGCCATAAACTAGACGAGGGACACATTGTTTAAAGAACGCGCCTAAATCTCCCTCCCCTCATTAACCGTCGTAAAAACGCTGCTGCATCTCCCCGCCACATTTCTGCGAGATCGACACTTTAGTCAGTGCCGCGGACACCTCCCCCGGCACATTTTCGTTTCCCTGTGCCACCAGTCCGTACCGCCCCAGGCTTCATCCTGCCAGCCATGTTTATTCAGCGGCAGTACATCCAATGAAATTTTACCAATTGCAGAGGACGCATCGCATGGGTTGGAAATGTGTCAAAATAGGAGAGTGTGTGGCCGCGCTTTTGAGAAATAAAGACATAACAAAAAGGTTGCTTCGAATCGATCACACTTTGTGCCCTTCAGCCTCAAATTTTCAGCCACGTTGGAGGCAGTTCGGGTGATGGATGTGAATGGCAATATGAGTCTTAAGCTCCGATGGATGGTCGGAGCGGGGCCGCTCTGTCTGGGAGATGGTAATAAGCAGTGCACGGTAAAGAATATATATATACTGCTCTAAGACATGTGGCGTGAAATGGTATGAGGGAAAAATATATGATAAGAGTATAAAAAAATGCATGGAAGAACGCTGCATGACTTTATGTAATGAGATATTGGCATAATAAGACGGTGAAAAAATTAAGTCTTTTCACAGGTTTGCGTGCGAGTACCAGGAACGGGGTCATCTTCCCGCTTCGTAAAGCCTTGGATGACCCGCGTGACACTTGCTGCTTGGCTTAAGGGTCATGTGTGCGAATTAAACACGCGATTGTGACCCCTGTGAAGTTTAAATCCCCAGGGAAGTGTGTACATGAGTCATGCGGGACGCGGCGAAGCGATACAAGACGTGCATACACACATACATAAGTGTTGTGAACTTATTCTTACACATAAAGCAGCACAAACAAGTTATTTTTTTTTTGCAAGATAATGGGAGGGAATTACGCCAGACCTAAGGAAATAATGAAGATTTTACGAAAATCACTGGAGATTAACGTGAAAAAAACGAGGACGTGCGGAAGGAAAGGAGGGAAGGGTTAATGCTGGTGAACTGGAAGGGATGGGAGGGAGGGAGGGAGAGCTTCAAGGTCGTGGTGAGGTGTGAGAAGCACGTGGGTCTGGCCTCTCACCACACGCATCGCGGCCACACCCCCACGCGCCACCACACACCCGAAATCACTGCACGATCTCTAATAACGACCTCGCCACGCCGTGCCGTGCCCTCCCCCTCCACGCCCTTGACGATCCGCGCCACGCCATGCCACGCCACGGCACGCCACGCCCTCCACTGCATGCCACGGCACACCCCTCCACAGGAAGAAATGGCCCACCAGTCCACCTGCCTCACCACCAATCCATTTTTATTAGCTGTTACTCTTATGTTCTAAATATTTGGTGCCGAAAGCTGTATTCTCCAACGCCCCCAAACACACACACACACACACACACACACACACACACACACACACACACACACACCAAAATAACACGAAAGTGAAAGTGGGTCGTGTTTTTTTATGGAATTAAACTAACGAATTTATCAAGAGTAACGAAACGAAAGCCAATTTACATGACATTTCTGCCACGTAATGCCTTTATCAGCATTAGCGTCTATTCTAACTCAGTTTCTGTCTCATAGTTACTATCATTTGACTCACTCTTGCACATATAAATATAAACAGTTGGTTGCATCTAACACACGTACACACCTGTCGATTGCACTTCACGCATGACATGCAATTTTAGTCTGCCTACCCGTCTATGTATAGCTCAGTGAATAATGCCAAGTTGCACTCTTAAACCACGGCAGTCGTCTGATTTATTAACCCAAGATCTCTCCACGTTAAGTAACTTTTTCGATGCATGATACACAGGCCAATATTTTACAGACATTCGCTAATATACGGTGAGGAGTTAAAAAAAAATGAATGAAGAGTTTTTAATTAATTTTCCTCTCAAATCAGCGCAGTTTTCACGAACCTGCAGCTGAGTCAATGTCGTTCTCACCTCCCTCCACTCCTTAGTTTGCCTCTTACCGAGAAATTCGCTAAAGTTCCCAATGCCACACTTTATTCTCCACCCATTTTCTTTCACATATATTTTTTGCCTATAAAGTATCGGCATCATATGCGAGGGAACGTTTCTTGCCCATTGAGGCACAGAATATATTTATGCACTGAGATACAGGATGAGAGATGACGAAGTACAGGGAAGAGAAATGGGCCTGAAAAAAATAAACGAGAAAAGAAGTAAGAATAATGGAGAGAGAAGAGTTGAGTGAGAAAAGGATGGGGAAATGAGAAGTGAACCGCTAAATAGGAACGTTGAAAAGCGAGAAATTTTATCAAGGGAAAGGATGTGGAGTTGAAGAGCAAGAGGAGGAGATGATGGAGAGGTAAAAAAAAAATGGAAGCATAAGAAAAGGTAGGAGGAGAAGGTAAAGGAGGAGGAAGATACATAATTTGAAGCGTAAGGGGTAGAAAACGATTACTTAGAGATGTAATGTAGAAAGAGGAAGACGAGATGGTTGAAAAGATGGAGTTAGAATAGTAGAATGCGATGGTGAATGAAAGAAGCTTAGCTAGAAAAGAAAGAGGAAAAGGAGGAGTTGGATGTAGAATAAAAGGAAACATAGACAAAGAAGGAGAAAGTGAAGGAGGTGCATTTGAAAGACAATAAGGAAAGGGAGGAAAAGGAGGAGGCGAGGAAGTATTTTTGGAGAAACTGGAGAAAAGCATAAAATGTAGGAAGTGGAGGAGGACGAGGCGTAGGAAATTTACTAGGAAGAGACAGTATAAGGAAGAGAAGTTAGATTTGTCTGAGGAAAATAAGACCTTGAACTAGTTACAGACACAAAGAATAAGACAGGATAGCACCAAGAGGAAGAGAAGGAGATTTCAAGACCCTTACAAAAAAAATATACTTGGAAGAGACAGTAGAAGGAGGACGAGAAGGTAGATTCGTTTGAAGATAATAAGACTTTGAACCAGACAGACACAATGAATAAGACAGAATAGAAGCAAGAGGAAGAGAAGGAGAATTTAACACGCTTACAAAAAAAAAAAAAAAGAAAGAAAAACATTTACTTTGAAGAGACAGTAGAAAGAGGAAAACAAGGTAGATTTGTGTGAAGAAAATAAGACCTTGAACCACTCAGACACAATAAGACAGAATAGAAGCAAGAGATTTTAATACCCTTACAAATAATACCCTTACAAAAAAAATGCACTTGGAAGAGAGAATAGAAAGAGGAAAAAGAAAGTACATTCGTTTGAAGATAATAAGACCTTGAACCAGTCAGACACAAAAAAGAAGACAGAATAGAAGTTTAACACCCTTACAAAAAGAAAAAAAGATAAAGTCGGGCGGCAGTGTTAGCGCTATTCGATTGTTCCATACGACCCTACTAACCGTGCATGGACCTTTGACGCTCATTTAGCCTTGAAAATGCTGGTAATCCAATCAGTCATAACCCAGCGAGTCAGTGCCGACCCCGAGTCTCCCATAAAGTGCGTTGCCGGGACCAGTTGTATTGATTTCTCTCCCACGTTTTTTTTTTTTTTTTCCTTGCGTATTTTTTTGCGTAGTTTCTTTCCTCTTCTTTTTTTTTTTTGTAGATGTATTTTGCCTGTCGTCATTGTTATTGCATTAATGAGTGTTTTATTAATATGTTTTTTCAGATCTCTCTCTCTCTCTCTCTCTCTCTCTCTCTCTCTCTCTCTCTCTCTCTCTCTCTCTCTCTCTCTCTCTCTCTCTCTCTCTCTCTCTCTCTCTCTCTCTCTCTCTCTCTCTCACTAGCTCAATATTTCTTTTACCTGCATGAGTGTGTGTATTGTGGGAGATTTGGGTTACAGAGAGAGAGAGAGAGAGAGAGAGAGAGAGAGAGAGAGAGAGAGAGAGAGAGAGAGAGAGTCCCCTTTTCCCTTGTATATTTGTTTATTTTTATATGGGTTGGGTTTATTAATCTGATATTTCAAATACACATATGCTACTGTATGTATGGAAACAGAGGAGGGCAAACAGCTAAACACCACCAATTGACATGTGAATAACAGAACGGCGAGCTATCTGAAAATATTACACGGCAGGGACGAGAAGCAATGGTAAAAAATGAACAAGTAGATAAATAAATAAAATGGCGAACCGAGGAAGTCATACAGTGCGCAATGAAACTTGAAATATTTGACTGACTGGTTAATTATCAAGTTTTTCTATTTTAATCTTTTAAGGACGTTACTTCTACTTGTCTGTAATCTTCAAATATATAACACGATTCCGCTAGCTTTCTCCACGTCGTAAGTGTGTGTGTGTGTGTGTGTGTGTGTGTGTGTGTGTGTGTGTGTGTGTGTGTGTGTGTGTGTGTGTGTGTGTGTGTGTGTGTGTGTGTGTGTGTGTGTGTGTGTGTGTGTGTGATACTAGCAATTATATGATAGCGATGATAGTGTGTGTGTGTGTGTGTGTGTGTGTGTGTGTGTGTGTGTGTGTGTGTGTGTGTGTGTGTGTGTGATACTAATTATTATATAGTAACAATGATGGTGATGTCATTGCAATTATAACAATAACTATAACAATAATAATAATAGTAGTAGCAATAATGATAATAGTGATAATAATAGTGATAACAAGAATAGCAGTAATAATGATAATAGTTGTAATGAAGACAGTGATAATACTGTAATGATAAAGACAACAATGGCAGTGTTAGTGGTAATACACCTGACATTACAATGAAACCAATGACAACTGTATCAAAGCACAACACAACAACATTATCAACCACTGGAGGCAAAAAAAAAAATAAATAAAATAAAATAAAATAAAATAAATAAATAAAAGAAAAATCATTAAACCGACACAAAGGAGAGATAACAACGTGAACAGCAAACAACAACAACGATAGAACAATAACACGATGAAAATGAAAGAGAGAGAGAGAGAAAGAGAGAGAGGAAAAAAAAAATAAAAATAAGAGAATAACACAGTTACAATATTGAGGAGTAAAAGAACGAAGTAAAACAACATGAACAGCAAACAGCAACAACGTCGATACAAGAATAACACCATGAAAATAAAGAAGAGAGAGAGAGAAAAAGAGATAGAAAAAAGAAAAGAAAAAAACATTAAGAGAATAACACAAACAGTAGCGATATTGAGAAGTGCTTTGTGTTTGCGTATAAGTTCGTGTGTGTGTATGTGTGGGTGAGTGTGAGTGTGAGTGTGGCCCGCTTGTGTAATAATGCTTAGTGTGAAACATGCAGAGGTGCGTCATGGGTGAATGATAGTGGAGGCGGATGCTAGTGAACGTCCGTGATGGGGAGTAATTGGAATGTCTGAATAAGAGATGAAGCGCTTCCAATCTGCTATTTTTATTGGATTAATTAATTGCCTACCCCAGGGTGCTTTTTGTTTTTATTTGAGTGGGGGAGAAGCAGCTTGATGTATACTTTTAGTCTATTTAATGAGCCTTTAATCCCATGACTGGCTACTTTCATTTTTTATTCCCACCAGTCTCTCTCTCTCTCTCTCTCTCTCTCTCTCTCTCTCTCTCTCTCTCTCTCTCTCTCTCTCTCTCTCTCTCTCTCTCTCTCTCTCTCTCTCTGGTTATGTATAAATAGGAACGCCAATTGAAAATGCATTGCGAGTATTATGAATATATGAATTTTGTATGCAGTCTTACTTACGTTTCTCTCTCTCTCTCTCTCTCTCTCTCTCTCTCTCTCTCTCTCTCTCTCTCTCTCTCTCTCTCTCTCTCTCTCTCTCTCTCTCTCTCTCTCTCTCTCTCTCTCTCTCTCTCTCTCTCTCTCTCTCTCTCTCTCTCTTTTCCCCCTATTTATATATTCGAGACAGACGCTTACATCGATCAATCTGTCAAAGTGTCTGTCCAAATTTTGGTGCTAAGAAATTGCTCCAGACACCTTTAATCGTAAAGCATCAAAGCCAAAGAGAATAGGAGGAGGAGGAGGAGGAGGAGGAGGAAATGGGAAGTAAGAGAGAGGGAGAAAGGATGGCAGATGCGACTTTCTTTTCCTCTCTTTCTTGATTCAGATTTTTCTATTTAATCCTTTTTCATTTCTTTCCATTCTGACCGATCTGTTTCTCTTCCTTCTCATTTCGTTTCTCAGGGGCAAAAGAAAGAAGATGGGATAAAGGGAAGGAGAGAGAGAGAGAGAGATGTATTTTCTTTTTCCTTTTATCGTCTATTCCCATATTTCTGTTACGTCTTTTATCTTCTTCTTTCCTTTGCTGCATATTTTTTTCCTCCTTCTGTTTCTGATATCTTAAATTGGTTTTTCATTTAATTTTCACCTGCGTTAAAAAGACGTACGTTTCTCTCTATTTGGGTATTTCTTTTGTATTCTTTCTTACCTGTTCTGTATATCCATTTTTGCGTTTATTCGTTTTCTTTTTATATAACGTCATCCATATTTTACCTCTCAGTTTTCTATCCACTGCTCTTTGCTTTTACTCCACATCACTCTCTCTTCAGCTGTTCCCCGTTCTTTGGCTCCTCACTCAGTCTCCCCTTCTCTCCCCCCCACCGCTCCCCACTGTGTCCAGAAATGTGAGGGTTGGGCCAAAAGACTATGCAGAAAAGCGAAACCAGGAGGAGGGAGTTGAAAATGAAGGTAACAAAGAATATCTAATGTTTGAGTTTATTTTTTATTCACGGCTTCGATCAGACCATCTCTTGGAACGTTTGTCTTGCACTTTACATGATTTTACTGAAGAATGACAGTTCGTCCTTGTCTATATATACTCTGGTACTTTGAATGCAAGGTAGTTAAGAGTTACGGGATTGAAAAAAAGAAAATGAGTGGATGGAAATCTCGCTTGTATTCATAAAGGACAAGGATACGCGGAAAGGCAATGACGCGGATTACCTCTATCTTAATTTTTTACTTTTCAAAGGATATATTTTTACTTACCAGACAGGATGCGTGAGGGAGAGAGTATGTGGGTGTGGCAAGGAAGTATGGTATGTACGTATGGGTGTGGTGCGTGTGGCGGCATGAATCAAGATGTAGTATGTGTCTCATTGGTGTGGTATGCAGCAAGGTACGGCAGATAAAGGGGCGTATAATGAGGGTGGTGTGTAAGGGTATGTATTGCGCTACGTTGTGAATGTCTATGTAAGTCACGGCAAGCCAGTGTAAAGATGTGGAATGAATGTGTGTGCAGTGGTATAGAGATATGATAGGAATGCAGCTGAGCAATGAGTCATGGAATGAGAGTGTAGAGCGTATACTTGCATATCTCTGTCAAGATGTAATGCTTCAGGAGGCGTGGCAGACAAAGAGCTGTAGAAAAAAGGGTAGGGGGAGGCGTGTCCTGGTAACCTTTTGCTACAGTCACTTCCTGAGATCACCGAGTCACAAATCCTGCTTCCGTCCGACTGCTCTTTCTCCCTCCCTGCCTCCCTCCTCCTCTTGCTGTTACTCCGCGCTTGACGTTTAAAGTTTTAAAGATTTTCATGACGTACTATTGCATTTGAGAGCCATCAAGGGCGTGGTCGAGGTCGAGTGTTCCCGTGTATGCGTGCAACACATGTTCGGTCAGTTTTTTTTTTTTTTTTTTTTTCCTCAGGTGTTCCTTTCGTCAACCCTCGTCTCTACCGTCGGCCGTCAGAATTTTTTTTATTTCCAGTATCTCAGAAGCAATATATATATATATATATATATATATATATATATATATATATATATATATATATATATATATATATATATATATATATATATATATATATATATATATATATATATATATATATATATATACACATACACACACAGTTGAAATGCAGTATAATCCCCGTATAGACGGGAACAAATACACGTGTAACAGTTTGAATTGGCTCTTTTCTCTCGTTGCTGTTGTAGTGTTCGGGGTGCCTTTATTTTTCCTTTCTTTTTATTCTTTTTTTGTTCATTTGTGCTATTGTTTCATTTTGTTCCCTTTTATTTGATTGTGTGTGCGTACGTGTATGTGTGTGCGTGAGTGCGTGTTTGTTTGTGTGTCGGTGGGTGGTTGGCTGGGTGGGGCTACGCATGTCTCCCTTAGGAATCTATAGTGCTGATTAGAATGTTTCTGTCTGCAGCGAGCGTTCGCGGCAGGCGCTCCAGCTATATAAGGTGCTGTTCATGGACGACAGTAATGTTGTGCATGGCGCGTGTTTTCGTCTGGGGGCAATTTATTGGAATGTCTATTATAACTCGTCGCTCACCCGTCACGGCTGCCAGAGATTGCCACGATTTGCAATTTGGTAGAAATAAATACATGAGAGCAGCTTTTCTCCACCAGCATAAAAAAAACAAGAGCTCTTCATTGGAACTTCATGTATCCATTCTACTTATGTGTACTTCTCTAGCCACACCTGTCCTTCAGTCATGCGTGCATTCTTATTGAACTGTCACTGTCTTCTCCTTAACTATATTGACACAGTTTACTGCAAGTTTCAATTGTAATTTTGGAGGGTGTTGTTTTGTAGTGAAAGTGTAGATGGATTGTTGTATTTCAAGTAAAGTAACGAGTATTGACTTGAGTGATGTAACAAATAACGTACTGTCATTAGTGGACGGCGGGCGGGTTAATACATTCAGTTACTATTCGATAAAGATTGATAGAAATGTAGTGTCATAACCGTGAAAGTAAGTAATAATGTTCTTTCGTTTTAGAACATATAATGATAAAGCTGTATTGGAACACCTGCATGATAAACGTTGCATAATATACGTATTGAACTTGTAGATGCATTTTACAAGAATCATACACAGAACATGAATACCGGTTTTGAGGTTACTTGTTGTAATTAAGTTCTATGAATGTGAAAATACGAGGAGTTTTACTACTTAGGAGTTGCTAACATTATTAAAATTTAAACACGATGTTGGAAGTATTATATAGAAAAGTTGAAAGTATTGAATTTAATGATGATGTAAGTATTGTCTTTTGCATCCCATTGAAACAATATTAACAGTTATTTTGTAAGTGATGCATGTGTGGTCGCTCACAAATTGTACTTCTGTTGAAATGAAAGACATAACAACATACGAAATGAAGGAAAGCTACAAGAACAAGTCAAGAGTACGTGTGGCAGACGCTGTGTGAAATATACCTTCCTATTTTCTTCTAGAATTTATATCCATAAAATTTTCTTATTTTTTTAAAGCCTCTTGATGACTCAGCGCTAACAACTTCATTATTGAGTCTTTCCATCTATCTTCAGCTCTATTTGAAGAATTATTTCCTCTCTCTCTCTCTCTCTCTCTCTCTCTCTCTCTCTCTCTCTCTCTCTCTCTCTCTCTCTCTCTCTCTCTCTCTCTCTCTCTCTCTCTCTCTCTCTCTCTCTCTCTCTCTCTCTCTCTCTCTCTCTCTCTCTATATATATCTCTCTAGCTTTTGGATTCTTGACTTCAGCACTATTCATGAATTGAGTAAAATAAACCTGTGACGCAAACGTTGATTTTGTAGATAAATGGAAGTTTTGGCGATTCAGCACATTCATGAACACACACACACACACACACACACACACACACACACACACACACACACACACACACACACACACACACACACACACACACACACACACACACACACACACACACACACACACACACACACACACACACCAATCAACTGATCGACATATATATATATATATATATATATATATATATATATATATATATATATATATATATATATATATATATATATATATATATATATATATATATATATATATATATATATATATATATATATATATATATATATATATAAACAAGTAAGAATAAACAACAGTCGAAGGAGAAAGAAAAAGGAAACATTGCCAGAGTAACAGTAATAACAGAACAAAATAAATAGATAAATGATAGAAAAAAAAAACTATATCCCGATCAAGAACTCGCAACAGCAAAATCGACTGAAATCATGGAGAGGAGCCCCCATAAATGTTGCTTTGTCTCTAATGAACGACGGTTATGAAGTGGTGAAAATTATGTGTCGTTGTTGTTGTTGTTGTTGTTGTTGTTGTGGTGGTGGTGGTGGTGGTGGTGGTGGTAAAGTGTTGCCTGTTGCATATTATTAGGCAGGGAGGGGTGGAGGGAGAAGCACCAGCCCTGCTCTGTACTACATTCACCGCCGGCGTGGCATTGTTTCGTAATTGGAATATAAACATATAAATGTGATTTTCCTGCAGAGAGTAATAGCAATTATTTCATGTAACATTGACAATAATCGACTGTGGCAATGTGCTGGTACGTGTTTCCACATTACCGTTCCCATGAGTACAAGTAAAATATTAGGAAAAGTGAACGAATAATGATGTCAGTGTATAATGAACGCAATGCTGCTGGCCTGCTGAAGGGGAAGGATAATGACACAGCGAGGGTGTCTTTAATCCTTAACCAACGTCACTAATGTAATATATTGTTAAGATATTCAATAGAGGAATTCAATACAAGAAGCAGCAATCATGTATCTTTAACTATTACTGCTGATCTAGTGAAGGGAAGGTTAGAAGCGCGCCACGGGCCTCTTTAATCTTTACTAACGCCACTACGGAGATAATAAACTACTGAAACATTAAATAATGGAAATCAATATCCCGTAATAGGAAGACCACGAAGAAAGTGATTAATCTTTTTACTTATCTCTACTGACTTAGTAAAGGGGCAGTGTAGTGATGCGGGACGAAAATATAATTATAATCTTGAACCTGCACTCCTCAAGATATATAATACAGTATTTCGTTAACTATTTTACAACTATTTGATGTGCGGCAATGGAGTGAACCCATCTCTTATTTTATCGTTATTTTTATCATTATTTTAGTGTCTTATTGGCTTAAGGCAGCCACCTTGATGCAAGAAATGGAAAACCCACAAATAACAACAATCGCAGAGGGATGCCTAGGTTTGCTCCATAGTCTTTCTATTGTCATTATAATGTTTGTTGTCACATACATCCAAATAGTTATCTTTTATTTGTAGTTTTTCTTCGGCTCTTTGATGTATATAGGAAATCGTGACCTAAAAATGCTTACAAATATTTGACAATTCGAATCACAAGTTTTAAGACTGATTCAAAGTCGACATTGGCTCCTTGATGGGGAAAAAAGAGAAAAAAAAATATTAGCTGAGTTTGGTCTTTGCTCAGAGGTGCGTGAAACGATGGAAATGCTTCTGCAGGACTGGATTTATTGCGATATTGCGAACATCTATCAGTTTCATCCACCAGCAGTCTCATCCATTTATCTGTCCATCCAGATTTTTGTGCCTCTTATCCATCTAGCCACATGTTTTTTTTTTTTTTTCAGTAACCTTGTTTTGCAACGTGTTTTCCGCCTTATTCTGTCTATCGAAAACATTTCTTATTCTGTTTTTGTTTTGCAGCTCGTAACCTCCAAGTAGAGAAATTAGATCAAATTAACGAAGAATAAAAAAAACACACCTTTAATATCGTACAACACGTGTCAGAATACGAAAACAAACAATCACACACACACACACACACACACACACACACACACACACACACACACACACACACACACACACACACACACACACACACACACACACACACACACACACACACACACACACACACACAGAGAGAGAGAGAGAGAGAGAGAGAGAGAGAGAGAGAGAGAGAGATTCTACACCACACCACACCACAAAGAGAGACAGACCTACATGGCATGACGCGAGGTGTGGCACTGGTGGTGGTGGTGGTGGTGGTGGTGGTGAAGCTAGAGGGACATGGAGGTGGGAGGGTGTGCTGTGACTCATCGCTAAAATACATACCCGCTTATTAAACCTCCCAAAAAAATGCCAGTTCACGTTACCTTATTTTGCCGGGTGAATTATATGCATCACCAATGAACAGGTGCCAGAAGGGGATTGTTAACACACTTTAATATCATTCGTTACGTATATTATTACTGTACTGTAATTACTGCTGCTCATTTTTTATGCCAGAGAGAGAGAGAGAGAGAGAGAGAGAGAGAGAGAGAGAGAATGTAATCGTAGTAACCCGAGAATGACGGAATAACATAGATAAACAAAGGCAAGCAAGGGGAGATAAAGTTACTGAGACAATCCTCATCTAATTTTACCTATGCACAAGTCTTTTCCAAATCACACTGCCTTACATCGAACATTCGCTAGCTGTTTCATTTCCAGGCCAGAAACTTCTACAGGAGACCATTGATTCAAGCATTAAGGAGGATTAACCTTTAAAATCCCACTGTCTCGGAACATAGGATTTCAAGATTTTACATTCAGATTTTACATTGCTACTGTTAGTTATATGAAAAGACGGACGATTTTTCTCTCAAAACGTCGTTCTTTGCGCTATTTGCATCTCTAAGTAAAATTCATGCTGTCTGTTACGAAGCGCAGTGGAAAAATATTTGAAGGTGTAAGATGCGTCCCTTGATAAAGAAATACCTGATTGAGGGAAATTATAGGTGGGAATACCTTGATTTTAGGGAAGAGATGACTTGGCTGTCACGCACAGATGTCTTGCCACAGTATAGAAGGAATTGTTCTTTCTATCCGGTTAAGGCTGTTGTTGTTGTTGTTGTTGTCGTTATTGTTGTTGTTGTTGTTGCTTTGGGATGTTGTTTTTTTTGTTGGGATTTATCTCTCTTCGTCATCATAATCATTACTTTATTGGTGTAATGGAGGCAATCTTGGTCTTTTCTAGGATTGCTTTAAAGCGCGCGCGCACACACACACACACACACACACACACACACACACACACACACACACACACACACACACACACACACACACACACACACACACACACACACACACACACACACACACACACACACACACACACACACACAGAGGAAAAGTGTTGGTATTGGCTGATGTATGGAGTACAAGGTCACAACCAACAAACCTGTAGTTCAAAGATGACCCACCTACATACTCTTGCATATTGTTCGCTCTCTGGACATGGAATCGCGGGACTCTTGGTTGTGAATGTATCGCTCCAATTGTTATGTTTGAGCACTAAACATCGTTTTTGTGCATATTTTTTTTCCTTTTTATGGTTTTCCAGAGCTCTTACGTGACAGTGCAGAATGAAAGAAGTGAAAGAAGGAATTTGACATTGTGAAGTAAAATAATAATAAAAGAAACAGTAATATGCTACAAAAGTACATGGATAATATCTTTTAAAATGACGACGTGATTGAAATAACTTATAATATACAAATATGCAAATAGATACTAAGACCAATGACTTGTCTATAAAGGTTTCTACACACACACACACACACACACACACACACACACACACACACACACACACACACACACACACACACACACACACACACACACACACACACACACACACACACACACACACACACACACACACACACACACACACACACACACACAAGAAGAAAAATAACACTCATATGCAAATTAATATTGGCTTTATATTCCCTCGATACTCTTATGATTTTTCCTCGCTGCTGGAATTGTTTAGCTCTTATGTTGGTTCCTTTGGCCATGAAGAGTCTGTAGGAAATGTCAGGAGTTTTAGGAGGAATGCTTACTTATTGCTCTTTTTGTATTCAGTAGATCCCTTTTCACATAGTTCCCTTTTCACTGCCTCCTTATGTATTCCCCTTCACGTCTTCTTTACCCCTTTATTGGGTACGGGAAGTAGAGGAGAAAGAAGAAACATGATATATTAAAGGAAGTGAGGATTATGTCCCTTTTTAACTCCTTCAGTACCATGACGCGTTTTCATATTTCATGCTGGTTACTATTTAGCGATTATATACAGCTCCAGAAACTTATGTGGGTGGATTTAAATAGTAAAGACTGTGGCCATTAATCTTCTGACCTCCATAGACCCTTCCTAATGTCAATAAAATCATCTAATCACACCAAAAAAACTCAAGGTAAAAATGCGTGTCAGTACTAAAGGAGTTAAGTGAGTTTAAGTGCCCCGGGTGTTCAATTATACCTTTGTACGTAAAGCATTTCCACGTGCTGATAATTTTCCATGGCTATCACATGTCCTGTCCAATATGACGCCTTTTGTTTTCTGTCAGATTATGATTTTTATATCGCGTTATTTGTTGAGTTATTGCAGCGCGAGTGGGTGTTGGGACCATGGACGCTTAACCATTTCAGTACAGCTGCGTCGATTTCAAAGTGTTCTGAATGTCATTAGAGGATTTTGTGAATTTTAGGATGCTATTTTATATTTTTTTTATAGTTGTAGGTTAAAAAGAAAATCATCTGGATTAACTCTTCTATTACACTTTACCATGTAATATTTTTCCCCCCGAGTATTAATAGTGTTTTGGAAATTGTGTTAATTCTCTGTTGAATTAAATAGACTAATGCAAGGCAGACGTGTGTGTGTGTGTGTGTGTGTGTGTGTGTGTGTGTGTGTGTGTGTGTGTGTGTGTGTGTGTGTGTGTGTGTGTGTGTGTGTGTGTGTGTGTGTGTGTGTGTGTGTTGTGTAGGTTCCTGGTACCGTGAATTGTATTGTTATTTGGCTCAATTCATGGCGATTGTATTAGGATTACTTCATTCCAGTTTTTTTTACTTAACAAAGGATTGCATTTATTTCGCGTGTAATGGAACCATGTCAAGGTCTGAAAAAGATGGATAAATAAAAGGAGACAGTTGTTTAATTGTCTTGCAAAAAAAAAAAAGTTAAAAAGTGGTTTTCAATACGGCTGGAAAAATTAACACAAGTTTATTGATATTCCTCTCTTAAAATATATCACAAGAAGATAGCGGAATACATTCACAGTGTCTCAGCGTCTCAGAGCATCAAATACTAGTTAATCCTTGCAGTATTGTGTGAGAGGATGTAGTAGGTCTGTATACAGCATGTGAAGTGTAGCTCTAATTTATTTTCTTCTTCTTTCAGTGTTTTTTTTCATACAGATTAATTTTTCTTTGTTTTGTGTGTGTGTGTGTGTGTGTGTGTGTGTGTGTGTGTGTGTGTGTGTGTGTGTACGTACCACTCCTTAGCAATTCCCATGGCGTTTCCTCGAAGAAGCAACACCTCGCGAAAATGTTCTGCCATCCACACCATTTCTTTCTGTCGCCGGAATATTTGTTTCACGCATATATCTGTCGACTGCCTTCCCTTCCTCATATACAATCCGTGAGTGCACGGGTGACATCACTGCGCCGCTTGCTTCTCTTCCTCTTTTCTTCGATTATTTATTTTCAGTGGAATTCTTTAGAGATTTTTGAAGAGTTAAACTAAAGTGGGCAGAAAACAAACTCGAGCAATTTCCTGGTACTGGATCGGAAGAAATTATAATTAAATAAATATCAAAATGAAATAATAATAGTTTGTACATTTTAATAACTCCATAAGATTGTATAATATTATTGAGAAAAACTCTGGTAACCCCTGATAAAAGACATTATAAGGAAGGAAATATCAGAAAAAAAATAATTAACTCAGTATTCTAGTAACACCATGAAAAATATAACATAACGAAAAAAAAAAAACAAAGCTGTCCAAGATAAAGATAAAGGGCGATGTTGTGTCGCGTCCCTGCCAGGAATTGGTCGGTGGGGTGCATCTGTTTATGTGACAACTACCTCCCGCGCCCTCTCTCGCAATAAGAGCTCCTCCATTTTGATTCGGTAATAATTTCCCTCGCTTTCATTATCGACGATGTACAGCAGGCACGAGGAGCTGCGTTAGTTTTCCTTCCCTCGCCCCCAATACCTGGTCCTACAAGGCTGGGGTGCGGCTCAGGTGGGGGAGAGGATGACAGATACCAGAGAGAGAGAGAGAGAGAGAGAGAGAGAGAGAGAGAGAGAGAGAGAGAGAGAGGGCTTCTTGGCATTCCTGAGCGGTACCCGAGAGGTGGTAAAACAACAACCTCGCGCTCCTCCACTCTCTCTCTCTCTCTCTCTCTCTCTCTCTCTCTCTCTCTCTCTCTCCTTCCGTCCCGTCAAGAAGCGAGCGTTCTGTTTACTTACCTGGCCCGCCGCCTGCCGCCCTGTAACCCTCTGACCCTCCTCTCTCCCTCGGGGTAGCACCTGCCAGCGGCCTTGAGCTATAATTATACGCGAAAAAAGTTATGTGGCCGAGACTTAAGATTAAAATAATTTTATAATTTGGCATTAATTATGCTCATATCACGACGACTCGCGGCCACGCAGGTGTTCGCAAGGGAGTACCTGGACCTCCAAACGGCGGGGAAATTGTGGGGCACACAGTTTGGCCTGCAGGTGGATACAGGTACAGAGGAACGTTTATTGGAGGCCACTGCATGAGCGTCCGTGGCTTGTGCAAAAAATATATACCAACACAAAAGAAATAGAAGGCTGCGAGGGAGGGCGGGTGAGTTGTGGGGGCAAAATAGGCACGTTTTTCAATCCTCCGCTGCTGTTAAACTTTACGAGGCACAGTTCCAAGAAAGATTAATCACCGGGAGGAGTTACCTAGGGGAGGGAAGGGGAGGAGAGGGGAGAGGAAGGGAGAGGGAGGTGTTAGTGGGAGACGCTGGGGTTAAATGTGTCCGATAATGTTCCATATAATCCTCAATATTCCTGTGAGGGAGAGGCACCGTTATTCTCCGTCAGGTATTAAGGCGGAGGTGCAGCGCGTTATTACAGGTGATTTAGAAGACGACTCGCATGCAAAGCTGTTTTTATTTCCCGGCGTATTTAATTCCTTACTTCCATCCCCATCTCCTCCTCATCTCTCCCTCTCCGTGGTCTTTCTCCATTTACTTCCCCCCCTTGCTTTCACCCTTTTCTCCCGTTTTCTTCTTCCTCTCTCTCTCAAATATTCCGTTTAATTTTTTGTCATACCTTTTATCCATTTTTTTCATTCTTCTTTCTTGCTTTTAACTTTCCTTTATTCTTCCATCACCATCTCAAAGTTTCCATCCAGTTTTTGTTCTTCCTTCTTTCATGATTGTTTGATTGTTTTCTCCTTAGTTTTCCTTTTATTTTTTTTTCTTTGTTTCTCCATCGTCATGCCTGTTTTTTTCACCTCTCTCTCTCTCTCTCTCTCTCTCTCTCTCTCTCTCTCTCTCTCTCTCTCTCTCTCTCTCTCCTTCACTCTCGCTCTTTTTCCCTTCCTCCCTCCCTTTCACATTTTGTCTTTCTTATCTTTTGATCTCAGTATTTTTACCTTTGTGGAATATAATTTATAAATGCTATTGTTCCCCTTACATTAATATTTGTTTTCATTGTTACTTTTTCCCCAGCTATTTGAATGGAGATTAAAGCGATTTATTTTTATACACCTGGTGAGTTTTTGTTTTTGTTTTTGTTCTTTTCATTCACTTACGTTAATTTTCACTGAGTCCCACATGTGTGTATATTTCCCCCCTCAGTGTCTAGCGGAAAAGAAATGATGGAGTTTTATGATTATTACCTTTCTTTATTGTCTTGATATTACACCCTCCACTCTCCCTCCCCACACACGCTGCACACCACACACTTCCACACCACACCACTGTATAACACCACACCACACCAGAAAGCACACCACACACTTCCATACAACGACACCACACCACACCACCAACCCAAAACGTCATGCATTTACCTTGAAGATATTATCAAAGCTCTCTCTCTCTCTCTCTCTCTCTCTCTCTCTCTCTCTCTCTCTCTCTCTCTCTCTCTCTCTCTCTCTCTCTCTCCACTACGCTACACCCATTCCACGCTACTGTCATGCACAACTGTTATACATCACACTATCTCACTCTGCGTCATGCATTCACTCTCTCTGTATGATCAAACACACCTTTTTCCTATCCTATTACTCTGAAACCACACACCACAGCCATGCACCTCAAACACACACCACGCCACACCACCATAACATTATGTACTCGACGATACAGCATTTCCAAATATTTGTCTTCTTTTTTTCCCCACCGAAGCCACACACCATAGTAAAGCACAGTTACCTACACGTCTGAGCACCTCACAAAGCGTCACGCAGCGTTACATCACTCACACCCGTTTCTTAGCGTATGAAAGCCCACCTAGTAGCAGTCCACATCGACACTACAGCGAGAATATACTTTTTTTCTTTTTACTCCTCACACACCTCCACCGCCACCCACTGCCACGCACCACCACGCACTCACATCGTAAGTTCTGCACATCATCACAAGTATCGCGTCATAAACTACGCCGCATCGCCACACACACAACACCTTGTAAAAATGCCGTCTTGTGATGGAGAGGATAATTTTACAAGAAGAACGAGTCGCATTAAGTTTTGGAGTTTATTCCTTCGACCGAAACGGGACGGACACATCAGCACATATTAAATTACGCTGCATTTATTCTATTACTCTGCATCAACATCATTTTCTCTCATTTAACTTGAACCTCTAATCCTCTCCGTAGTCCGCGTCGGGGGTAAGTGATCACTCAGACGCCATCCCCGGACTTGCCTTGCCTCGCCTCAAAACATTCCTGCGTTGGTGGCATTTTTAGTGGTCAATATTTTACTCAAATTACAGAGGAGACGTTGCTAAGACAGGCGTTCCGGGTGTCTGTTTATTCACGGTGATTTTCTTCGTAATTCGTGTGATGTATTTCTAACCCTCGTGTGTGTGTGTGTGTGTGTGTGTGTGTGTGTGTGTGTGTGTGTGTGTGTGTGTGTGTGTGTGTAAGTAAGGAGAGGACATGGTGGGCGTTTGAATTTTGTTCTCTTGATCTATTTTGCGTATAATTTTTCAAGCGTGAGGTGCGGTACGTAAGAGGAGGGGAATGAGATAAACGAGATGATCGCCTCGGTGTGTGACGTACTTATGACGCAGGGATATAATAGGCCAAAGTAGGAGACGAGTGTTAAAGAGAAAGAAAAAAAACTGTATTGGTTGCGTTGGTGGTGATGAGTGGCGTGGCGAGCGGAGGTGCGGCGCGGAGGAGGTAGTGACATGAGGGACAGGAAACTCGATAACATCATGTTAAAGTATCATGAAGTGACTGATTTGACGTATTTGACGTCACGCGAGGAAAGAAGGACCTGCACAGGCTCAACTTCTGTACCAGTTGGGCTCAGTAAGACATGAATGAGGTACACACACACACACACACACACACACACACACACACACACACACACACACACACACACACACACACACACACACACACACACACACACACACACACACACACACACACACACACATACATTCACTGGAAACGAACGGAAAGTAAATAAACAGATAAATCCAGCGATCCTTGTCAGTTTCCGGTCGAAGCACAGAAGGGAAGGAGAAATAAGGAAATGTTATATTACGAGAAAGGCATCGCATTAGTGAAGGGAGATTTAAAGGAGGAAGAACGTGGAAAGCTTGTTACTTTACCGAACGAGGAGAAAAGGAAATGACCGACGAAAATAAACGAAATAAGAAAGGGAAGGAAAATAGTGAATAGAAAAAAAAAAACTGGGAAATATAGGACTAGCATCACCTTTTCCCTCATGCTGGGTAGACACATCGTTTACACCCCTTCTCTTTTGTGGCGCCCTTAATAACAAAGGTAAGAGTGGCGTCATAAAAGCAGTTGTAATACACTTCCAGCTCTCCCTCGCCCTCCAGTTGCTCCCCACATACGTCCACTCGTGGTAATTAACGTTTCCAGGTGCGCGAGGGTTACCTGGTGACGATCGAGTTGTGAAAGACGTGTTTTACTTCCACCTGTCAGAGAGAGAGAGAGAGAGAGAGAGAGAGAGAGAGAGAACGATTATCTAATTCCGCCGCATATCTGGGAAAAATTAGCATTCATTATTAGCAGGATTTGTGGTAGATATTATTTTGAAGGGGAGCTGCTGAGTTATGCTGAAATTTTAATAGGGGGCATTGTATTTGTGGAGGCGGCACGATTTTCACACGATGCCAGCAAAGGAAGAACGAATACCAGTAGTAGTAGTAGTAGTAGTAGTAGTGGACAGGTAGTGGTGCGAGTGTTGGTAGCAGTGGAGATGGTGAGGGAGGTGAGGCTGGCCCCGCGTAGATGGTGACTACGATATATAGAGGGATGGACAGAGGCATTTCCATGTAGATAGAAATACTGACAAAAAAGAAGTGACAAAAATAAAATGCATCTGTGAAAAGTCTCTCTAGAGTTGAAATGGTAGGAATTGGCAGTCTTGTGTGTTAGTAAAATAGCCTTTCTTTTTAATTTCCTGAGAGAGAGAGAGAGAGAGAGAGAGAGAGAGAGAGAGAGAGAGAGAGAGAGAGAGAGAGAGAGACTACTACTACCCTAGCAATAGTCGTACATTCGTTTTCTCTTTTTTCGATCGTATCATTGGCTCTCTAAATATATTCTGCAACCTTTTATCTGTAGCTCAATAAGTTTGGATCGCTATGGTCAGTCCTCTCGTTTATTTAGTGTTACATTATTCTCTACGAACCGTTATCAGTCTCTCTCTCTCTCTCTCTCTCTCTCTCTCTCTCTCTCTCTCTCTCTCTCTCTCTCTCTCTCTCTCTCTCTCTCTCTCTCTCTCTCTCTCTCTCTCTCTCTCTCTCTGGAAAGAAATCAATTCACGGTGTGGTGAATTTAGTTGCGACTCCGATAAACTTTGGGAGCGTTATTCATTAAATCCATCAGAAAGGCAGTCAGTTAATCTTTCAGTCATTCAGTTGGTCAGTCGGTCAGTTAAACATTCAGTCAATCAAGTCAGTCAGTCATTCAGTCAATCAGCTAGTCAGTCAGTCAGTCAGCCAGTCAGCCAGTCATTCAGTCAGTCAGTCATCAGCACCTTATTGGGAGTCACTCTTAAGGTATCGGGAGTCACACACTCTTTGTCTCTCACGCTCACTTTTTATTCATTTTTTTTCGATTTGACTCGTTTTTTTTTTTTTTTAATCCTACGACTTTTGTTTTTGTCTCTGAATAAAGAAATACGTTCCGATGAAGAGTTTTTGTCAGGAAATAGTTACATTTTTAAAAAAATTGTGAGGCAGGTGTTGCAAAAAATGAAGCTTTTGTAACGTCTCTTTGAAGGAACATTCGTCAATTTTTATGTTAAGCGTTTGTATGCGTGAATCAAAGCACCTTTTACATTTTGGCTGTCTTTATGACCGTAAAAAAGGTATTAGATTCCCATGTGGTGGAGAGAGAGAGAGAGAGAGAGAGAGAGAGAGAGAGAGAGAGAGAGAGAGAGAGAGAGAGAGAAATTGATTGACTGATTAATTAATATTTTTATTTGGCTATATAGTGCAACATAAACATATATTTTACTTTAATGAAGCCATTTGGCCAGATTCAGTAAGCCGAGAGAGAGAGAGAGAGAGAGAGAGAGAGAGAGAGAGAGAGAGAGAGAGAGAGAGAGACAGACAGACAGACAGACAGACCCCCATAGAGTACACCTGACAAAGCAAACAGCAGATCTAACATGAAGACTTTCCCGCCATGAATCACCAAGGGACTCAGGCTACGCTCCCCCTCATCGCCATTCATCAGGATACAGAAGCTGGACCGTGACTTATTCCCTCCGTCGCTAAACTTGACGCCTGGAGACTGCCACTAAAAAGGGGGAACGCGCTAAGTGGTCAAAAAATATCCAGAAGAATGATTCAGGTGGACTCTTAAAATCACATCACGTTCACCATGTCCCCCTTTGTCCCTCTGTGTCCCTGTCTCTGTCTCTGTGTGTGTCCCTCTGCTTCCCTCGAACCTCCTGCCCCGTGCCTTGTGGAATTTACGCTCCGGTGTCAGAATTTATCCTCAAAGTTCTCTAATTCCCTCCCTTTTTGCGCGTCTTTGCTTCTCTTTCTCTCTCTCGAGTCTTTTGTGTACTGATATTTTTGTCGTTAGGAACTCAATCGACTGGCTGACGGAATGTGTGCAAGAGAGAGAGAGAGAGAGAGAGAGAGAGAGAGAGAGAGAGAGAGAGAGAGAGAGAGAGAGAGAGAGAGAGAGTGAAGTAAAAAAGGCACTTGGAGAAAAAGAGGAAAAACAAGACACGAAGAGAGGATGAGGTCGATTCATCCACACCACCCCACCTGCACTCAGAACTCGCACATCCTAATTACTGGCGGGAAAGGAGGGGCGGGAAGTAGTGAGGCAGGGAGAGAGAGAGAGAGAGAGAGAGAGAGAGAGAGAGAGAGAGAGAGAGAGAGAGAGAGAAGGAGGCGGGTGTCCAGGTGAAGCTGATAATATTTAGCTTCCCTTTTGCCCTCGTGGTGTAAAGCTCAGTCGGGCGTAGCATCCCTGATAATTTCGGAATAAATTGCAAATTGGCGAGAGGGGGAGAGACGAGACAGACGGGCGACCTTGTGTAATGGGGCTCTGGCGGTGGCTGTGGTGGTGGTTGAGGAGAAGGTGGAAGTTGATGGAACTGTATGGCTGGTTAGTTGAAGCGGATGGCTGTGTGTCTGGCTATAGTCGTGAAGTAGTGTAGCGTATGTGTATTGAATCCTTCACCTTTACTTCAACTGAGAATCTCATTATAAATCAGCCTGGTATGGAACCAACAAGTGCGGTGTTTGCTCCTCCTTTGTGTTGCTTTGTGTGTTGTGAGTGATTGCTGGGAGAATGAAGAGAGATGCGTCGGTTGATGACGGTGAGGGAGGAGATTAATCGTGGTGGTGATAGAAGTGAGAGTGACAGGGGCGGGGTGAGGGTGGTAGGGGTGTGGAGTCTGATGGTGCTGCCTGATACTGACGATGATGGCGATGGTGTCAGGCGGTGTACATTGAGCGGGGGAGGGAAATGGACAGCAGTGGTGGTGCGGTGATGGTGCTGAAGGAGAGGAGACTTCGGTCCGGAGGGGGAGTTTTTGGTGATGCGCTTGTGATGTTCTGGTGCTTTGGTCTTTTGGTGCTTTGGTCCTGCAGGCGTGGTGTGTCGATGTGGTGTAGGTGATGATAGGGGAGTAGTACGGGGGCGCTAGGGGTGTGGATGTATGTAGATATGATGACTGTGGTGGGGGATTTGAGGCTTGGAGGTGGTGGTGGTAGTGGTGGTGGTGGTGGTGGTGGTGGTGGTGGTGGTGTTGGTGGTGGTGGTTACTTATGATAATTAGTAAATAAATTCAGATGCAATGTAGGACACCATGAACATTCTAATTTCACCTTTTTTTTTTTCTTTTCCCCTTTTGTGCACTCTGATAGGATTCATATTCGTATATTTTCTCTCTCTCTCTCTCTCTCTCTCTCTCTCTCTCTCTCTCTCTCTCTCTCTCTCTCTCTCTCTCTCTCTCTCTCTCTCTCTCTCTCTCTCTCCAGCACTATTCTTCGCTTCTCTTACTTCCTTCCTTCTTTCCTTCAAATTTTCTATAGCCAAACAAATCTTTCTTACATTTTTTTTTTACCACCACCACCACCTCCACCACAGTCACCTTCACTTCCACCAACCCTTCCTTAAACTCTTCCGTAGGTTTATCCTCCAACACCACCGCCACCACTGCCACCACCTCAACCACCAGCACAGCGTCTACATAAATAAGCTGTAAAGGGACAAGGAAGTGGAGTTGTTTGCCGCTGTACACTCAGGGTGAGAAAAAGTGTGTGTGTGTGTGTGTGTGTGTGTGTGTGTGTGTGTGTGTGTGTGTGTGTGACCTATATCATAGAACGTCCGTGAATAATCAAACACTACTTTCGTGGGAGACCAGCCAACTTTTTTTTCCTCCCTTTTTTAAAGACGTAGAAATACCAAGTTTAAATCGTTCCCTTGAAAAATTAAGTACATCGCTCTTCAGAAGAAAAAAACAAAACAAAGAAACATTTTCCGTGAATAATAATCATAAAGGTAGACAGTGTTTCTTAAAGCTCTCTTCTAACTTAAGAGGAATCTAATGAAAGAATAAGTCAGGAATCCCATCTCTTTCAAACTTCTTGAAGGTTATCTTTTGTGTCTATCATGATTCCTTTACATTTTTGCTTTTCTCTCAGATTTGGTCCTTTTTTGTGTGTGGTTTGAAGGAAATCGAGTATTATATTTGTATTTTTCTTTTCATGTGTTTTCGATTGTTTGAAAGATACACTCAAGAATTTTCGTGCAATTTTTCCCTCACCTACGCGAAAGATAAAGTTTTATTTTTGTTTCTATGATAGTGTCTGTTCTTTTTCTTGATTAATGATTGATGTTTTCTATAGATTTTTTTTTCATTATTTTGCGTTTTTTTCTCAATTTTTACCTCTTAGTATGTGATGGTTATGTTTGTTTCATTATATAACCTTTTTCTTTTCTTTTTCATACAGTATTACATGATTTGTAGGTTTTTATCGTCTGTTGAATTTTTTTTTTATTATTATTTGCTGCTTTTATAAAATCTTTCCTTTTTCAGAGTGTTATTTTCTTGTCCTCCAGTCTTTCTATCATGGTAATTATTCTTTGATTTCTTACCGCTGCGTACTTTTTGCAGATACTTTTTATGCGCTTGCAAGGAAATCTTTATATTTTTCGATCCATAAAAATAGAAAATCGGCTTTTTATCCTGGGTTGCAAAATATTATACATGCTCATTTTATTTCCGATATATCAGCAACATGTTTCTTCATCTCATTCTACCAGTGCCGTCAGATCAACTCGGCGTTTAATAAAAGGAAAGAAAAAATGAAAATAGATAAATTAATAAAAGAAGCGAAAGACGACAATCAATTAGTCTTGTCCTTTAGTGACGAAGAATCTGACATTTTCACACACATTTAGTCCACCAGTATTTCCTTTTTTTTTCACACACATTTAGTCATACCAACATATATTTTTTTTCGCCCATTAACTGCAGCTCTGATTCACATGTCGGCATGGAGTGGCGATCCCTTGAGGGCTTCTGGAATGCACTCTGGGGCAACACGTCCCTGAACACCGTGGCCTATGATACTCAGTCAGAAGTTTCAAAAATTGTAGGTGATCAATAATTCTTAAGGCCACAGAGGAAGAGAAAGAACATCACCTTGGTTAAATCGGATTCAAACGACAGAGAGAGATTGAGAGAGAGAGAGAGAGAGAGAGAGAGAGAGAGAGAGAGAGAGAGAGAGAGAGAGACCTATGGCAAAAGAATTTCAAAAATGTTACAGAAGAAAGTTAAGTATTATAGAGAAATCGAATCTTGAATCTATTCTCTGTCTTTACTCTCTCTCTCTCTCTCTCTCTCTCTCTCTCTCTCTCTCTCTCTCTCTCTCTCTCTCTCTCTCTCTCTCTCTCTCTCTCTCTCTCTCTCTCTCTCTCTCTCTCTCTCTCTCTCTCTCTCTCTCTCTCTCTCTCTCTCTCTCTCTCTCTCTCTCTCTCTCTCTCTCTCTCTCTCTCTCTCTCTCTCTCTCTCTCTCTCTCTCTCTCTCTCTCTCTCTCTCTCTCTCTCTCTCTCTCCATGACATTTTTGCCATTTTTCAATAGAGTCGTCTGAGTTGTGAATACATTTCCATACTGGCAAGGATATTGTATTTCATGACACGGTATTGTTGCATTTCATGTAATATTTTAACGAAATTATATTACGTTGCAACAGAAAGATGAATTAGAAAATGGAGTTCACGGGAGGGTGTCAGTATAGATGCAAGGTGTGTGTGTGTGTGTGTGTGTGTGTGTGTGTGTGTGTGTGTGTGTGTGTGTGTGTGTAATTCACCTCTGCTGGTCACCCAGCCAGTCTTCCCCATTACGGAGCGAGCTCAGAGCTCATAGACCGATCTTCGGGTAGGACTGAGACCACAAAACACTCCACACACCGGGAAAGCGAGGCCACAACCCCTCGAGTTACATCCCATACCTATTTACTGCTAGGTGAACAGACATTAAGAGGCTTGCCCATTTGCCTCGCCGCTTACCGGAACTCGAACCCGGGCCTCTCGATTGTTAGTCGAGCGTGCTAACCACTACACTACGCGTGTGTGTGTGTGTGTGTGTGTGTGTGTGTGTGTGTGTGTGTGTGGAAGAATTATACAGATTCCAGTGTGGCAGTCTGTGTTGTGAGAGAGGAAGTGCGCAAAAAAACGTGGGTGCATGAGGAATCGACGAAAGTGTTGTGTGTCTGAAGATTTGTGGGAAAAATTGGCACTACAGAGACGCCTTTGGTTATGAATTTCTTACCTGGTTCGCGCTGATGAAAGTTTGCTACGATCGGTGTAAGAAAAAAAGAAGAAAATAAAGAAAAAAAATTAAATTCCTTGTCCTCATATTGAAAAGTTCTTTATCACTACTTTGCCGTGAACTAAAGACGTGTTTCGTTCTATTCTCTTTAGTTACAGTCTCCTCTCTATTTTTTCTTTATTTCGTTATCTGTGGTGCCATATGACCTTATTGCGGCGACAGTCAGTCAGTCAATCAACAAAGAAACAGAGCAGTCAATCAATGAGTGTGCAAACCAATAACCATCTGTGCTGTTTTTTTTTATATTTTTCATTATACTTTATTTTGTTAATTAAAGCTTGTAGAATTCCGTGAATAGATGCACATGGACATTTCTCTCTCTCTCTCTCTCTCTCTCTCTCTCTCTCTCTCTCTCTCTCTCTCTCTCTCTGCTTCCCTGAACCATTTCGTCAACTTCATCTACACTTTTTCATGTCTTGCCTTTACAACCTTACAACTCACAATCCATTCATATCCGGCAGAGTTATTTACATCACCACATCATCTTTTCCCTCCTTTCCGGGTTCTCTTGTTTTTCGATTTTGATGCCCCTCTAGCCGGCGTTTTTGGGGCGCATGTGACCGCAGCCGCATGCATTTTACATCGCTGCCGCAGGTCCCCACTGTGAGCCCACACTCGCCGCCCTGGATTATGGATGCCGCCGCCCTGCTCCCCGACAAGCTGACTGAATTGTAGTGAGTTGAGGAACAATATAGTGGTGATCGGAAAGTGCGGACGGGGAAAGGGCTGCAGTAGTAGTGGTGGTGGTAGTAGTGGTGGTGGTGGTGTATGCTAGAGACTGTTTTGATTTCCTTTTGTCCTTGTCGTCGTCGTTGTCGTTGTCGTTGTCGTTGTTGTTGTTGTTGTTGTTGTTGTTGTTGTTGTTGTTGTTGTTTGTTGAATTATTTACATATTGTTGTGTGTATTCCTACATTTGTTTTGTTTACGTATTTCGTATTTTTCCACTGAGTTGCCTTTCATATTCTTAATTTCCGAATGCTGTAAAATCTCCATGCTTTCCTGCTCTCTCTCTCTCTCTCTCTCTCTCTCTCTCTCTCTCTCTC
>NC_059289.1:11830925-11888425 GCF_017591435.1 Portunus trituberculatus | reverse complement strand
CTGCCTCTGAAAAAAAAATGGACCAGAATAATACGCAAAGAAAAATGAAGATAGAAAGATGTAGTTAGATCTTATGTCATCAGAATACCATAGGGAAATAGAGCTTTGATATGATAATATTCAAAGAAACGAGAAGTATATAATCATGACAGGTGCAAAAGAAAGACACTTAAGGATTTTATAGAGACAAATGTGACGATCTAAATTGTTGATAGTTTCTAGAGAGTGACGTCAAAAGCAAATTGTGTGAACGTTCTATAACGTTTTTTTTTTATATTTTCTCGAGTGATGTTAAAATCAAATGTAGTATTGAGTTGAATTCTCTTGTGGACTTTTTTTTTATTATGTGTGAATATTAGTAATCTGCTACTGGAATCATGAAAGCGTTGTACAATACCCATAAAAACTTGTAACTGTTAAATTTCGTTGAGATAAGACTCTGAAATGCTGGATGCTGTAATACGCCCGTAAGTGACATTCAGAAAATGAAATGTCACAGCAGAAAAAAAACACACTCGAGGAAAGATTGTGTAAAGTGTCACCTGAATGTCATAGAAAAGAAAACTCAACCGAGTGTAGAATTATCTAATGTACCTTAAGAACACCACAGAGCTGTATAAAAGTGAAGGGAAAAAGTGTACTTGAAAAAAAATAAAATGGTCCATCCATACCAGAATACCTTGCAAAAAGAAAGCATCATGGAGAATAAAAATTGCATTAAAGGAAAAACGAACAGTCGGTTTAGGATTAAGAAAACTTAAGCACACACACACACACACACACACACACACACACACACACACACACACACACACACACACACACACACACACACACACACACACACACACACACACACACACACACACACGAATAGCAGAGGAGGAAGGGATACCCCACTTAACTTATATAAAGTCTGTTTTCTCTAACTGCCGGAGGGAGCAGCCTGTAATACACGTCTATGCGCGCGCTTATTTCCGCTATTCACCTGCCAGTCCTACAAGCGGGGAGATCAAAAGCCCAGGTGTAACGTAGAGTGTAATAGCCTTTTGGGACCTGACTCGAGCCGCGGACCACACCTGTGATTACCTTGCCCTTCAGACTGTAATTAGCTGACCCCCTCCACCTGCGTAATGAAGGTAACCTGAGTGTCCACTAACTCAGGTGAGAATTATGGTCCTATTTTTCAGGTTAATAATAAGGCTGGCATAACCTCTCGGCCCGAGCTGCAGCCCATGACTCATCAACCCAATTAAAACCGACTATTTTGGATGGTTCTGCCTCTCCTTCCCCTTTTCTTCTCTCTCTCTCTCTCTCTCTCTCTCTCTCTCTCTCTCTCTCTCTCTCTCTCTCTCTCTCTCTCTCTCTCTCTCTCTCTCTCTCTCTCTCTCTCTCTCTCTCTCTCTCTCTCTCTCTCTCTCTCTCTCTCTCTCTCTCTCTCTCTCTCTCTCTCTCTCTCTCTCTCTCTCTCTCTCTCTCTCTCTCTCTCTCTCTCTCCTCCTCCCCCTCATCACTTGCCTTTTCTCTTTTCTTTTATGTACCCTCCTTTGCTCCCCTTCTTTGCCTCCTTTCATCCTCCTTCTTTTCCTCTCCGTGACCACCTCAACCTCTTTCTCCTCCTTCTCATAATCTCCCACGTCCTTGCTCCTTCCCTTGGCTATTTCATTTCTTTACTCTTTCTTCTTCCTCTTACATTTTCTCCTCCTTCTTCCACCCTCCCTCCATTCTCTTAATACCTGCCTGCCCCCTCCTCTCCCCCCTTTACTCCTTGCACACCTCACCCAGCTAACTCACACAGGAGATTGAATCAAAGTTTACCTGATAAACTAACGAAAGCGTCCACCTCGTTCATGCCTAACTTATTTATTCTCGACCAAATATTACCGCGAACTTATTGTGTGTGGGTCGATACTGGCCATAAATTTGAGCGGCGTTGCATTTTTCTCTTACTCCGCCTTTCTTTTCCTATCCTTTCATTAATCCATAACCTGGACAAGTCTTCTTACAAGGCTGCAACTCCGCTCACCCTCACACCTCGCTTCCCTCCTTCCTTTGTGTGGGTAATATTGGGTCTCCTGCAGCTCTCTTCTTGTTCCCCCTTTTTTCATCTTTTTCTCCTCCTCCTTCCTCTCTTCTTGTTCCTTCTTCCTCTCCATCAGGACCCTCGGAGAATGTAATCTGGTATATGTGTTCTTGTGTATGTAGATTCTGAAGGGGGAATACAGGAAGAGGTTGGTTGGGGGTTAGAAAACGTTCGAATAAAAACTGGAAGCACAAAATGTAATCATATCTTAGTGAGAGTGAAGTGGGCATGTTATACTCTCTCTCTCTCTCTCTCTCTCTCTCTCTCTCTCTCTCTCTCTCTCTCTCTCTCTCTCTCTCTCTCTCTCTCTCTCTCTCTCTCACACACACACACACACACACACACACACACACACACACACACACACACACACACACAGAGAGAGAGAGAGAGAGAGAGAGAGAGAGAGAGAGAGAGAGAGAGAGAGAGAGAGAGAGAGAGAGATTTTCAGCGTGCACTAAACTCTTCTAAAATCCACATGACGTGTTCGGAAGTCAAATAGCAGAGATTTTGAGCAAACATAGAGCAGGTGAGCGACTTCCTGTAAGGTGTATAGTCCGCTTTTCCCGTAGTCATTGTAGTAGAAGGTAAAAAGTAAAGGAATTAATTATGATGCACGAGATAAATGCTTCCATCACTAGACCGGTGGAAAGAAAATGGCAGGCAGGTAGACAGTTAAATAGACAGGTGATGGATCCACTGAGATGCATCTTTACACACATACACACACACACACACACACACACACACACACACACACACACACACACACACACACACACACACACACACACACACACACACACACAGAGAGAGAGAGAGAGAGAGAGAGAGAGAGAGAGTTGTAACTAAGAGAGGTAGCGATGGAACACGTCGGGTCTCGCCTATGAATAATGGATTCCGAGTAGCACGTAAAATACTCCTGCAGTTCCCACAAGGAATCAAGGGGGAAGAGGTGATCGCCAGGCCACTTCCCGCGAGACTTCAACATTCCCTCCTTATTCTCTCAGGATTCTGCGTTTCTAGTCTTGCTTCATGTTTCTGTCAGGGTCTGAGTTTGTCTGTCCCTGTGTGCACTCAGCAGTTAGCAAAAGGCGAAAATCGTGTGGGTTTCTGAGTTTGTGGTTCACATGCACTGTTCTGTGGCGATTTTCAGGGAAGTTAGATTATCCCTTGGGCTTGAGTCCGGTGAGTTGCAGGATTATAAGTAGTTTATCTTTAATTTTCCGGTATGAAATGGTCTAGCGGCGGTGTTTATGAGAAAAGGTGGATCGTTTTAGTGCTGGCTTAGTGTTCTGTAAAGCATTATTTTCTCTGAGCATGTTGGTGTTTGTTGGCTTTGTGTCTTCCTATCTCTCTCTCTCTCTCTCTCTCTCTCTCTCTCTCTCTCTCTCTCTCTCTCTCTCTCTCTCTCTCTCTCTCTCTCTCTCTCTCTCTCTCTCTCTCTCTCTCTCTCTCTCTCTCTCTCTCTCTCTCTCGGCAAATGGCTTCGTATCTCAGAACTAATTTGTGTCCTTTTTACTTCGTTATTTTTCTCTCAGATGTACATTTCTTCTTTCTTTCTTTCTCCATTGTCTCTTATTTAATTTAATGTCTCCCTCTCCTTTGCCTTCTCTTCTCCTCCGTCCTTCTCCTCCTCCTCTTTTTCTGTATCTTCCTAACGTCTTCCCCCTCCTTCATCCATTTTTATATCCTTCTTTTTCTATTGCTGCTCCATGCACTTCCATCTTTACATTACCCTCCTGTATTTTCTATTCTGTTGCTTTCTTATCTCAAGCGACCCATTTCCTTCGTCTCTTAACTCCCTCACAAAGGTAGCGCTTCATCTATTCCTCCGTCCGTAATGATATTGTATTGTCTTGATAGTCTTGTGATAACTAACTTGTCGTTTGCTCCAATTCATAGACTCCATGTTCTTTCATTAGAACAATTTATAAGAGCAATAAAGGTGATAGTTCAAACTCTCACGACTTAAATTTTTACTGTGTTTTTCCAGTGATGGTGCAGAATAATTTTAAACTATTACCAAATTATTATAATAATTTATTTGTGATTTTTTTTTTTTTTTAAGAAATTTGTAAAAAAGAAAGGAAGGGTTTTAGAGCATGACGCATGATTATTGGTCCGTCATTGTTCACGAAGTGCAAAGTAAGGAACAGTTTTTGATGTGGATCGTTCCATTTGTGTTTAGTTAACCATTACGTGGTAATGCGACATTTATGAAGTGTTAGATTTATACTCTCATTTCAAAGTGAGTTGTGACTTTCAAGGAAGGAATCACTATTACAGTGAGCGAATTACACATGTGGTCATATTAAAGTTTTCCTGTGTTTAAGAAAAAAGTTTCGTTATGGGTCTTTATCATAAAGGAAAATGTGTCAGTTATTTTATATGGACCAAATGGGAACAAGATACATGAAGTGGATAGGTGTTAAATCTACACTTGTTCACATTCAAATTTTATGAAGTCACTGACATTTCCCTGGATATGGCTGACAAAAATTTACAGCACTCCCAACAGTGGGTGCTCAGAGAGACCTGCGTGCTTTGAATTTTACATATTGTGTGATTTTATTGTGAAGTTTGAGTGGAAAGGACACAATGTTCAATAAAGATCCACGAATTGCCTAGCCCTAATATAATAGGGAAACCGGACTTAAAAATAAAAAAAGAAAATGACATAAAGCTAAACAGTTTGCCGCCTGGGAGAATGGGTAAGCAAGATCAGACTGGAATAGGTCTGAAAAAACTGTACAACTTGAGATCAAATGAAATATTAGATTTTATAGTGACGGCTACACAGCTGAAATCTCAAGAGAACATGAATTATTTCGAGCAGTGAGACCCCTAATGAATACACAGCATAAAGAGAAAGAGACAAAGCCACTCTTTTTGCACTGGTCATTCCTTCCTCCACAGCGATCATAGGGTGACTTACTCATCATATTGAGAGGCACACGAGATACTGAACAGGAAGAGTGAGAAGTTTCAAGCCTCATTCTTTGTCTTTTTTGTTTTGGTCAGGCTATTCCTTCCCACACAGCGAACCTAAAGAGTGAAAACACATTAGGTCGGCGTGTCTTTACTCTCGGGACCACTTAACACATTTTCCATTAGCTCAGGAAGTGAGGTCAAGTATTCTAGGGAACATACTGACATGCTAATCCTCAGCGGGAGCTTCACCAAGTCTCACCCTTCATGTGTACAGTCGTTAACTCTCGACTTGCACACCCTCCCACACCTCTTTAATAACTGAGAGGAGATGAGGTGAGTAAGAGAGAGAGAGAGAGAGAGAGAGAGAGAGAGAGAGAGAGAGAGAGAGAGAGGAAATCATTGCAAGTTCCTGACAATGCACTTAATGTTCTGAAGGCGTAGTGTGGAAATAACACCTGTCGACTGAGTGCCCTTGAGTCTGAGTGGTGTGGTCAAAGAAGGGCCTTAAAGTGCGAAATATGAAAAGACGGAGGCAACTCTGGTGGTGGTGGTGGTGGTGATATGTGAAGAGATTCCTTTTGATGGGTGTGTGTGTGTGTGTGTGTGTGTGTGTGTGTGTGTGTGTGTGTGTGTGTGTGTGTGTGTGTGTGTGTGTGTGTGTGTGTGTGTGTAGCAGAACGTATGTTGCTTCTAACAGTAGGTGCCTATGTACGTAACGATTTGTAGGCGTGTGAGCTAGCAGGTGTGTGTGTGTGTGTGTGTGTGTGTGTGTGTGTGTGTGTGTGTGTGTGTGTGTGTGTGTGTGTGTGTGTGTGTGTGTGTGTGTGTAGATGTATGGAGACAGATGTACAGGTAAAGGCGTGAGGTGGTCGTCAGCTACAACACCTGAGTTTTGTACAGTACTATTTACGAGGAGCGCACGACAAACACACCTTTCACTCTCACTTTATTCCCTCGTCTCCTCTCTCCTTTTCTCTTTTATGTATAGTCTTTTCTCGTTGCTTTTCTGTTTTTCATTATTTTTTGTTATTTTTTCACGCTCTTTTTTTGTCCGCTTTTGATCCTCTCTCTCTCTCTCTCTCTCTCTCTCTCTCTCTCTCTCTCTCTCTCTCTCTCTCTCTCTCTCTCTCTCTCTCTCTCTCTCTCTCTCTCTCTCTCTCTCTCTCTCTCTCTCTCTCTCTCTCTCTCTCTCTCTCTCTCTCTCTCTCTCTCTCTCTCTCTCTCTCTCTCTCTCTCTCTCTCTCTCTCTCTCTCTCTCTCTCTCTCTCTCTCTCTCTCTCTCTCTCTCTCTCTCTCTGTTACTCTTCTCCTCTTTGTTGTGCAGTCCCCTGTATCTCTTTCTCTTTCTCTCCTCTCTTGACTTATTGCTTCCCTCCTCGCTGTGCGCTTTTTAAATCCTTTCTTTAGTGTTCTCTTTTTACTGCATCTTGTCATGATACATAATTTCATGGCAAGTCAAATAAAATGTGCATTGTTCATGTTCATATTTTATCTCTGCTCTCTTCCTCCACTTTTCGCACATATAAATCCTTTAGTTTCATCACCTTTTGTTTATTCTGATGTTAACTTGTTTACTGTTTATTTTTTTCATTTTTTTAAACTAGGAAAATCAAAGCAATTTTTTTTATTAGATATAAATAATTTCCAATGAGATATTCATAAAATTTTCATTGTACTGGGTTTCAAATATTACCCATTACATAGATCATCTTTGGTGGCTTCCGGGAGTGAGGAAGAATTGAGGCACTTACGCAATATATATATATATATATATATATATATATATATATATATATATATATATATATATATATATATATATATATATATATATATATATATATATATATATATATATATATATATATATATATATATATATATATATATAAATAAATGAAATTTTCCCTTTACGAGACAATAAAGAAGCTTATTTTTTTTTTATACCATGTGGGGTTTTCACGGGAATTTATGGGCTAAAGGGGATACTTTTTGGGTACCCCCTATCTCAAAGCCCACCCACTAGGAAACCGTTACCCCGAGTGAAAGCCCAACCTACACTCGAACCGTAAGGATTCGAACCCGTGCGCTTGGAGACCCCTCGGATCCCAAAGCACGCGTGGTTCCACTGTACCACGGCGAGTTGTTAAGCTTCTTTTCTTTTGGTTCATTCAATTCGTTCATCGTAATCTGCGATTTGTAGTGTTCATCCTCACATGCAGAAATAAAAAATGATAATAGTAATAACAGTGGTAGTAATGATAACAATAATTGCAATAATAATAACAGTAATACCAATGATCTCCGTGCTGAAAGATATATCCTGAATTACCAGCTTCTCCTTGTAGATTAAATATTATTTGAGATGCATTATATGATAAGTGGCTTTGGTATTTCCTTGTCGCAATGCTTTCTATCTGGCTTTACTTTCATCGAGAATTCATTCTTATTTATTAATTTATTATATTTTTCTTTTATTTTATTCATATATAAATATTATTTTTTTTTTTGGGGGGGTCGGGTGTGTCTGTTCATGTTGTTTTTCCTGAATTTTCTCAAAACAAAAAGTTTCAATGGAATTGTTGTGTAATTTTTTTTTCATACGTCATATTGTACTTTCCTGGTATTACAGTATTATTTCAACATACTGTACCTGTTTTATGATTACTATTTCAAAATTAATAGAGGTTTGCCGAACACAGCTGCTAAGCCGTTATGGTTCGTTTTAATCTTTCGGTGTACCATGTCGGAAGCTCCAGGATGTTTGCTGATTATACGGTACCGTAATAAGATTCATCGACGCGAAAAACTTCCGTGGGTATGTAACAGATTATTTCTATTACCTTTGAAAATTATTTAAAAAGAGCTAATCGCTTAAAAATACGCGTCCAAGTATATCATATTCCTCGTTTATCTTATGTTCGTCGCCCAGTTTCCATCACAGGCCAATATCAATTAACGCATAACATGAGAATAATCAGGTGAGAATTTGTAGCACCTTTTAGTACGTATCTCTGATGATTAAACCACGTATATATTGAGTAGAGTCACAGTTTTCTGAGCAGTCTGTTCTTGACCCCTTCATTACTGGACACATTTTACCTTGAGATTTGTGTATGATTAGACCATTTTATTGACATTAGGAAACGTCTATAGAGGTCAAAAGATTAATGGTCACAATCTTCACTATTTTAATCACCACATGAATTTCTCAAGCTGCATAAAATCACCAAACAGTAACAAGAATGAATAAGGAAACACGTCACGGTACCGAAGGGATTAATAGCCAGAGTCTTCACTATTTTAATCCCCACACAAGTTCCTGAAGCTGTATAAAGTCACCGAATAGTATATAGTAAGCACAATGAGTATGAGAACGTGTCATGGTTAAGTTTCAGTAAGGGTTATTTTCTTGTTGGTCTGTGTAAGTTTCCGTCTCCTTCTAAAAGACGCATCGGCGGTAGAACAGTTTACCTCTCCTCGCAAGGCCTCGCATCCACCAGAGGGGAGGAGCAGGGAAGGCGTGGTTCAGCCTTATGGTGTGCACTGGAATCTTGTAAGCTCCTCCTCCTCCTCCTTCTCCTCCTCCTCCTCCTCCTCCTCCTCCTCCTCCTCCTCCTCCTCCTCCTCCTCCTCCTCCTCCTCCTCCTCCTCCTCCTCCTCCTCCTCCTCCTCCTCCTCCTCCTCCTCCTCCTCCTCCTCCTCCTCCCTCCTCCTCCTCCTCCTTCTTCTTCTTCTTCTTCTTCTTCTTCTTCTTCTTCTTCTTCTTCTTCTTCTTCTTCTTCTTCTTCTTCTTCTTCTTCTTCTTCTTCTTCTTCTTCTTCTTCTTCTTCTTCTTCTTCTTCTTCTTCTTCTTCTTCTTCTTCTTCTTCTTCTTCTTCTTCTTCTTCTTCTTCTTCTTCTTCTTCTTCTTCTTCTTCTTCTTCTTCTTCTTCTTCTTCTTCTTCTTCTTCTTCTCCTCTTTCTCTTTCTCTTCCTCTTCCTCTTCATCTATCTCCTCCTACTCCTCTCTTTCTACCGTGCTCGGAAATATCATACATATTCAGAATCAACGCTGTAAGATGCAAAGCTGTTTGTTGGTGTTGAGAGATAATGCAAGTGCGTGTGTGTGTGTGTGTGTGTGTGTGTGTGTGTGTGTGTGTGTGTGTGTGTGTGTGTGTGTGTGTGTGTGTGTGTGTGTGTGTGTGTTTAAGAAGACCCCGTTCACCTAATGTGTTTTCTCGTAAACTTTCTGATTAACGTATTTCCATTCTCTTACCAGTTTGGAGAGGTGCACGTGGCTAATGAGAAGTGACGGAGGAATTAAAAATGCTATCATAACTTTTCTTCTTTTCCTCCACCTCCTTGTCCTCCTCCTCCTTCTCTACTCACTCTTCCTTCTTCCTTCATCTTCTTCCTGCTCCTATTCCTCCTTCTCTTTCTCCTTCTCCTTCTCCTTCTCCTTCTCCTTCTCCTCCTCCTCCTCCTCCTCCTCCTCCTCCTCCTCCTCCTCCTCCTCCTCCTCCTCCTCCTCCTCCTCCTCCTCCTCCTCCTCCTCCTCCTCCTCCTCCTCCATATATCTCAGCTTGCACATCCCATCTCTTTATTCTTTCCCTTTCTCCCCTCTCAAGAGTTTTCCTTCCTCTCAGATTTTTTTTTCCTCCTTCTTATCTTTCATCTCCACTTATTCCCCTCATTCCGGTGTGATTTTCTACCAGGTATCCTCAGTTTCATTTTCTCTGAGCCTCTTCACTCTCATCTCCCTGTCTCCTTGCAACGTGTTCCCTGAGATATGCAGATGTTATTCCTGACTGGAGATGTCGAGCCATGATTAGAGCAATTCTACTGAGTTTGGGCCAACCTTTCTCGCGGAAGATCGGGCAGTAAGCGCAAATGTCTGCGATGAGCCAGGAAGGTAAAGGGCTGTATTCGTGGGACGCTAGCTAGAAATACGGCAGAGAAAAGAGTGTGACGGTGCATGTTACACTTCCTATATCCTCTGTAATTCTTCAGAAGGTGCAGTGAATGTCTTAAGGGAAGAGGAATGCTGGTTCGCTATTAACCCCTTCAATACCATGACGTGTTTCCATATTTATTCTGCTTACTATTTGGTGATTTTATACAGCTTCAGAAACTTATATGGGGATTAGAATAGTGAAGACTGGCCATTAATCTTCTGACCTCCATATACTGTTCCTAATGTCAATTAAATGGTCTAATCATACACAAATCTTATAGTAAAAATGTGTCTCAATATTGAAGGAGCCAAAGGGTTATTTTGAAGGGAAATGATGGGAGATGTTGGTACAATGCTGTCACTTTGCATCTGTTTCGTACTATAAAATTTCTCAAGTTTTAGAATCCTTACAGTATACGAGAGGAAAATTCAGTTAGAAGTCATTTTTCTTCGAGTAGCAAAAGTCGTGCATTTCTAAGATTATAGTGTAGATTTTGGTTTGTTTATGTACGAATTGTGGATTATTTTTCGTATTTTTTTTTTTCTGATTTGTTATGAAGCTTGAGCATTAATCGAATAAACCACTTTTTCTTTCGCTTTCTCCTCTAAGTTGTTCTTTTTGGAGTCTTTCTCAGCCAGTTTGTGCATGAATCTTTAGCATGGACATTTAGTTCTTTGGCCCACTCTTGTCTTTTATTCTTCGTCATGCCTCTGGGAATGAAAAAAGAAGGAAAAAATACGATAAAAAGTGTTGCACCATCGTACTGGCTGGCTGTGTTGTGCCTGCAAGTTCGTGGTGTCAGGTAAAGGTGAGAAAGCCGTCCAGGTGAGGCTTGCCAGTCACCTTACCTGAGTGACACCTGTGGGTTGTCGTGTTCCCTCATGTTCTCCTCCCCCTCTCCCCACTCTCCTGGTACACTTTCTTCTTTCGCCCTTCTATCCTTTCATACTCCCCTCACGTGCTCCCAAGTTTTCCCTCTTTCTTTTCTCTCTCCCCTTACACTCCCTCTACGCCCCCGACTTTACCCTCATACTTACCCTTTTCTCTCCTCTCTCCCTCCATCATTTTCCCTCTCACTCGTTCGCCTATTCTCACTACCTCCATCATTCACCTTTCACTTTCTCTCTCCCTCACCTTTCTACCTTTCCATTCTCTCTCTTTCTGTTTCCTTTTCATTCCTTCTTTTACTTCTATAATTTCCATCTACACCTATCTCTCACCCATTTCTCTCTCTCTCTCTCTCTCTCTCTCTCTCTCTCTCTCTCTCTCTCTCTCTCTCTCTCTCTCTCTCTCTCTCTCTCTCTCTCTCTCTCTCTCTCTCTCTCTCTCTCTCTCTCTCTCTCTCTCTCTCTCTCTCTCTCTCTCTCTCTCTCTCTCTCTCTCTCCATTACCACTCCCTTATGTTCCCCTGACTCAGCGTAATTTTTTTTTCCTTTTTAATGGAGAGCATACATAAAATATTCCTATTAGTGGAGAAGTCTGAGCTTTTCTTAGTCAGACAGCTTTCTTTCAGTGTGACGGTGCGATGGATGGTGATTCTGTAAGTGGATTTGTATTGGAGCGATTGTGTCTGGTGTCCTTATTTCTTTTACATATCAATTCGAACATATTTTATCGGTGTAAAGGTTGATTTAATTAGTTTATTTTTTTCGATATATTTCACGAGACTTCCTGGTTTTATTCCTCTTTCTTCGTCGAGTGGTTTTCTGTTACGTGATTTGAAACTCGAGATATTCTTTTCAGTCTTTGCAGAGTCAGTTTTGGTCTTAGTATAAGTCATTTTATTAAACGAATAAATTTTTTTTTTTTTTCATCATTACCTTCTAAACCAAATATCCTTCTCATTCTTCTATCAGCCTGCCAAAAGTCTTTCCCTTCCTGCTTGTCCCACAAATGCAAAGGATCATAATAATTCTTGAGGCCTCCATGAATTACTCCTGTGCCCACTCGCAATCGTTTCTCGTTTCAGTTCCCTCCAACATTAATCATTGTGAATTATTCCGTGATATGTATTTTTTATGTTCCTTTCCGGTCCTCACTTCTCTGCCGTCACTTAGCTCTGTCTTTCTCGCTTCTCCCTGTCGGCCTCGCTTACATCTGCTGTCCATCAGGTGTTCAGCTTGCCATAATTTGGGTAAGACGTCTTGGATTCTCCGTATCTTTGTGCCCCAGATGATGCTTCCAAAGGTGTCTGTGTTGCGGTAGCAGAGACGCCAGCAGAAATTAGGCGTTTTGTGTTGTCGTGATCGGAAGTTGAGTAAGGTTCATTGTACTATTCACTGTTTTTACTAGTTTATTTCATTCACGTCCTCTAATCTGGCATGAGGGCCTTCGGTGTCCGTTTCTCTAAGACCATCATGTGATCAGAGAATTTAGTGATAGAGAGACGATAAATACTGCGAGTAGAAATAATTGACCATTAAAATATCATGTAAGCCTCAGGTGGCATGTATCTTGGTTTCATCTCTACAGTAAGAAGTGATGGTAAACTTCATGTAAGAAATGTCACTTTCATAATTATTATCTCTTGTCATTCCTCCGAGCCATGTACGAGCTAGTACGACGAACATGATGTGAACTTAAGCTCTGATGTTTTACTTAAGACACTCTCCCTTTATGATACTTGATGAGTCACACTTCCTTTATAGTCTCGCAATGCCGAACATCACGCTGCGTAAAAAGAAGAGGAAACATTGTGAATTCAAGCTCGTTTTACATGCACCGATGACCTTCAAAAGAACAGCATACTGAATCTCATTATTGGAAAGTGTGTTGGAGGTCGTGCTGCAGAGAACATTTTGTAATTCAGTTACATTTTTTTCTTCTCTGGTGAAATTTTAAAACACAATTGATTTCAAGCACCAATACCTGCGTCCAGGCGAGGAGCCAAGCAATGATAGTATTCTTCATTCCATGCGGTGATCCCTCAAACTTGCGTAATTATATTGAATGTGACGGCCGTTTTAGTGAAATTTGCGCTGAGTCTCGGTCCGATGCATCAGTTGTCAGAATTCCCATTGGCAGATTAGATCAAAGAGCAATACTGCGCGTCACCCGCCTTGATATTTGTAACCTCAAACAGTTATGCTTTTTCTTTTATAGAGAACATTTTTTTAACCCCAAAAATATTTGATCTTCAAAATAAATAAATAAATGAGTTTATGACACTGAAGGGTACGCTAATTTTTTCTTTGTACATAAGATCGTGTTTGAGTTTAAAAAATAATGAACAATTGGCCAGTTTTACGTTAACAATACGTAATGTCCCTTTACGCAGATATACTAAGTAAATATTGTGTTCAACTTACAAGAGGGAATATCATTGAGACACCAGGCAATTCTTACTCGAAATGTAAACGGAAGCATAGCGACATCATACATGAGGCGTCAGTCGTGGGTTACAGCAGTGTGGTGCACAGCACAGCCTGTAGAAGACCTTGACAAGTCAGTGTCGGGCGTCACTAAGCTGCTGCGCCGGTGTAAGGAAAGGGCGTCTAACTCCCGCCCCGTCACACGCCACGCCTCTTACTGCGGCTCAAAACAGGTGATTTACATAAACACTCCTCTTGTCCTTTCAATCCCCTGTCACCTATTCTTACCTGCTGGATTTTCTCTTGTTGTTGAGCCAAGCCATCAAGGACAGGTGGGCCATCGAAGGCAGGTGTTCATAATGTTCTGATGGGAAGGAGAAATTCAGTGGTGTTGATGCTGTTCCTGGAACCTATTCCGTAAGCCTATGGTGCTGGATTGAGTGTCAGTGTTTTTTTCTTTTTCTTTTTCCTTACCACTGAGTGGCAGGAAAGAGGTGAAGGTACGGGAGAGGAAAACCATAGATTCAATACCTTAACATTCTCTTTAGTGTGTGTGTGTATGTGTGAATGTGTGTGTGTGTGTGTGTGTGTGTGTGTGTGTGTGTGTGTGTGTGTGTGTGTGTGTGTGTGTGTGTGTACATGTTCGTGTATAACGTAGGAAAAAGTAAATTCCGTTCAAGATGCATTCTTTTATCGCTGTGCAATGTCTTTGTCAAGGCTGGAATGACACGTAATTTCCTTGAGTCGCAGCCTGGCATTGCGTGACAACCACCTGGGAGGGCTGGATGCAAGACATGTGTTCACAGCGCTTGAAAATAGTCTGCAAGATGCGACAGAACAGGATCTTAATTGATGATCCGTATCTTTATTTCTTCATCCCTCTTGCTTATAAGCTTCGGAATACCCTGTCTTTCGGTTTCCTACCTAGAACTATTCAGAAGGGAGTTTGGAAACACCCAGGTATCTACAATAGCATACCTCGCTGAAACTCTACTATTTACTGGTTTCCGTGGTACGCTATTTCTCCAAGCATATTTTGTGGTTCTCTCTCAGTCACATCTTTCCTGTAATAAAACAGATTACAGTAATCTTAACACCAGTGAAGCATAGAGACTGATAAGCATGTAATCTAGACATAAATATTTAGTGTATGAAAATATTACCTATAAAACATCAACCAAAATGTTTTCTCTCAGTTTGTAAAATGACCATTAATCTTTTAATTTTTGCTCTAATAAAATCGCGGTAATCCTAACACCAGCTAAGCGCGGGAGAGGATCAGAAGACAATTTGGGCGGAAAAAAAATGTAATATGAAAACATTTCGTAAGCAGAATCAGCGGAATAAACGCGAGAATCAGGCATAAGAAGCCGACACGCCCACCATTCCTAGATGTTCCTTGATAGAGGTTGAGAAGCTCTTCGTTCTCGTCCGATCCTCCGGCAATCGCGTCGTTCAGGCCTCATCCGTTTTGTCCTTATCTCCGTCCCGTCCGCAAGATGGGCCGCAGGTATGGCAGGGGAGCGAGACGGCACATTAGGTGGACCAGGTAAGGAGGCCAGCATGGTAAAAAAGTAAGCCGGCGAGGAGGAGGAGAGAGAAGACGTGGAGAGCAAGAATAATATAAAGATAGTAAAAAGGGAGCGATAAAGAGGAAAAAAAATACGTGTGGACGAGGAGGAAAAGGAGATAATGATCTGCCGAGAAGAGGCAAGGAAAGTAAAGAGACATGGAAAGCAAGAAGAATGTAGGGATAAAAGGAAGCATGAGTGCAAGGAGGAGGAGGAATGGAGGGAGTGATCTGCCAAGGAAAAAAGTAAAAAAAGTGGACATTGAAAATAGAAAAAAATAGTTAATAAAAAAGATATGGAAATATGAAGACATGTTATAGGAACAAGAAAAACATATATTGGTTTGGCAAGGAAGAGAAATCAGAAAATAAGGACACTGTAGAAGCTAAGAAAAATACTCTCTCTCTCTCTCTCTCTCTCTCTCTCTCTCTCTCTCTCTCTCTCTCTCTCTCTCTCTCTCTCTCTCTCTCTCTCTCTCTCTCTCTCTCTCTCTCTCTCTCTCTCTCTCTCTCTCTCTCTCTCTCTCTCTCTCTCTCTCTCTCTCTCTATATATATATATATATATATATATATATATATATATATATATATATATATGATTAAAAGAAATAAGAGAATACAAAAGCAAGGAGATAAAATGAATGTTTTATTAATGAGACAAAAGAATTATTGAGTATAACTTAGAATGTTATTCGCTTTATTTCCGAAAATGAATGAGGGAAATTATAATAATCGTGATAGAAAAGGAAATTATAATAATAATCACATAGAGACGTGTATGAGAAAGAAAGTAAAAATACATGCAGAAAAAGAAACATACACACACACACACACACACACACACACACACACACACACACACACACACACACACACACACACACACACACACACACACACAGGGAAGAAAAGAAGTAAAGAAAGAAAAGGAAAAAACAAAGAAGTGGAAGTACATTGATCGGCTCAGTTTCTGAAAAAGTTAATTAAAACGAAAAATAAATTGTGCTGAAAACAAGAAGACAAACTTTCCCCTAAAAAAAAGAAAGTAAAAAGAGAAAATCTGTCTAAAAACTGCTCTGTTGTTCGTTCACTTTATTTCTAAATATGGAACAATGAAATATTTAGTGAAAACTAGTTAGAAAAAGCCTAGGCATAAGGAAGAAAATAAAAGCATGACGTGACAGTTCGGTGCGTTTGGATGCGGACAGGAAGATTGAGTGACATGTGTTTCATCAAGACATACCAAGGAAAATTAACCCCTTTAGTACTGGGACACATTTTAACCATGAGTTTTGGATATGATTAGACAATTCTGATTACATTATGAAGGATCTATGGAGGTGAGAAGATTAATGACCAGAGTCTTTACTATTTTAATCCCCACATGAGTTTCTGAAGCTGCATAAAATCACCAAGTAGTAAGCAGACTGAATATGAAAACGTGTCATGGTAGTGAAGGGGTTAACGTATATTACAGCCTGCATGTTTTGCCCTTTGCCTTTTATAATTGTAATAAAGAGAAGGAGAGAGAAAATATATAAGTGGAAAGACACTGAATTTCTTTTTTCGTGGCTAAAAAGAAGACACAGACACTTGCGAGTCGAAGATGAAGTGAAATATAGATGGGAAGAATTTCTCTCTCTATTTTCTCGACACGAACTAAAGAAATGAAAAGGTTATGTCAGTGTAAGGTTTTTTTTAATAAATATACTGGAGATGCGAGAGAGAGAGAGAGAGAGAGAGAGAGAGAGAGAGAGAGAGAGAGAGAGAGAGAGAGAGAGAGAGAGAGAGAGTGCAAGCAGAATGACAAATAGAAGAAGAAGGAAGTTAATACCAGATAATCCTCCTCTATTTCTTCCGCGCACTTTTCTTCTCTCTGACCACTGCAATTTCTACGCTGGACAGTGAGATGAAGATATGATGAAAATTATGATGTGAGTTGAGCAGCATTATTTTCCTCATAAAATTGTCACGCATAGGAATAAATTTTTCGTCACACGCAACGGAGAGATGGAGAGAGAGAGTCACAGGAAATACATAATTGTTGAAACAGCATCACTTTCCCTCCAAAAAAATATTCTATATCTGGGAGTAAAGATTCGGGAGGTTTTTTTTCTCTCTTTTTTTGTATACGGATTAGGACAATGTGAGAAGGAATATATACGGTCCATGAGCGCGATAGGAGGTGTGAGATAAGGTTGAGAAACTACCTTTTTCTTCACTTGCGATTAAAGAAATTAAAGGTGAGAGCTGGCGGCGCTCCTTGCAAACTTGTAGCGGTGGCTTCTCAGGGTGTGAAGTCCAAAAAGGTGGTAATCTTTGCTAGACTTACTTGGCCTTTAGAAGCTTTGATTTATTCGTGATATTTGATTTTTTTGTATTTATTCTTATTTTCATTATCACTTTTAATTTCTGTCATCCCATCTAGAAAATATTACCATTGTACACAAAGTTTGGTTAAGCTAAGTTGAGTGAACTTGGGTGAGGTTTCATGAAGTATTAAGCTTTTGATTTAACTTTATCCTTATTACCATCATCAGTTTTCATTTCTGTCTTTCCTGCACCTTAAAGCGTTGCTACGAGTCTCAGCTCTTACAATTTTCTTTGTTATTTTTTTTAAGCATGTACCTGAGATTGTTTAATTTTACTGTCTTTCCGATCAATATTCACTTGTGGTTCGTGTACTGCACGGTCAAATTGTTGTTAGGACTCGTACCATTTCTCATATACTATGTACTTTCTTCCATCGTTGGAATTATGTTCTTAAAGTTGTTCACATTCAGAGAAATCAGCGGCTGGACTGTTGTGTGTGTGATTGACGTTCTGTAATGTGTGCCATCCTCGTGCGAACCCTCACGCAAAGGTGTCACAACCCTCTCACTATAACCTTGTAAATTTACTTTTATATCATGCTGGAAACATTCTGCAGGTGTGATTTTACTTGTTATCAGAAATATTTGCCACTCAATCAGACTTCATACAGCAGACCTCTGTGATGGGACTCCCCTCCCACCCGTTCCTTCCCTTTCCATCAGAGTTGGAGAAAAAAAGACAGAAAAGTAACATGCCCTCACACCCGCCAAGCCATGGACGCTCAAAGATATTCCGTGCGTTGATTCCACCCTCTCGCCATAGTAAGTCACAGGAGACAGGTCTAGACACATGCTGATAAGAATTTCACTGGTTGTCACTTGGGGCAGTGGCGGTGGGCGAGGGCCGTCCCCTGTCAGGAAAACCTTTCTCTGACTGCCTCTTGATTGACAGGTGATATTTTTTGTTGGGTTGCTGGGTGGGGTGTGTGCATTTCTCTATTTTTTTCTGAACTACATTATGTGTTAAGTTTGACTGTATGTTTTGTGTTTGTTTACATATATTGATGTAACGAGTTTTAATCTTTACAACCGAGAAATATAAAGAGAAACATTCCTCACATAATTCTTTCGATGAAATTTTCTCCGTAGTTCCTGTTATACTTGACTAATAGGTACATCTCTTCAGTCCCAACAGACAAAGAGACAATGTACGTTAGAGTGTTACTAATTACGAGAGCTCAACAAACAACAGTGCATTCCCATCGGCAATAACCCGTGTCGCGGCAAATGTTAATTTCATCATAGGAGTAGTAGTGTATCTCCCATCGGCTTGAAATGTATGTGTTTTATATTCTGCTTTGTTATGAATGGCGTGACTCCTGTAGGTAGAAAAGGGAAATATTCTCTCTCTCTCTCTCTCTCTCTCTCTCTCTCTCTCTCTCTCTCTCTCTCTCTCTCTCTCTCTCTCTCTCTCTCCCTGCTAAATACATAATCATCGTCATTTTCCTCTAAAGCATTTCTCCTCTTACTTTTCTCTATACATGAATGATTTGCTATGATTTCCTTCTCTTTATTTGCCTTCGTTCTCGCCCTTGCCTTCCTCTAGCATCTTTGTTTTGTTTGCCTTACCTCTACCTTCTGTTGATCCACCTCCCTGCTCTCTCCATCATTGCCCTCCGCTCAGCTTCTTGCTTGGCTGTGTTCTGTCTCAGCCTCTCTTGTTTCATTGCCAGAAACCTCCGAGCAGGAACGCCTTGTCGGAGCGAGTGTTTGTTCGTACAGATGGCTGTTGGTTGGCAAACAGAGGGAGTCACACAAAAGAAGGAAGAATGGGGAGACCAGAAAGGTAGAGAAAGCAGAATTGCAAGAAGAAAAGAGGCATGTAGGGAAGAGAGAGAAAACTGCCTTCTATACATCAAGGTTTAATTCTCTCTCTCTCTCTCTCTCTCTCTCTCTCTCTCTCTCTCTCTCTCTCTCTCTCTCTCTCTCTCTCTCTCTCTGTGTGTGTGTGTGTGTGTGTGTGTGTGTGTGTGTGTGTGTGTGTGTGTGTGTGTGTGTGTGTGTGTGTGTGTGTGTGTGTGACTTTGTCGTTCTTTTGTTGGTGCGGCTTGAAAGAAAATATTGTTTTAATATAATTTGCATGGAAATAAGGAAATATGATAATGAAAAAAAAATAAGTTTAAAGTGTATGTTATTTTATATTAACTTTCCCGTGTGATAGAAGGTTGTTGTAACTCCTGACTTTATTCCGCTCTTGTACGCTGTGTTCAGAAGTACAGTAGGTGTGTCGTTTTGTCTATCCTAAACGTTATGTACAAGTTAGGAAGCGGCCTTGCACAAACCTGACACTCATTTCTCTCTCTCTCTCTCTCTCTCTCTCTCTCTCTCTCTCTCTCTCTCTCTCTCTCTCTCTCTCTCTCTCTCTCACTATCTATTTGTCCATCTATCTATTTCTATCTTGAGTGGTCTCTTCCTCAATTCCGTGTAATGAAAGACTTCACAAAATATCCATGCACTTTTGTCACTCTGAATATTCGAAAACCCAGTAACGGAGAATTGTTAGGTTGAACTTGCTTTGGTGGCGCTCTGGTGTACGTGTGACAGGTTCTTCCTCGCCGCTCTTTCATTCGCCAGTTGAAGAGGAAGAGGTGTAAGCGTTGCAGTCAGATCAAATGGAGAAGAGTAAAGAAAAGAAGAAGGAAAAAAAGAACTCGGTTAGTTTCGTCTGTAGATGTGTGTTTCAAAGGTGCTCGTTGGCGGTGTTGATGGATATCCTGACAGAGAGAGAGAGAGAGAGAGAGAGAGAGAGAGAGAGAGAGAGAGAGAGAGAGAGAGAGAGAGAGAGAGAGAGAGAGAGAGAGAGAGAGAGAGAGAATGAATGGATATCCTGATGAAAATTCCCTCTCTCTCTCTCTCTCTCTCTCTCTCTCTCTCTCTCTCTCTCTCTCTCTCTCTCTCTCTCTCTCTCTCTCTCTCTCTCTCTCTCTCTCTCTCTCTCTCTCTCTCTCTCTCTCTCTCTCTCTCTCTCTCTCTCTCTCTCTCTCTCTCTCAACACTGGCAGGAAATAAACAGTGGAGAAGATGACACCTAGCTGAGTCGTGACACTCACCTCATTCCCAGAAAGGTTCGTAGTGGCAGGTGCACAGAGGACATGCGCTCGCGTCCCCCATGGCGTGTGTGTATGTGTGTATGTGTGTGTGGGAAAAATAACACGACATAAAGATACATAAATACATATACACTCACTCGTTCTTGTCAGTCTTACATGAACCACGTGGCTACAGCTAATAGTATACGTATACATGCATTTGTATTAGAGCATGTATACGAAAGCAAGCACAGGTATGTTCACACGCACCTGGGAGACACCACGCACCTCCAGGGATGGACGAGGGAGGGAGTTCGAGTGGGGCATGTGAGCATACGCCCTGCGGTGGACACTAAAAAGGAGAAAGAAGAAGGGGAAGAACAGAAAAAACATGGACGAGTAGGAGGATGAGGAAGAAAAGAAAGAGGAGGAGAGAGAGAGAGAGAGAGAGAGAGAGAGATGAAGGAAAGAAAGAGGAGGAAGAAAAGGTGGTAGAGAAATGAAGAAAAGAAGAGGAGGAGCAGGAGGAGAGAGAAATTAAAGAAAAGATGAAAGAAAAACGTAGAAAGAAGGAGCAGACGCCGGAATTGAAAGGATGGGATGAATAAAAAGCAGAAGGAAGATTAAAACGAAAGAGGTTTTCAGTAAAGAGCGCAAACAAGATCACTTGAAATATAGACGGTGAATTCATAAGAGGCAAGGAGAGATGAAAAGAGAGAATTCTAGTACAAAAAACGGAAAAAAAATACCTATAGTGAATGAAACATAGAGAAAAGAGAAATGATTGAAAGGAATACGTGAAATGGATGGACAAATGAGAGAGAGAGAGAGAGAGAGAGAGAGAGAGAGAGAGAGAGAGAGAGAGAGAGAGAGAAAGAGAATGAATACAGAAATATAATATGAAATGCAAATGAAAGAAAAATAATTCTACTAATACAATCCGTGACAATCTACAGACAGAGAAAAGAAAACGAAGTAAGGAAAAGCAACAAGCTACATGAAAACTGTATTCTTTTACACAGAGGAATAAACAAAACAAAAACAAAAAATACAACAAAGCAAAGCAACACAAAACTATTCTAAACTACATAAAAGAGCCATGAAGGATAAACGAAATAAAAAAGGAAAAAATACAAAAAAAAACTTGAAAAAATATGAGAAATAGGAACAAAAAGCGCTTCAGCAAACAACACACAAAAGGTTAGAGTAGACGGGAATGAGGGAAGACAAGCATAGAGCAGAGCCGAATAGGGACGCGTGTTTCTATAGTGGACAGATCATGAACACATATTAGGGTTGTGTGGGAAGGTGGGAGGTGGTTGTGAAGGTGGTGGTCGTGGTGATACTAAAGGAGCAGGTGGAGGAAGGAAGGAGGAGGGAAAGTAAAGTGATGTATTTGTTTATTCATTTATTTATTTTGCTTCATTTCGGTGTAAACACACACACACACACACACACACACACACACACACACAGAGAGAGAGAGAGAGAGAGAGAGAGAGAGAGAGAGAGAGAGAGAGAGAGAGAGAGCTTGAAAATATAGAATACCTAAAAGAAGAAATGTTACATCTGTTGACGCTAGAGAGAGAGAGAGAGAGAGAGAGAGAGAGAGAGAGAGAGAGAGAGAGAGAGAGAGCGGAAGAGAGAAAGAGAGAGAATTTGAAAATATATAACATCAAAATAAGAAATGTTGCATCTGTTGACGAAGGAACGAGCGAGAAAGGAAAGAGAGAGAGAGAGAGAGAGAGAGAGAGAGAGAGAGAGAGAGAGAGAGAGAGAGAGAGAGAGAGAGAGAGAGAGAGAGAGAAAGGCTTGTATTACGTAAACTATGCAGTAGAATATGTTTACAAGTGCTTCAGAATGGTCACACAAACTTCAGTTGTTAAAGTTTGTGAAGAGGAACAGAATGGCAGGCGCCTTTCGATATTCTGATTCACATACCTAGTGTTGTTTTTAGAAAGGCCCAATATTTTATCACAATGAGAGCGGAATTTCATGTGTGTGTGTGTGTGTGTGTGTGTGTGTGTGTGTGTGTGTGTGTGTGTGTGTGTGTGTGTGTGTGTGTGTCATTTTTCTTCATAATGCGTTATTTTTATTAACCTTCCCATTAGCATGATTTTTTGTTTCATATTTTCTGGATGCCATTGCAAAAGATCTTTCGACATGACATTTATGATAAGAGCGTTAGAAGTCATATATATATTTTTCCTTATCATTATTGTTTTATTTATCTTTCCTTTTTTTCCTGCTTTTTCTGTGAACCTTTTATATCATCTCCAGTACGGCAACGTTTGACCATCACTAGAAATCATTATCACGAAAGCGTTAGAGAAAATATTCACTCACTCATCCAGTACAAGCATTTTTCTATTCTCTTTCCGACAAATAGCATATGAACTCCTGTGAACTCGAGACATTGTTTGTTGTGTGAAAGTATTAACCCATTCACTGGAGTCATGAAAAAGAAGACCCTTGAAAAAACAGTCACTTTCAGTAAAGCTTGCTAAAACTAATGGAGACGAGACACCGAAGTATTTGAGAATGCTATCCTTGAACTGGTAATCTCTCATTCCTCTCTGTTTTGGTGCTTAGTTTAGTGTAGTTGCATCAGAAAAAAATATATATAAGGGACAAAAATACTCCTGCCATTTCTTATCATTCAAAATCATTGGGAAGGATAGGAAAGCTGATAAAAAAAAATTGCTAATGGCCTTATGATAATGATGATGATGATGATGATGATGATGATGATGAAGGTAGCTACGCGCTGTGGTGATGGTGGGTGGTGGTGGTGGTGGTGGTGTCGGTACTATGCAGGAGGGGTTGTCTTGGTAACGCTAAGCTGTAATATGAAATAGAAACGTAAAATAATCTGTTTACCGTTACCAAAAGGAGGAAAAATACTACAAATATTGCAGAGAGAGAGAGAGAGAGAGAGAGAGAGAGAGAGAGAGAGAGAGAGAGAGAGAGAATGTCAGTACAGAAAAATGTTGATGGAAAGCCTAAAGTGAGAGAGTGAACAGGAAGCTAAGGGTCTGTGTAAAAGGGAGCGAGGTTGGTGTAAAGGAAGAAGGCAGTAAAGGAGAACCACTGTAAAAGGAAAGCTTCAGCGAAAAGGTGGGAGGAAGAGGAGGAAGAGGAGAAAGAGAGGAGAGAGAGAGAGAGAGAGAGGGGGGGGGGTGCAAGGGATGAAATAGTAAGAGGAAATGGAATAGTAGCCGGAACAGGAAAAGTACAGAGAAGAGTATTGGCGAGAAATGAAGAGTAGGAACAGGATGAGAAGGAGGATCAGGTAGATGATAATGATGATGGTGAGAAGGAGAAGGAGGAGGAGGAGGAGGAGGAGGAGGAGGAGGAGGAGGAGGAGAGCAAGCAAGCAAGAGTAGTAAAGTGAAATATGAACCGATGTAAATACAAGGGCACGCCTCTTGTTCCCTTCACTTTAGTGGTTCAAAGAAAAAATAATGCACCTCCAAAAATAGCTATAATTACTTACTCTTACGTGTAATTACTTTCGGGAGGTTAGCTCAGGTAGCAGCTACACGTTTTAGGTAATGCGAGACTGAGGCGTGAGTAATATCCCAGAAGACTACTTAGTGTCCGAAAAAAGTGCGCGTACACAGACTGGCGGGGGTGACTCAAGGGTTCTGAAAGTCCTAAAGGCTCCTGCTGGTGTTGTAGATTTGTAAATGTTCTTGGGAGTTATTTCGTTTTCTTTACCTTTGGGATTTATACATAGTTGAGGTTCCGTGAAGGTGTCTGCAACTCTTTCCTGACTCTTTGGATTCGTAAATCTTGTGAAAAGTTTACGAAATGTCCCACAAGTCCAGGAAAGTTTAAGTTTTTCGTTCTTATTGTGAAGCTCCTTAAAAAATTAAAAGATGATGAAATGTGTGTCTGGTCGTGTCGTCTCTCCTCCCTTGCTTCCAGGAAAGAAAAATGTCTAGTTTTCTAATTTTCTAAACTTTTCTACATGGATTTTTTCTTAACTAATGTCATCAAGACCACCACTCCCTGACCTGGCTGCAGCGCAGGTAGAAAGTAAAAATATGTTTCTTGGTTAAAATTTCAAGGTACACCTCAGCTTTTGACGCAGAATATCGTGCCTTGAAATGCTGACTCTTCTGCTTTATGTAAATTTCATCCACGATGATTTCTCCAATAATTTTTTACCAACATAATATCCCTCTCGATACACTTATCCAGCACAAAATAAAGCAATATATCCCCAAGGAAGAGAAGGAAGAGCAGGAAATTATGTTCCTAACCCCTTCAATATTGAAATGCATTTTTACTATAAGTTTCGGGTAAAATCAGACGATTTTATTCACATTAGAAGTGTCTATGGAGCTCATAAGATTAATTGCCAGAGTCTTCACTATTTCAAGCCCCACATGAATATTTGAAGCTGTATGAAATTGCCAAATAGTGAATAGAATGAATATGAAAATGTGTCATGGTACTGAAAGAGTTAAGGGAATAATTCTTCATAGAATGTCAGCGCAAGAAATTTACTTTGAGTGTGTTTTCTTATATGAGGTCAATCTTCATTTTTTCCCCTACCTCTTTATCTGTCTTCATCTGTGCGTCTCAACGATGACTCATAATATTCGCTACTGCTCGAACGTCTCCACTTTCTGGCGTGGCTCACCTTCTCGAGGCATAAACCAGGTTCGTCGTGCTTCTTAACACACTGACTTTATGCATGTTCGCCTCTTGCTACATTTTGGGTTTCCTTTCCGACCTACCAGTGAAGTGTTCCTGATGTAAGATTCACACTTCAATATGCTTATTCCGGGGTTTAGTAATTCCATCATTTCAAAATTCACACTTTATTTAACATTCTTTCTCACTTCATGTTTCCTTCACTTCTATCATGTGTTCTTTTTTTTCCAAGAATCGGTTTATTGTTTTATTTTATATGTCTTTAGTAAACGTATAATATCAAATGAAAATTATTCTCTCTCTCTCTCTCTCTCTCTCTCTCTCTCTCTCTCTCTCTCTCTCTCTCTCTCTCTCTCTCTCTCTCTCTCTCTCTCTCTCTCTCTCTCTCTCTCTCTCTCTCTCTCTCTCTCTCTCTCTCCCTGCATTAAAGGATTTACCCCATATAAGAATGACTTCCTCACTTCTTATAAAACAACGGCTTCGTTTTTATTCCGAAACAATTTATTTATACATTCTTGATTAAAAAGTCTTACACTTATTAAACAATTCTCCTGTTTCTCTTGATTTACATATTTACTCACCGAGAGCGTCTTTCTTTCTTGCCTTCTCTTCTCCTTCCTCACACAAAAAAGTCTCCCCTACCCTCAGGTTATGCTAATTCATTACGTCAGACTTACTAGCGGGAGAGGAAATAAGATAGCGAGTTAACGAAGGATCCGAAACAAGAGAGAGGGACGTGAAAGAGTGACACGAGGAAGGAAAAGGCAAGAGGAAAAGGATAAAAAAAAAAAACAGGATGAAATTAAAGGAAACTTGAATGCAGGCTAGAAAATGGTCGGGTATTGAAAGGGAACAATAGACAGACCTAAAGAATGGGGATAGAAGGGCGAGGAAGAGGAAAAGGACCAAAAATAGGGCAAATAGGAAGGACAACAGAATAAGCAGGACGAAAGGTAAGGAAAGGGAGACTATGAAGAAAAGGATCATAGATAAGAAAAAAAAAGGAAAAATCGAAGATAAGAAATGCTGAGGACGACAAATAACGAGAATTGAAGGAGAACTATAAATAGAAAAAGAAAAAGAAAAATAGAATAAGAAGATTATCTAAAAGGGGAAGAGCTTGAAGAAATGAGAGAGAGAGAGAGAGAGAGAGAGAGAGAGAGAGAGAGAGTTCAAAACAGTGAGGAGGAAGGGAAATAGAAGGGAGAGCAAGATGAAGATGACCAAGAACAGGGACAGAAAGGAAACAAGGATTAGAAGGAAAGGGAAAGAGAAAGACACGAAGAAAACAGGATGGCAATAAGGATGAAGGTGTGCCAGAGAATGAACAACAAGAGGACAAAAAGGAGGAGGAAAAAAAGAGAAAAAAGATACAGGACGAAGGGGAAGGAATATAGGAAAAGGAAGAGGAAGGACATGAAGAATATGAGTTACAAATGACGTAGGGAGGGAAAAGGAACAAAACAAAAAACAGAAGAGAGCAGGAGTGGAATGAATAAAGAACGAAGAGGAGCAATGAGAGAGAGAGAGAGAGAGAGAGAGAGAGAGAGAGAGAGAGAGAGAGAGAGAGAGAGAGAGAGAGAGCTTGTTTCTTCACCTATTTTACCTTACGGCAGTGGAGAAACGAACAGGAAGGTAAGGCATACAAGGAAGAGGACAAGGAGGAAAAGAAGGAGAAGGAGGAGGAGGAGGAGGAAGGTGCAATGAAGTGAGTCTAACATTCCACTCATCCAGTATAAACACGACCCATTGGAGCCGAGCAGAACGAAGTCTAATTAAAATCTGAACAAATATTTATGTTGACTCATGTTTTGTCTTTTTCTTTTTTTTCCGCCTTGAGTGTATGTGAGTCTTTCTTGGGGACTGGAGACGACGAGGCGATGTGGGTCCTCTCTCTCTCTCTCTCTCTCTCTCTCTCTCTCTCTCTCTCTCTCTCTCTCTCTCTCTCTCTCTCTCTCTCTCTCTCTCTCTCTCTCTCTCTCTCTCTCTCTCTCTCTCTCTCTCTCTCTCTCTCTCTCTCTCTCTCTCTCTCTCTCTCTCTCTCTCTCTCTCTCTCTCTCTCTCTCTCTCTCTCTCTCTCTCTCTCTCTCTCTCTCTCTCTCTCTCTCTCTCTCTCTCTCTCTCTCTCTCTCTCTCTCTCTCTCTCTCTCTCTCTCTCTCTCTCTCTCTCTCTCTCTCTCTCTCTCTCTCTCTCTCTCTCTCTCTCTCTCTCTCTCTCTCTCTCTCTCTCTCTCTCTCTCTCTCTCTCTCTCTCTCTCTCTCTCTCTCTCTCTCTCTCTCTCTCTCTCTCTCTCTCTCTCTCTCTCTCTCTCTCTCTCTCTCTCTCTCTCTCTCTCTCTCTCTCTCTCTCTCTCTCTCTCTCTCTCTCTCTCTCTCTCTCTCTCTCTCTCTCTCTCTCTCTCTCTCTCTCTCTCTCTCTCTCTCTCTCTCTCTCTCTCTCTCTCTCTCTCTCTCTCTCTCTCTCTCTCTCTCTCGCCGGTGACCCGTGAAGTGTTAAGGGGTCGAGAGCCCCACCAGTGAGGCGTGGGGTGGGGAAATGAACGCCTCCACTAGCTGGGATCTTTTCTTAATCATTTTTTTTTTTGCACCGTCTCTTCTTCGCTGACTGTCACTCGCCATGGGTTGTATAATGTGTGTGTGTGTGTGTGTGTGTGTGTGTGTGTGTGTGTGTGTGTGTGTGTGTGTGTGTGTTTGTCTACAGTTGGAATTTATGTTGATTTGCATATTTGTTTAATGTTTTTTTTAATCTATTGTTTTGTACATGTTTGTTTTGTATTTTCATATCAAGGCTTAATACTTTAGGCAATAGATTATCTATCGATCTACCTCGTCATCTGTCTATCTACTTCTCTGTATATGTGGTAATATGTGGACGTGTTACATGTTCACTCTAATTCTCCAGATAATTCGATACATTGACGAAGGTATTTCAGGTTCTCGTTTTACCTAGAACCTGTTCCTCTTTTTCTTTTCCTTCCCTTTGGATCAGCTAGCATTACTCTCGGGAGGTAGGGACCTGATGCCCTTCTCTGGCTTTCTCACTTTTCCCTTGCTCTCTCACTAGAGCTTTCCCCTCGACGAAGAATCAAATGAGAGGACACGTTCACTATTTTTTCCTCTGGTGAATGCCCCGTCGTGCATGATTAGAGATCAATTAGCTGATTGCTCGAAGTAACAGTCGGTCTAAATGTATCCCTCAATAGACATAAGCAACATCTGCTTTGGCGAGGAGCTTCATGGGGCCTTTGGCGACCGAGGATTTTTGCCATACCTCCTCCATCTCGACAGGTGATCCAATCTTACCCGAGTGATGTCTTCAGAGAGAGAGAGAGAGAGAGAGAGAGAGAGAGAGAGAGAGAGAGAGAGAGAGAGAGAGAGAGAGAGAGAGAGAGAGAGAGAGAGAGAGAGAGAGAGAGAGAGAGAGAGAGAGAGAGAGAGTGGAACTATGCGTGCTTTGGGGTCCGAGGGGTCTCCAAGCGCACGGGTTCAAATCCTGTCCATGGTCTGAGTGTAGGTTGGGCTTCCTCAGTCAGGGCAACGGTTTCCTAGCGGGTGGGCTTTGAGACAGGAAGTACCCCAAAAAGTACCCCCTTTAGCTCATAAATTCCCGTGAAAAGCCCGCATGGTATAAAAAAAAAAAAAGATTCCTGCCATTGCATTTCTCGTTTCTCTAAGATAAGGCAAAAGGTCACGATGCAGCTCTTTCTACCGTATGAAGAGGAAGGGAAGAGATTATATGGTTCAGATGGCGTCGAAATAAGGAGCGTGTAGCGTCTGAATGTCTTCTGAGATTAGGCTTTTCATTACGATGCGATTGTCATTTCCTGCTTGGCTTTTTCACTATTTTACCCCTTTCAGTACCAGGACGCGTCTCCGTATACAGCTTCAGAAACGCATGTGGGGAAATGAAATAGTGAAGACTGTGGTTGTTCACGGTTTTAACCCATTCAATACCATAACGCGTCTCCATATTCATTCCGGTTACTATTTGGTGATTTTATACAGCTTTAGAAACTCATGTGGGGGATTGAAATAGTGAAGACTGTGATTGTTCTCTGTTTTAGCCCTTTCAGTACCATGGCGCGCCTCCATATTTATTCCGGCTACTATTTGGTGATTTTATACAGCTTTAGAAACTCATGTGGGAGATTAAAATAGTGAAGACTGTGGCAATTAATCTTCTGACCTCCATACACACTTCCTATTGTAAATAAAATCGTCTAATTACACTCAAAACTCGAGATAAAAATGCATCCCAGTACTAAAGAGGTTAAGGTCAGAGAGAGAGAGAGAGAGAGAGAGAGAGAGAGAGAGAGAGAGAGAGAGAGAGAGAGAGAGAGAGAGAGAGAGAGAGAGAGACAGACAGACAGACAGAGAGAGACAGACAGACAGGCAGGCAGACTAATATTACTGAGTGCTGCAATCTGTATGGACGAAAAACAACAACTGTAAAACCACCGATGACAGAAATGAAATAGAAAATGAAAATCTCTGCCATAGGATCAACACAGCTCACTATATATAAACTGAACCACATACAAACTTTATATTCATACAATGTGTGGGGAGCGGTTAAACGGAGACCGGTATTTTGAAACGCTATGCTTTCTTACCACAGAGTTGATTAGCCAGGTTATTTAAGGTGTTTCCCATGTTAGTAATGTATAGGTCTTCTTAATCTGTAACTAGATCTGTAATAGCACCCTTGAAAGCTTGTGCAACTTCAACTTCAGCTTTTGAAATGTAATGTTTTATATAGTTCTTAGGCTCATAAAATACAATTGAATAATATTATAAGGGATTTCACACAGTTAAAGTGATTTACATCCCTGTCTAGATGTTTAATCTTTTTTAATCATGCTATCTATGTCGTTTAAGAAGACTAACTATATTAACAAAGAAAATAATGCAACTATAATCTACAGCTGTTTTTTTTTATTTCTAGTGGACAAATAAGGACAATAAATCAATCTTATCGAAATGAGTAATCAATGATATTATTTTAAAACGAAGAATATAAATAAAAAACTCGCCATTTTTTTTTCACGAGATATGAACAATGTGACGTTCATTTTATCACCAGCACCATCCTAAACAGTCAATCAACAGTCGTCACCACCACTCCCTCTCACGCCACCACCACCGCATCACCAAATTGATGGCTTGCACTTTTTACGCAGAACCATTCCTACTCTTTCTAGCAGCCACCACCATCACAACACCCATGCTCGTGACCACTGCCACTACACTCCATCATGTTAATTCATTCAGTACTAGGACACATTTTTACCTTGAGATTAAATCATTTTATTAACATTAGGAAAGGTCCATGGAGGTCAGAAGACTAATGGCAACAGTCTTTACTATTTTGATCCCCCACATTGGTTTCTGAAGCTGTATAAAATCAATATGGAAACGGCGTCGTGGTACTGAAGGGGTTAAAGACATGTTAAAGACCCATACCTGCTCAGTCACTGCAACCTTCACCCTCACCACCGCAGTCGCCTATATACAACCATTACCACCACCACTCTGTTAAAGACCCATTCCTACTCAGTCACTGCTACCGTCACAGTCACCACCGCAGTCACCTATATACAACCACCACCACCACCACCACTCTACCACTTTAAGGACAATCTCAATCCAAAATAAAACATGTTAAAGACCCATTCCTACTCAGTCACTACGACCATCACAGTCACCACCGCAGACGCCTATATACAACCACCTCCACCACCACCACCACCACCACTCTACTACCTTAAGGATAATCTCAATCTAAAATAAAGACCCATTCCTGCTCAGTCAATGCTACAATCACCCTCACCACCACAATCGTCTATACGTATACAACCACCACCACCACCACCACCACCACTTTAAGGACAATCTCAATCCAAAATAAGTCGCACAGCCTCGCACATCACCACCAGTCTCACCACTCTCCATTTCCACGCCACATATTGCTGCCACTTTCACAAACCTTCCTTGCGTACGCCTCGCAGTCCGCGGCGTGAGAGAGCCACACCGTCAACAGAGCCGAAATGTTATTAAAAATACTTTCCTCCCAAAGGCTGCTGAGTAAACAGGTTAAATAGCATCCTTCCGCCTCTTACCTCCCAACCCCTGTCAGAGAGAACTCCTCATCCTTACATAGCTTCTTGGCAGATTTCTCAACTTTTTTTTCTTCTTTTTTTTCTTCTTTTGCAGGTCCGTTCTCTTGCCCCACTCAGCGATAAAATTGTTTGTATTTTTAATGGCACATGTATGAATTGTGATTTTAGTAGTAGTAGTGGTGATGTTAGTAGTAGTAGTGGTGGTAGTAGTAGTAGTAGTAGTAGTAGTAGTAGTAGTAGTAGTAGTAGTAGTAGTAGTAGTAGTAGTAGCAGTAGTAGTAGTAGTAGTAGTAGTAGTAGTAGTAGTAGTAGTAGTAGTAGTAGTAGTAGTAGTAGTAGCAGTAGTAGTAGTAGTAGCTAACAACTAATGTTTATATTATGGTGGTAGATGGTGGTTGGATGCCACAGTCATGGAGAGTGGTAATGACCTCCAAGTAGTGGAGTGGTGACGTCAATGGTGGTGGTGATGGTATTGGTAGTAGTAGTAGTAGTAGTAGTAGTAGTAGTAGTAGTAGTAGTAGTAGTAGTAGTAGTAGTAGTAGTAGTGGTGGTGGTGGTAGTAGTAGTAGTAGTAGTAGTAGTAGTAGTAGTAGTAGTAGTAGTAGTAGTAGATGCAGCAGCAGCAGCACTAGTAGTAGCAGTAGTATTGCGGTGAGTTAAAAAGGATCGATCACTTGCGTACATACGAGTAGGTACAATTTTCCGATCTATTTACATGTTTTTTCCTTCAGTTTACATTCATTCCAGTTTATCCATAATATCGATTCGTGCCGCACTGAACATTTAGCATTATAAGTGATAGAAATGAAAATAATAATAACAGAAAAGGAGGAATAGAAGGAGAAACATTTGAACAGATTACAATGAATTTCAAACATCAATGAAGTGTCTGCTGGCTGCTTACCTTAACTAGTGATGATCTAGCATCCTTCCCACCCAAATATTTATCCAATACCACGTAATGTTGCAAAAAATAGATTGATAACACCGTATCTTTTGGAAATGTCGACTGTGCGTGAGGTGACCCAATTCGAGGGCAATTTATTCCATATAGGACAACTCCAATAAAGAAAAAAAAAGTATATGGCTCCATTAGTTTCAAAGCATTGTTCAATTATTTGGAAGCCGTTGTTTCTAGCAGTACATGAAAGGTCAACTATGAAGTAGCGATCGAAGTGCTTGACTTGAAACCTTTGAAGATTTTACGATAGAGGAATAGGAGGAGAAGGAGAATGAAAAGTGAGCGATAAAAAAAAGAGTGAAAGGGAAGGAAGTGTTAGGAAGGGATGCAAAAAGGAGTAACACGGAGATTATTGTGCAGAGTTCATGCTATATTCACGCTAGAGAATTAGGAGGAAGAGGAGGAGAATGAAAAGTGAGAGATAAAAAAGAGTAAAAGGGAAGGAAGTGCTCGTAGGAAGGATTGCATAAAAGAGTAACACGAAGATTATTGTAGAGGAATAGGAGGAAGAGGAGGAGGATAATGAAAAGTGAGAGATAGAAAAAGAGGAAAGGAAGGAAGTGCTAGTAGGAAGAATTGCAACAAAGAGTAACTCGGAGATTATTTTGAAAAGTTCATGTTATATTCACGCTAGAGGAATAGGAGGAAGAAGAGGAGGAGAATGAAAAGTGAGAGAAAAAAAAAGGATAATAGGGACGGACGTGCTGGTAGGAAGGAATGCAACAGAGTAACACGAAGATTGTTTTGAAAAGTTCATGTTATATTCACTCTATTAACACAGGAAAACCCGTGACTCACCCGCGTTGATGTAATTATTAATGCGATGCTTTGTACCGAGGCAAAGCTTGTTGAGTGAGGCTTCATTGATATTTCACAGGTACAATGAAGCCGCCTCTTCCTTCTTCAATTTACAAACATCGAGGGTCTGATTAAAAGATGCTCAGAGGTTTCATTTAATTTTTTACATGTGTGTGTGTGTGTGTGTGTGTGTGTGTGTGTGTGTGTGTGTGTGTGTGTGTGTGCGTGTGTGTGTGGTGATGTTTTTCTATGTGGTCTTAATGTTTCGTGTGTCGTTTCTTTGTTTTCTTTGGTTCATATGTCGGTTGTTGTTGTTTTCTTCTTTTCTTTTTTTCTTTTTCTTTTTCTCTGGGGATTATTCTTATTCATGTTCTCCTCCACTTCTCCTCCTCCTCCTCCTCCTCCTCCTCCTCCTCCTCCTCCTCCTCCTCCTCCTCCTCCTCCTCCTCCTCCTCCATACGAAGAACGGCTTAAAGAACTAAATTTATTTACTCTTTCCAAACGTCGATTACGAGGGGACCTTATCACACTCTTCAAAATTTTTAAGGGATTTACGAATATGAATCCTGATAACTTCCTAACGCTTGACCGGTCAAATTTCACCAGAAACAACGGTTTCAAAGTAATAGGAAAGCGATTTAAAATAAACGAAGCCAAACATTTTTTCTTTAATCATATTATCAATATTTGGAACGGTTTGCCATCGAACGTAGTTGATTCAGGTACTATTGAGACATTCAAAATTCGTCTTGACAAATATTTCGAAACTAATCCCCGGTTGTCTCTGTTTACCTCCGAGTAATTTGCGCCGTCCATAAAGAAATATGCCTCAGATCGTGAATTGCGGGGTGTTTCGCGAATACACTTACCCTCCTTACACGACACAGACAGCCCCGAGTTAACGGTCACTACTACTACTCTCGACCTGTGACGGGCTGTGGAAAGTCAGGAGCCCTGACAGTAGTGATCATCATCGGGAATTAAAGTACCAGGGTCACTGCTGCAGGGGTAACCATGTAGTGTGCGGCGCCCCTTAGTGGGAAGTACACTTTTACAGTGGACTGAACGGAGCTGGGGCCTGATTGACTGCTGCCTCCTTGAAAGCGCCAGGCAAGGCTGCCGCACCACCTCTTGACCTCTACACTGTGTCCACATTTACATTACACTATACTATACTTACACTCACAGATAACCCTGAGTTAACGGTCACTACTCCCACTTTCGACCTGTGACGGGTTGTGTTTGTCTAGGGCCCTGTTAATAATTTTATCACCATCGGGACAACCAGGGATCAATGTTGCAGGGGGAAATCAGTGTACGGCGTCCCTCCAAGGGAAAGTACGCTTACTCAGTGGAGTGAACGGAGCTGGGGCCTGATTGACTGCTGCCTTCCTTGAAAGCGCCAGGCAAGGCTGCCGCACCACCCCTCCGACATCCACACTGTGACTCCACCCACACGCACATTCACCACACTACATAACCGTCAAGCACCTACATAGTCCCCCACAAACAAGAGTAGACGTAGATTACAACTTCTTTCTCTATCCTCTAAAATTCCATTTGGTTTTTCAATAACACATGGTGCCTTTCCTTTTCCGGCCGGCTTCGGCTGGTGGGATGGGTGGGTGGGGAGGAGCCTTCTGCTTTGCTGTCCTGTCTCTCACACTGTGTAGTTAGTATAGAATAGTTAACCAAGCAGCCTAGTAAGGACCCCAGGGTCTGTTGTTGCTTGGTCTTTCCTTTGTATTCCTTTGTATTCCTCCTCTCTCTCTCTTCTCTTTAATCCTCCTCTCTTACTTATTCCCCCAAATCGCGCAATCAAAGCACGCAGACACCAACACAAGTGTCCTCCCCTTCATTACACTGGCAGAAAATAAGAGCACGTGGTCATGTTTACGAGGAACCTTCATTTTCAAGGTCTTTGTTTTCGTTCACCTCCATGTCCTTCCGATTTTTCCAGCGAGCACACAAGACTTACTACCACCACCACCACCACCACCACCACCACCACCACCACCAGCTTTTCTATTATTCTTGCTTTTTTTTTTATTCTTTTTATGAGTTTTTTTTCTTTTCTCTTTTCTCTTTTCTTTTTTTTTTCGTTGCGATTTTCATGCTTTCTTATGTTCAGTTTTTTTTCTTCATTGTTTCAAGAATTTATAGAAAATTAATCAGGTGCATAATGTTATTTTGTCTGAATATTATCTCTCTCTCTCTCTGTCTCTCTCTCTCTCTCTCTCTCTCTCTCTCTCTCTCTCTCTCTCTCTCTCTCTCTCTCTCTCTCTCTCTCTCTCTCTCTCTCTCTCTCTCTCTCTCTCTCTCTCTCTCTCTGTCTGTCTGTCTGTCTCTCTCTCTCTCTCTCTCTCTCTCTCTCTCTCTCTCTCTCTCTCTCTCTCTCTCTCTCTCTCTCTCTCTCTCCCCTGATGTAACAAACACGATAAAAAAAAGGAAAAAAATGGAATATAAGCGCATGTGTGTGTGTGTGTGTGTGTGTGTGTGTGTGTGTGTGTGTGTGTGTGTGTGTGTGTGTGTGTGTGTGTGTGTGTGTTTATGTCTTCTGTGTTCTATATCCATGGTCGTCTCGTTCTGTTCCTCCTGTTACTTAATATCATGTTCCTCATTTGCTTCACCTTCACGTTCAGTCCACGCACTCACCACAACTCCACGCAGCACAAAGTAACGGGAAGGAAGTGCCAGTAACAGAGTGTTGGCGTGGCGCGATACTGCATCATTTTTTTACCGTCTGCTTTGGTGTATTGCATTGCGTTGTTTCATTATGTATGCATTGCCCCTAAAAAGAGATATGGGCTGTAGTACACGTGTCGGTGTTTTTGCTTTTTTTTGGGGGGAGGTGGAGGGGCTGTGTGTGGATGGGAGTCGGTGTTAGGGGTTTCTATCATTTCTGTCATTTTTCTTTCATTTGCAAGTCCATACACTTTCCCTTTTATTTTATCTATTTTATCTTTTTTTTCAGGGGTGGTGATTTGTATCTGGCTGTATTGATTTGTTTTTCGACTATTTTTTTCTTTTTTTAGGTTGAGACGTCAAATTCTTGTACACCTTGTTATTTATCTTTTTTTTTTCGATCGCCTCTCACCACATTCGTTTATCATTTTTCCGTTTTCTCCTCTTTTCGTGAATTGCCTTGACCTAAATGTTCTTTTTTCTGTTTACATTTTTCTTCTCGTCATTCCTTTTTCTCGTTTTTATTTTCCTTTTCTTGTTTATTTTCTATTTTTTCATCTCTTTTCTTATGTCCTTTCGTTCTTCTCCACCCCACTTCCTGTTTTCCTCCTCCTCCTCCTCCTCCTCCTCCTCCTCCTCCTCCTCCTCCTCCTCCTCCTCCTCCTCCTCCTCCTCCTCCTCCTCCTCCCACCATTACCCGTACTTTCTTATCCTCCCCTTCCCTAGGCAAGATCTCACAGTACCTAACATCTGCGAGCAGCCATTGTGGTCCCGGCCTGGCGCTCCTCTATGGTGCAACTTAAGGCTTTCTTACCCTCCCGCTGCTCATTAAGTACCACACTGCCCTGCCCCTGAAAATATAACTTCCCTCCATGTACTACAACAATATAACTTCCCTCCATGTACTTTGAAAATGGTATGAACTTAGACAATCTCCGCCTCTGTACAGCAATAATAGCTACGATAACTTGTACTGCCACTTACACTACTGCAAACATTCTACCTGTGTGTGTTTTTTTTTAATCTGAAGGAACTTATACCATCTGACTTAATTTTTGCTGAAGCCTGACAGTGTCGTATAAGAAACTCTCTTTTCGTGGTTGTGTCTACTTTACTTATGTTCCCAGTGAGCTGGTGTATATTTACTGACGTGGTAATGAAGACACCACGAGCTGCTCTCCCACGCAAATCCACTTATAAGAGGAATCGCCAAATTGTACCCATGCCTGTTATACTTGTTAAGACGTGTAGGAGTGTACAATAGTGGAGTGGATAATGAGTATGAGTAATTGTTAGCGCGCTCGCATGCACGCACACACACACACACACACACACACACACACACACACACACACACACACACACACACACACACACACACACACACACACACGCACATACAGTAAGTACACTTTAATAATAACTACTGTTGACGTCTGCCATCTTCACATAATTATAAACTCTCGTACCTTACTAAACTGTTACTGCTGCCTCCACCACCACCACCACAACCACCACAACCACCACCACCACCAAAATCAATAACCACAACAGAAACAACACCAACTTAACTTATGTAACTTTTATACAAGAAGTCACAAATGAACAAGAAATATCTATCTCGACTTTTCCTTCGGACTTTCTCTTCTAAACTTTCCCTCAAGTCCCATACACTTTTTACGTGGCCCTTTTTTTCGTTTTCTTTTTTCTTACCACATAGTTCCATATGTGCTTTAGGTAAGAGTCTAAGTCGAAATTTCGTAACTGATCTTGCATTCCTTTGTAAGAGAACGTGAAAAAAAAACACGAACAAAAATGGGAATTTAAATACTGTCCACAAACGTAACATTAAATGAAAATGTAGGTATTAATACAGATATTGTATATACACTAACCTGCCCCATTACGCTTGATTCATGGAGGCAGATGAGGTTTAGGGGGAGATGGGAGAGGGTTATTAATGTGAAGGAACCAGAGGGAGGTAGGCTGCAAGTTGGGTGAGGGAAGAGAGGAGTGGGATGGTGCTTGCTGCTAATAGTCGCGGTTGTTGATGCTCTCCTCTCATGTGCTTGCACTGGAGATGTTTTCTTGGTCTGTTTTTCCACTCTCCCTCCTACGACTTGGTTTCCTTTAAGAGAGATGTATCAAGACAGCAGGAATTGCACTGACCTTTCTTGCCCCTCTTAACAATTCTTCCAGTTTTTTTTTTTTTTTTTTTTTTTTTTTGCCTTCGGCTTCGAGAGAACAGCATGTACAGTTTTTTCGTGTTTCCTTTGTAGTTATTACAAAAAATGAAAGTGCATTATGAAGGTGCAAAGAATGTGTAATGGAATGCTGCTTTTGCTCGAGAATGTGCTGTTCTACTGTGTTTTATAAATAATGCTTTACGGAAGATGTTAAAATGAAAAATATTTGCAAACATAAAACTGAATAGCACATTTTTTCAGTCACAGATAGAAATTATGTCTCTCAACACTTTGTGGTTGAAGTAGATTAAATTAAGTCAGGTTTGAAAAATGTGGATGTACATTTGGAAATGCCAGACAAAACCACGGAGAATGTCAGAGCATTGTCATAAACGTTCCCAATGCAATATCAATGGACAACTAGAGATTTCACGTCCTTAGTTGTCGTAGAATTCGATTCACAAAAGGCAGGATTAAAAGATGGACGAAAAGGTCACTGGCGTCCAGAGGACGATGGTGTTAAAAATAAAAGTATCAGTATTCACACCACGAGTCAATGCTGTTCAGACACGATTGTTAACTTTTCCTGTTTTTTCTTTTCTTTGCTGTGTGAAAAGTGAGATCCTTTTGTCACACTTCACTCGTTCCCTTAATTTTTCGTACGATTCAACGTGAATCACGAACTAACTTGTGTAAAAATGACATAATGCACACATAACGAAAAAAATCGAATATTACAGCTTTTTTATGACGCCTTTTTTTTTCCATCTCTTTTTCCTAAAGTTTAAGCGAACTTCAGGTAATTGGAGGCAATTGGATTGTAGAGTCTCGTCCCAACAACGCTAATGGAGGAAAAAGGGAAGTTAATTAAATGCAGCCGTGTAAGCAAGGCTTCCTGATTAGGCAGAAACAAGGGAGACAAGGAAAGGCGCTATTTTTGTAGCCAAAACTGCTGTGCCTGACTGAAAGATTTAACGCAACAGTGGCAGTGCAAGTTTCACTGAAGTGGTAGCGACAGCAGAAATAGTGACGCTAGTAGTAATAGCAGCAGCAGTAGAGAGCAGCAGTAGCAGCAGTAGCATCATCATCATCATCATCATCACCAGCAGCAGCAGCAGCAGCAGCAGCAGTAGTAGTAGTAGTAGTAGTAGTAGTAGTAGTAGTAGTAGTAGCAGTAGTAGTAGTAGTAGTAGTAGCAGTAGTAGTAGTAGTAGTAATAGTAGTAGTTGTTGTTGTTGTTGTTCTTGTTCTTGTTGTTGTTGTGGTACGAGTAGTAACTGCCGCAAAATAGAAGTTTCAAGACTATTTTTGTTTTTGACTACCGCTTTAGACTGTTCGGGAACCAGCTCCTCAGTGGACCTTTTTTTTTTCAATTGCAGCTTAGATGTCCATGGTTGCTGCTGCCCCTACATAAAGAAGAAAAATAGTTGTAGTAGTCGTAATAGTAATTATGATAATAGAAACAGCAGAAACAACAAATGCAGCAGTGGTAGTTACGGTACTAATATAGCAGCAGCAGCAGCAGCAGCAGCAGTAGTAGTAAGTAGTAGTAGTAGTAGTAGTAGTAGTAGTAGTAATAGTAGTAGTAGTAGTAGTATCAGAGTTGCAGTAGTAGTAGTAATAGTTGTAGTAACAGAAGTAGTAGTATTAGTAGTAAATAGTTTCTTTCTTTTTAAAACTTCCGTCGTTTCTGATACGATCTTTTCAAAGCTAATCTGTTTCATTAACGACATAATTGGATCTAGAAACGTTCACTTCATCAGTTTCAAATCGTTCAGCAATAATGAAAAAAGCCTTTATTTCAATTCCGATTTAGGCTTGCAGGAATTGTAAAAACTTTATAGACTACAACTAGCCTCATCTTAATTAACCTTAATTACGGACACGTTCCTTTAAGATTTCTTTTTTCGACTTTTCCTCAGTAATCCATGTAATAAAGCGATCGGAAATGTACTTCGAATGGTAGATGAGGTAGGTAGGCGGTGGCGTAGTGGATAAGGAAGTGAGCGTGGGATCGGGCAAACGTCCACACGTAAGTTCCAATCCTATCATGTGCCACCTTGAAACTATGCCATTTGTCGACCATTTGTCGAGTGGTTTAAAGTTACCTAAATGTCACCATGATACCCAGGCTCTAGGTGGTTACACCAAAGATGCGCTTGGGTGGTTATATGGGCCCTAATATGGGTACCACTATAAATAAAATTGCCTGCGCCACTAACGGGTAGAAGCTGAATAGCGCTTCCTATACATAATCTTCGAGTATATGTACAGGCGCTATAGACCGTAACAAAAAAAAAGAAAAAAAACACATGTCATTTAACATTAATTCATTTGATGTGTAAAGTCGATGATTGCTCCAGTAAAAACGACCAAAATATCCTTATATCTGACAACTTAAGTCGAATGAGTGCCAGGTATTAAGACTCCTGAAATGATAAATAACACTTGAGCTTCTTATTTTCTTTACTTCTTTTCACCTGCTATGCTGTACAATTTTACAAACAGTACATGATATCCGTTAAGTAGTGTGTAGATAAGGTTCAAAGTTCATCTTCCATTTACAGACTAATTCAATAGAGCGTTTAAAGGAGGAAGAGGAAGAGCAAAAAGAGATGTCACATAGCGGTAGTAGTAGTAGTAGTAGTAGTAGTAGTAGTAGTAGTAGTAGTAGTAGTAGTAGTAGTAGTAGTAGTAGTAGTAGTAGTAGTAGTGGTAGTAGTAGTAAAAAGAAAAGGTAGTGATTGTGGTTAATTTTATGATGGTTCTTGTTATTTTTTCAACGATTATAAAAGGAGTAGATGAGGAGATTAAGAAGAATAAGAGACGGCATTCTTTTAGTATCTATGGAAACGAGATAGTGACGCCTTAGGTGAGATGATGGACACACACACACACACACACACACACACACACACACACACACACACACACACACACACACACACACACACACACACACACACTCACACTTCTTTCCTTGAACTAAAAAAGGCTTTCTAAACAACAAAGATAAAGCAATTTAATCAACCTGTTTTCTTGTTTTTTTTTCGCTCCAAATATGCCTACTTTGTACTTTTGTGTGAGACGATATTCTTTATTTTTATTTATTTATTTATTTATTTATTTATTTATTTATTTTTGAGAGAGAGAGAGAGTGAGACAAAGATTTTACGGAATGAATACCTGACTGAATGAATAGATGACTAAAACACTGACTGGATAAATGAACGGTTAACAAACTGACCAACTGACCAACTGGAACATTCATAACTACTGACCTGACTGACTGACTAAAACAACCTCCCTTATCAACTGAACTGGCTGATTAACCGAGTGACTCAACAACCTCTGGAAATACAATCTCCACCTTCTCTCTTGCACCGACAGTCGGCACTCACAATCCTCGCTTGATTCCTCGTGATGACGAAAAATATGGCTTTACTTTGTCTCTCCCGATGTCCACAATACCACGCCGCTCTCATCAGCTCTGGAACATGGAGTGATGGTGCCCGCTAACGGTGATTTACTGCTCAAGGAGATGAAACAGTCATAAAAAATAGAAAGAAAGGAGGGAACGAACAGGATGCAGTGTAAAGAGCTTTGAATCGTGAACAGCCGCTTGAGCAAAGATATGTGTGTTTGTTTGTGTGTGTGTATATGTGTGTGTGTGTTTGTGTGTTTGTGTTTGAGAGAGAGAGAGAGAGAGAGAGAGAGAGAGAGAGAGAGAGAGAGAGAGAGAGAGAGAGAGAGAGAGAGAAGCAGACAGACAGACAGACATGCAGACAGACAGACACACAGACAGACAAGTACACAGACAGACAGACAGTACTTGTACCAGCAAGAATAAAGGGAACTTCATGAAGTGTTCCGGTTTACACGTGGTAGTCTCTGAGTAAAACATATCGAGCTATTTCCACCTATCATTATCATACATAAATTCATCTAATACACGGTACATGTAGAGAACAAACAGTCATAAGTTACCCATCATTAACCCCTTCAGTACCGGGCAGCTTTTTTGTATTCATTCTGGTTACTATTTGGTGATTTTATACATCTTCAAAATCGTATGTGGTTATTAAAATAGTAAAGACTGACCATTAACCTTTTAACCTCCATAGACCGTTCCTAATGCAAATAAAATCGTCTCATCTCACCCCCCCAAAAAAAATATGGTAAAATGCGTCTCATTATTGAAGTGGTTAATTGTCAACTATTCCAACCATTATTTCTTTTCTTTTCAGTGTGATGACTTCCTTGGCTGGAGCGCATACCACCACCATCACCACCACCTGAAGGGACTGCTGCCTATCCACAACAGGGCTTTAGAGGCTCGTGGGGGGCGCTTCATTCCCCTGGGACCGGATTACTCTTCCATTGCTGTTCCCTGTGGGCGACTCTCCTGCAGGAACTATGGGGAGGCGATGTCCTGCCCTTCACACGGTGCTGCTTCTTGCGTCCGCCTGTAAGTACTGCTGAAAATTGTCGTATGTTTAGCCAGTTTGTGTTTTAATGCGAATGTTTGCTTGGGGTACGTATTTTAATCCCTTCAGTACCAGACGCGTTTTCATATTCATTCTGGCTGCTATTTGGCGATTTTATACAGCTTCAGAAACTTATGTGGGGATTGAAATAGTGAAAACTCAGGCCATTAACCTTCTAACCTCCATAGACCCTTCCTAATGTTAATAAGATCTTTTAATCGTACACAAAACTCGAGGTAAAAAATGCGTCCCAGTACTGAAGGAGTTAAGACCATTTGTTCTCTCATAACGACCGCTTTCAAGGGACACAAAGGTGATTAATTGCGTTCAAGAAAGTGTTTCCAATTGATGATGCAGGGTGCTTGAGTTATTACCAGATTCATGAACATTCCTGAAAGCCTCCACAACACCCATGAGAAATTGTTACAAGTAGCCGAGATGAGACGCCAAAACGTTTAAAAATGTGCACCTCTATGTTTCCTCAAGATTCTGACCTTAGAACCGAATCTTACTGTCTTCCTTATTTTTTTTTCTTATTTTCTTGCGTATACTTCATTGGTTTCAGTATCAACAGATGTGTTCCTGTGTGTGTGAGGTATTTTGTCTTTCAAATGTTGCTCAGGTGTGAGTGTTTCTTCAGGTGCCTGAAAGGTGAAGTAACTTTTCCTTGCCCTCCCTCCTTTAGTTATAAATAGAAAGGATGGAAATGACTTTTCCCTTTATGCCATTAACTATAAATGAAGATGATAAGAAACATTAAATTCTCCAGGGAGAGACTGTCTTGTATATTAACCAAGACACAAATATATTATGCAGTCCGGTTTGGATGAAGGAAAATAGTCTTTTCACGAACACTGCTGGTTGAGAGTCATCGGGGATCACGAAGGGTGACACGTAAAGAGGAAGAGTCTGACGGTTTGTATCGGGGAAAAAAGTAACATCAACGTGAAAGGAAGAGAAAAAAGGAAGAGTGAAAGTGTAAAAAAAACACGAGAAGCGAAAACAGAGACTTGTACCTTTTCTCGCAACCTGTTCGTCTCGGGAAAAAAAAAATTGAAAGGAACAAAGGCACTGGTAGGCGGTGGTAGTGTAACACAGGTCAAAGGATCACGACGTTGCGCTTAGAACAAATAAGCACTGCTGAAGGCGAGAAGTTGCACGGTAAGCTGTGGAGATGAGACAAAAGTGCTGCGTCGACTCACTAGAGGTCGCTATTTTTATGTTCTGCCTACCTTTGTGATGCTTTGTTCATGTATTTCATATCAACTCAGGTAGTAAAGGAGCGTAGTGTGCACTTTTTCTGTGCGGGGTTGGGAGATGGGGGGAAAAACGAGTTGTTTGTTTAATTTATTTTAGTTTTGTTTGTCTTTGAAAGTAATGGAAGCACGCAAATAAACACAACCCCACACAAACACACACACACACACACACACACACACACACACACACACACACACACACACACACACACACACACACACACACACACACACACACACACACACACACACACACACACACACACACACACACACACACACACAAACACGAGTTGTGAGCTGTGACTAGGACATAACTTGTGATCACGAGTCCTGAACGTGATTCTCAAGACTTTGAGTGAATTACACACACACACACACACACACACACACACACACACACACACACACACACACACACACACACACACACACACACACACACACACACACACACACACACACACACACACACACACACACACACACACACACACACACACGGCTAATGGCATAAAATTACCAGTGAAAAACGGGATATTGCTTTTGAGCGAAAGAAAAAAAAAACAAAATATTTACTCAATGAGAGGGGGAGCGCCGGGCTGCTGACGGGGAACATAGGCATTCGCTGAAAATTTCATCACGACACATGAAAGGCAGGCAGTGTTTATCCTACGAGAAGAAATCCTGTGGACAGTGTTTACAGGAGAGGGGCAGCGGCAGCAGGAGTTGCAGGGATGGTGGTTGTGATGCTGGCAACGCTGTATGTATCATTCCTTTCCGCGCCTCGTCAGTCATTCCCTGGTTTTTGTCAGCTTTATCCCGTACCAGTCTTACCATCAGCAGGTCTCTCTTGTTGGCAGTCCATTAATTTCCTAGAGACCTATAAATAAATCTTAATCTTTGCCTCGGGAAAAAAAAAAAAGTGAAAGGAACAAAGGCACTGGTAGGCGGTGGTACTGTAGCACAGGTCAAAGGGTCACGATACCGGATAAAATAGTTACTTCAATTTGTATTCATAATTTCTGTTTTTGGTTATTAGTTAATTTGATGACTGTTCATATCAACCTTTTGTTTTTTTTTTTTTTTTTTTGTCGAAAATCTTGTCTAAACTTCAAAGTTCATAATCTTTTGTTGCAATCTTCTCTTCACTACTTTTTTTTGTCTTCTTTTTCTTAACAACAGCTTCAATATGTTAATTTTCCTCTGTTAGATAAATTCAACTCTTTTCGTTTATCAAATATCATTCTAATCAATATTTCAATCCAATACACCAGTTCATAAGCTTCATCTTAATTCTATTCCCTTTCTTGTATTCACAATCTAATGGTGTTTCATTTCTTGAAGTTATTTTTCTTATATTAATTATCAAGAAACTTTCACCCTCCTCTTCCATCCTACACTTTACTTAATCAGCTTCCACTTGATTTCCACTTACTCATTTTTACCTCCTCAATTTGCTACAGTTAAAATCGCCATTATCTCACCATCCTTTATAGCTCTTCCCTTATTCCTGACTCATTCTTCTCAATCAACCTCTCTTCAGCTGATCTCTTTGTCCATCCTCTCATCCCCTTCACTCCATTACTGACTCTCATGCTACTTCCTTCACCCTCGCAACACTTCATGTCTTCTGTGTCCTCCCATTTTCTTGCTTTTATGTTTCCTTCTGTGTCTCAGGATGTTATTCATTAAAGTTCGGGTCATGAAGTTTCATTGGTGTGTTAAATTATGATTTCCTATATGGTTCTTTCCACTTTGTTATTTGTGAGATTTGCTTAGTATGTGTCGTAAAACAGTGATGCGAGCGATTTACCAGAGAGAGAGAGAGAGAGAGAGAGAGAGAGAGAGAGAGAGAGAGAGAGAGAGAGAGAGAGTTTCATCCTCGTTTCCACTCTTCCATGTCACAGTCCGCCTTTCCCTACCGCATATTAGAAAGAATTTATGAAGTATATTTTTTAAAGCAAATAAATTGAATGATGTTAAGAGGAAGAAGTAAAAATACAGCGAAGTAAATGATTCATGAGATGCACCGAGGAACACTTCACAAACATCATTAAAGTAAAATTGAATGTTTGATTATTTAGCAGAGGGAGCGGGAATAATCCAGCGAGACGAAATGTAATGGTGTACAAGATTTTTTTTTGACTAAGACAAATTGATTCATTGCAATTCAAAGTGAGAGAGATAATAATCTCCATCCATCATTTTTTAATCATTATGAAGAACATAATCCATGTATTATCTTTCTGTCTTTAGTTTTCAAATCATATAATGTCAATCTATTGTGTGTAAATGGAAGACAAAACTAAATGAAAAAATAAGTAAATAAAATCTTCTTTGACAATATAACTTGGCTGTGTTAATTTATTTAGTTATGTTTTTAATTTTATTTTCAATTCCTATTTACTTATTCATGTGTTGACCTTTTGCGACAACGTCAGTGAGTCGATCGCTTCAAACATTTACTGCAACGCCTTCAATGCGTGTGCTCGCTGAACGTCAGTGTGTAGCTTATGTTGGTCTCAGAGAGAGAGAGAGAGAGAGAGAGAGAGAGAGAGAGAGAGGGGGGAGGACTACGATGAATGTATATAACGATACACACAAAATTTACAAGTTGGGGAAGCTGTAGAAAATGTGACGAATTAAACTTTTCCTTAAGGTTTCATTAGCTGTTTAATAGTTACACTTAGGCTTCAAAATAGCGAGTTAACATTCGTAGAACGTTTGCGGACGTAAAACAGCATATTAAAACAAAAGCAAATTCCACTACTTCAAGATTCCGAGAGAGTTGAGCAGAAAACAAAGCTTCAGTACGAAACACTTTACTTGCAGTTTCGAATCGCACGAGGATTGTTCGGGGAGACGAAGAAATATATAATAAAATAGAATGTACTAAAGGTAATAAAAGGTGTCAAGAATTTTCCTGTGAACGAAGCTAATTAAATAGAAAGAGCTTTAGAAAAGGGATATATATATATATATATATATAGATATATTATATATATATGACAATCAATGACTCCTCCATCCTTAAGAAGAAATGTCAAGTACAAGAACAAAGAGAGCAAGAAAATGTGGTACACTTGATAATAGATATATATATATATATATATATATATATATATATATATATATATATATATATATATATATATATATATATATATATATATAAAACCAAGGTTGATAGCAGAAATTGTAGATACTAAAAGTATATATATATATATATATATATATATATATATATATATATATATATATATATATATATATATATATATATATATATATATATATATATATATATATATATATATATATATATATATATATATATATATATAGATAGATAGATAGATAGATAGATAGATAGATAGATAGATAGATAGATAGATAGATGGATGGATGGATGGATGGATGGATGGATGGATGGATGGATGGATGGATGGAGAGAGAGAGAGAGAGAGAGAGAGAGAGAGAGAGAGAGAGAGAGAGAGAGAGAGAGAGAGATTAAAAAAAAGCAGCGTTAAAAACAAAGAATAGTGAAAGGATTACTATGGAAGACTGAATATCCGAAATCTGATAAAACTGAACAAAAATGATAAGAAAAGGAAAAACAAGAACAAGATCAGCCGGCGTGCGAAATGCAAATAAATGCACAGATAAGCATCTTTTCTCGCGTGTCTGTATTGATGTGTTCGTAATTCGTTTGTAATGTGGATCGTGTGTTTAATTTGGGAAATCGCCATTCACAGCATCAAAATACCCATATTTATTAGTTGCTTATCAAGTTTACGCTCCTGTTATGCTAGTGAAGAGAGAGAGAGAGAGAGAGAGAGAGAGAGAGAGAGAGAGAGAGAGAGAGAGAGAGAGAGAGAGAGAGAATTCATAGATCGTAGTGTTAAAATTTCGTAGATTTCTGTTGTAAATATAGGAAGGAAACAAACGATTAGAATAACAGAGAGAGAGAGAGAGAGAGAGAGAGAGAGAGAGAGAGAGAGAGAGAGAGAGAGAGAGAGAGAGAGAGAGAATGTGTATGTAGATATCGCATTGTCATTACACCAGTGGCAACTTGTCTTTCATGTTGAACGAGGCTCTGGAGACCAAATGATTTTGATATTTCACCCTCTGTATCATCAAACAAAAGTCACCGAGCGAATAGTCTCCCGCAACAACCACTGTAGTCATTGGTTGTGCATCCTCTCTAGTGTTGTAATTCAGTGTTTGCCCAATGTCTAATATTAAAGTTGGCGTGTTGAAAAGTCCTAGTTGAATCATTAAGTTGCTCCTTTTATATGCTGTTATTTGTTTTTTTCTGATATTGTAGTTGGTGGTGTGCAGTGTGTAGTGAAGCCAGATAATATGCAGCGACTTAAAGATCTGCTGGTGTTTGAAATCCTTTGTAATTCTTTGTATAAACTTTTTCATGCAGAAAATTCATAGCTCATTCCGAAACTCATAGGGGTGAAAGTTCCCTGCAGTTGTGCGAGGAAAGGAAAAGATCTACTTGGAATTTACCTGACCAAGCAGCTCCTCGTGGTCTGGTGTGGCACTGTTCAGACGCTACTATTGAAAAAATAATATGTTGAATTGGGGCTATTAATTTCACACTAATTTGAATTACGATTTTTTTTTTTGTGATTCGGTATTTCCATTCCCCCATGAAAAAAACAAAAAAACGAAAGAGAACATTTCAAAATGAATGCTTACGTAAATGGATTTGAATATTCATTAATAATTGCATTTCTTTACAATTGCGTCGATTCTGGACTAAAAAAAAAAAAAATTGTGATTATAATTCCTATGGATATGAGACACGCTCGTGCATGATTTTCCTTTTCCTCATATTTCATTTTTTCTATGCAAATGTTTCCTGTTAAAAAAAAAGGCCAACACACGCGGCAACACTGTTGAACTGAGCTGCCAATTCTAGTATATCGCGCGATTCTGGGAAGCGTCAATATTTCAGCTCCTCAATTTAGTGCCGAGGACAGGCATGCATTCGTCATCACGGTCTGGACGTCCCTTTTAAGCCTCCCGCGGGAGCTCCTGTTTACCGGGAGGGCGAGCCGGAAGGGGAGAGGAATGGGTGGTGGTGGTGGTGGTGGCGGTGGTGATAATGGTGGTGACGCTTCTCTGTCATGATACTGTTTTGTTTTTTTTACTACTACTACTACTACTACTACTACTACTACTACTACTACTACTACTACTACTACTTCTAGTAGTAGTGCTACTGCCACTACTACGACTGCTGCTACTGCTATTGCTACTACTATTACTACTACTACTGCTACTGCTACTACTACTACTACTACTACTACTACTACTACTACTACTACTACTACTGCTACTGCCAGTACTACTACCACTACCATCATCATTATTAGCACCACCGTCACCATCTATACTACTACTAATACCAATACCATTATTGAAAAAAACAAGTGACAAAAAAACATTTATTTAAGATTCTTCGTAGACCGCAAAAAAGTTTCAATAATAGTATTAATAATAGCAATAATAATAATAATAATAATAATAATAATAATAATAATAATAATAATAATAATAAAATAATGGTAGTAATAATGATAATAATAGTGTTTGATAATTTGTATTGTAATTATGCCTGGCGCTCCTCCCCTCCAGATCCAACACTCCAATTCCCCTAGACTACAAACTTTGGCTGGTTTTGCTGGTGCATGCATAATTTTGCAATAACGCAGCTTTTCTGTAGTGTAGGAAAGGTGAAAAGTTGTGATATTAGTTTATTATTATTGTTATTGTTGTTGTTGTTTTTGTTGCTGTTGTCGTTGTTACTGTTTTTGTATTATCACCGTTTTACTACTACTACTACTACTACTACTACTACTACTACTACTACTACTATAACACTTCTGCCATCATTACAACTGATGATAATACTACTACTTCCACCACGATCACCACCTCCTCTACTGTCAAGGTACAGCGAAACACAATGATTAAGAAGAATATACATTGTGCGTTAATATTTTCTCTCTCTCTCTCTCTCTCTCTCTCTCTCTCTCTCTCTCTATCTCTCTCTCTCTCTCTCTCTCTCTCTCTCTCTCTCTCTCTCCTGTGATGGTCTGGCTACTCTCGGTCCCAAAGTTACTGGTTATATTTGGTCACGCATGTTGTTTTTCCTTCAGTTCCTTATTTATATATATCTTGTCTTTTTTTAACTATTTTTTTCTTTTCTTTTTTTTATTCATTGGTTTGAAGTTTCGTTCATTCTACACCGTGTTGATTTTCGCTTCTCCTCGTTCACCTTTCTCTTATCTTTTCGTGTTTACTCTTCCGGGAGTCGTCGTTTGAAATGTGTATTTAGTAGTAACAGTTATGTTTTTTTTTTATCCTTTCTTTTCTCGTTTTATCTTTAAACTTTAGGGCACCGATCAGTCATTCACCCTTCCCTTTCCCAAGAGTCTATTTGCATCTGCTCTTTACTTACAGATTATCACTTATCCAAGCGTATTTTGTCATCTATTCCTCCCTCGTGTTTTACATATCACCACCTCCTGTCTGCTTTCCAGTACACCTCCCAACCCATTTCATAATGAATTGTTTAGGCTGTCACCTCTTCCTTGTGTCTATTATCATTCCATACAAATTTGTTTTCTAGTAGATCACACATTCATTTCATCATGCTTTGAATTTCACCTCTAGTCTTTTGCTTCATCACTCCACGTGTATTCATCACTTTCTAGCGAATTTATCTATTTTTACAAGTCACCTCTTTCGTTTGGCTCATCATTTCATGCAAGCATAATTCTAGTTTATATTGCACGAGTTTCTTGATCTATTGAGCCATACACCCTCGTACTCCTATCGCTTCTTACAGCAAGACCTGTGGGCGTGGGGTAAAGTGAGCATCCGGAGCTTCCTCTACTTCCCTTCGGATGCCTTCTGGGAGGGGAAACGTTCTCAGGGACACATGATCTTCGCCGTTAGTCGCTTAGCATTCCGTCCTCCTGAAGGGTATTCAAGTTAAAGTTCCTGGAAGCTAATTAACAGACAGGCAGTATTCAGGGGTGCCGTGCTGGGCCGAGTTGTGTGCAGACTCCTGACACACACACACACACACACACACACACACACACACACACACACACACACACACACACACACACACACACACACACACACACACACACACACACACCTCCCCGATCTTTGATTGCATCTCACTATCAGCTTTATCATTATGAGAACAAAGAGGAACGCGCAGAATTTTGCATAGTATAGTTCGAGGAGGAAGGAAATGACACCTTTGAGAGAGAGAGAGAGAGAGAGAGAGAGAGAGAGAGAGAGAGAGAGAGAGAGAGAGAGAGAGAGAGAGAGAGATCTTGATTGATTGATTGTTTTTGGCTTCTCATAAGGACAATGATATGAATAGATCCAGCATACAATACCCCTTGTCTACTAAGCTCCAAGTTCTGTATGGACTAAGTGTCCTGCTGTGTTAGCAGCCGCTAAATATTAGAAGAAAAATACGAACGAAATACATTTTTTTTTCTTATGTTAAGGCCTATAGCGCCTGTAGGCACACTTAAAGAGTGTATGGAAAACGCTATTCAGCTTCCGCCCATTAGTGGCGCAGGCAATTTTATTTATAGTAGTACCCATATTAGGGCCCATATCATCTCCGAAGGTCATCATCTTGAGTGTAACCACCTAGAACCTGGGTATCATGGTGACATGTAGGTAACTTTAAACCACTCGACTAATGACAAAGTGTTTAAGGCTGTACGTGGTGGGATTCGAAACTTCCCGTGGACGTCTGCCCGATCCCACGCTCAGCACCTTATCCACTATGCCACCGCCTCCAACATATAGTTGTAGCCAGCGTAAGAAAACACACACACACACACACACACACACACACACACACACACACACACACACACACACACACACACACATACATACACATAGATACACCTATATACGTACATATATTTGCATACAGGTGCTCACAAATGCTTACACAGAATGCGCGGAAAGTCCTGACGTGGCCTGAAAAAAACATATTGTTTATGGTTTGCTGAGAGAATGATAGATAAACAAAAACATACATCAAACCAATTAGTATTTATTTGCAATCCCTTTCATCTTTACAATATTCTGAAGGCGTTTGAGAACACTGGATACAAGGTTTTTCAGATAGGTTTGTGGAAAAATTCCCCACAGTTGCTTGATTGCAGTGTCAAGTGACCATTCCACGCAGCTGTCTCTTCATGTTGGCCCATAAGTTTTCTATAGGATTGATATCTGGGTTATTGCCAGGCCAAGCACCAATGAAGGGAACCTCTCAGTCAGTCAGATACTGCTTAACAGATTTAGCAACATGTGAAGGAGCTGAATCCTGAATAAACACTTTTACTTGTGTTTTTTTTTTCAAAGGAATCGAACAAGACATCAATCAAAAGCTTTAAATAGAGGAGAGGAGAGAGGAGAGGAGAGGAGAGGAGAGGAGAGAGAGAGAGAGAGAGAGAGAGAGAGAGAGAGAGAGAGAGAGAGAGAGAGAGAGAGAGAGAGAGAGAGAGAGAGAATACAAACAATCTTAGAAATTAGGTTCTTGTCAGAGTAGTGTGTGTGTGTGTGTGTGTGTGTGTGTGTGTGTGTGTGTGTGTGTGTGTGTGTGTGTGTGTGTGTATGTGTGTGTGTGAGTGGGTAGGTTCGCGCAAGTGCTTAGGAGATACAGTTCCCTTCATGTTTGTTGCAATTTTTTGCATCTAACTTGGAACTTATATTCCTGAGCCTGTATTCTGTTTCTGTCTATGTGTCAATCGCCCTCTCTCTCTCTCTCTCTCTCTCTCTCTCTCTCTCTCTCTCTCTCTCTCTCTCTCTCTCTCTCTCTCTCTCTCTCTCTCTCTCTCTCTCTCTCTCTCTCTCTCTCTCTCTCTCTCTCTCTCTCTCTCTCTCTCTCTCTCTCTCTCTCTCTCTCTCTCTCTCTCTCTCTCTCTCTCTCTCTCTCTCTCTCTCTCTCTCTCTCTCTCTCTCTCTCTCTCTCTCTCTCTCTCTCTCTCTCTCTCTCTCTCTCTCTCTCTCTCTCTCTCTCTCTCTCTCTCTCTCTCTCTCTCTCTCTCTCTCTCTCTCTCTCTCTCTCTCTCTCTCTCTCTCTCTCTCTCTCTCTCTCTCTCTCTCTCTCTCTCTCTCTCTCTCTCTCTCTCTCTCTCTCTCTCTCTCTCTCTCTCTCTCTCTCTCTCTCTCTCTCTCTCTCTCTGTTGCGATTCCGATAAATCTAACTTCTTTTTTTGGCATGTTTTTTTCGTTCTCTTATTGCTCTCTCGTTTGTATTTTTTCGTTGCTGCTCTTTTCATGTATTCTACTTCGTTTACTCTCTTTCTTTTCATTTCTGTGTAATTTGTTGTATTCTTATTTTCACTGATGTCTGATCTCCTGACGTTAAAGAACCGTCATCGAATACCCGGCATTGTGTTTCTCATCTTTGACATATTTTCAGTCAGATAACTTATTCCCACATTCACGAGTCTCACGTTTCAATATAGTCCTCTTCTCATGTACAGTACCTTTCCTTTTATCGATACATTAAATTTCACTTTCTTCACTCCACGTCATCCAATTGACCTCAAATGTTGTTATTGCTTTTGTTCTTATTGTGTGTGTGTGTGTGTGTGTGTGTGTGTGTGTGTGTGTGTGTGTGTGTGTGTGTGTGTGTGTGTGTGTGTGTGTGTGAGAGAGAGAGAGAGAGAGAGAGAGAGAGAGAGAGAGAGAGAGAGAGAGAGAGAGAGAGAGAGAGAGAGAGAGAGAGAGAGAGAGAGAGAGAGAGAGAGAGCCACGATTTACCTTCTTATTCAGTACAGATCATCGGTTCATTACCTTTCCCTCAAACAAAACACCAAACTTCAATTACCTAGTTTTTCCAGTTGGCACTTTCCCGCCAGCTTCTCGGAAATTGATATGGAAAAACACAAGTCATAATCTACGGGCTGTTTGGCATCTAAACCTACATCTCACCTCTGAATCGGCTTGGAGTGAGGAGACCCGCACATAACAAGCTGACAGTATTTTCATCGAATTTCCAGCCATGAAATTTTAACGAGATTGAAGAGCAATATCCAACAGTAATATTTTTTTCGCGTGACATCTGTTACTGTGAGGTTTGACTTCACGCCTATTCGATTCAGTTAATATTCTTTTTATTCGATTAGATTTTTTTTTCTTTATGGTGTTCAGCATCATATATATATATATATATATATATATATATATATATATATATATATATATATATATATATATATATATATATATATATATATATATATATATATATATATATATATATATATATATATATATATATATATATATATATGTGTGTGTGTGTGTGTGTGTGTGTGTGTGTGTGTGTGTGTGTGTGTGTGTGTGTAAAAGATGTAAATCTTTACCAGCTTGTCATTTTATAGCGTTTGTACAGTAAAGGGGAAGTGACAGGGGAAATACTGGTATATTGTTGAAAAAAATCCATTGTAATGTTGGTGGTGATGATTGTGTTAGTTTTAATGTTGATATTAGTAGTAGTAGCAGTAATACCAGCATTATACTACTACTACTACTACTACTACTACTACTACTACTACTACTACTACTACTAATATTGATAATAATAGTAATAATAATAATACTGATAATATTGATAATAATTTTGATTATAGCAGCTATACTAACGATAATGATAGCAACAACAACAACAATAATAATAATAATAATAATGATAATAATAATAATAATAATAATAATAATAATAATAATAATAATAATGATAATAATAATAATAATAATAATAATAATAATAATAATAATAATAATAATGATAATAATAATAATGATAATAATAATAATAATAAAAATTTAAAAGATAATGATAATAATGTTATAATAATAATAATGATAGTGATAATAAAAATAGATATAATAATAATAATATAGTTATAATAACAATAATAATGATAATGATAATAATAATAATAATAATAATAATAATAATAATAATAGTAATAGTAATAGTAATAATAATAATAATAATAATAATAATAATAATAATAATAATAATAATAATAATAAAAATAATAATAATGAAATAATAACAATGATAATAATTATGATAATCATAATAATAATAATAATAATAATAATAATAATAATAATAATAATAATAATAATAATAATAATAATAATAATAATAATAATAATAATAATAATAATAATAATAATAATAGTAATAATAATAATAATAATAATAATAATAATAATAATAATAATAATAATAATAATAATAATAATAATAATAATAATAATAATAATAATAATAATAATAATAATAATAATAATAATAATAATAATAATAATAATAATAATAATAATAATAATAATAATAATAATAATAATAATAATAATAATAATAATAATAATAATGATAATAATAAGAGTAATAATAAGGATAACAATAATAGTAACAATGATAATGATGATATAATAACAGAAATAATAATGATGATAATAACAATAATAATGATAATAATAGTAATAATAACAGAAACAACAAAATTAGCAATCCAAAGAATAATTAGTGATACACACACACACACACACACACACACACACACACACACACACACACACACACACACACACACACACACACACACAGAGAGAGAGAGAGAGAGAGAGAGAGAGAGAGAGAGAGAGAGAGAGAGAGAGAGAGAGAGAGAGAGAGAGAGAGAGAGAGAGAGAGAGAGAGAGATCAGATATTCATATTCTTGCATCAAAATTTTCAAATCGAAGCCTAAAAATAACACTTTAATCTCGTATTTGCAACGGAGAGATGAGGATGACGAACACAAGTGATTGTAAAGGCGGATGAGATGGAGAACGAGGAGGAAGAGGAAGAGCAACAGAAGAGTAAGAATATAAAGTAAAGTGGATGTTGAATTAAATGGGAAAGATGGACAGGACGCTGGATACATCGTGGAATTGTTTTAATTTGCTATTACCTGTTTATGAAAGAGATCTGAAAAAAGAAAGCTATTCTGAAAGAAAACATCTCCCACCAGAAGTCTCCGCCAGTGCCGCCGTTGCCCCGAGATCATTATGGGCGTCAGGAATGAGAGTTGACACGACTTGGATCTTCTTGTGTATTTTTCGACACCTTTTCATTATCTTTTGCTCCTGGACGCCAAACTTTAATGAGAAGAGTAGTTTTTATGCACGACTTGTTCTCCCGAGTTGGCAAACGTATACACAAACACTCATATCTATTGATTTTTACGTGGGGCTTTTTTTTTTTTTTTTTAGGGGCAGTAAGACTTTTATGTGAAAGGACGGTGTAAACACTCTAACTTGGGTAGTAAAGTGGGAAAGATAACAACGGCAACGGCAATGGCAGTAACATTATATAAAGTCAGTTCCATACTGCTACTGCTTCTACTAATAAGAGTACTGCTATTGCTGCTGCTGCTGCTGCCGCTGGTGATGGTACTGCTTCTGCTGCTGCTACTAGTGCTACTACTGCTGCTGCTGCTTCTGTTGCTAATGATGATGATGATGATGATGAAACTGCTTCTGCTGCTACTGTTGCTGCTGCCTCCGATGTTACTGCTGCTGCTGTTTCTGCTGCTCCTGTTGTTACCACTACTACTACTACTACTACTACTACTACTACTACTACTACTACTACTACTACTACTGCTAGTATTGCTACTGCTGCTGCTTCTGTTACTTCTAACTACTACTATTACTGATACCGATAATGCTGCTACTACGGCTATTACTTCCACATACTTTTTTTTTTTTTTTTACATTACAAGGGCACTGGCCAAGGGAAAACAAAGTGTTGGAAAAAAAAAATCCCGCTGGTTGCCAGGCCCTGTTAAGAGGAAAGTAGGAGAAAGAGAAAAAACAAAAAAATCTAAAAGGAGGGTCCAGTTAACGTAAGAGGTGTCTTGACACTCCTCTTTTGAAAGAGTTTAAGTCATAGGCAGGTGGAAATACAGACACAGGTAGAGAGTTCCAGAGTTTACCAGTGTAGGGAATGAAGGAGTGAAGATACTGGTTAACTCTTGCATTAGGAAGATGGACAGAATAGGGATGAGAAGAAGTAGAGAGTCTTGTGCAGCGAGGCCGCAGGAGGGGGGAAGGCATGCAGTTAGCAAGTTCAGAAGAGCAGACAGCATGAAAACAGCGGTAGAAGACAGATAAAGATGCAACATTGCGGCGGTGACTTAAAGAATCAAGACAGTCAGTTAGAGGAGAAGAGTTGATAAGACGAAAAGCTTTAGATTCCACCTTGTTTAGTAAAGCTGTGTGTGGATCCCCAGACATGAGAGCCATACTCCATACACGGGCGGATAAGGCCCTGTACAGAGCAAGCAGCTGGGAGGAGAGAAAAATGGACGAAGACGCCACAGGACACCTAACTTCTTGGAAGCTGATTTAGCAAGAGTAGAGATGTGAAATTTCCAGTTTAGATTTTTAGTGAAGGATAGACCGAGTGTGTTTAATGTAGAGGAGAGGGAAGTTGAGTGTTATTGAAGAAGAGAGGATAGTTGTCTGGAAGGTTATGTCGAGTAGATAGTTGTAGAAATTGAGTTTTGAGGCATTGAACAAAACCAGGTTTTCTCTGCCCCAATCAGAAACAAGTGAAAGATCAGAAGTTAGGCGTCCTATAGCATCTCGCCTTGAGTCATTTAATTGTTGTTGGGTTGGGCGTCTGTTGAACGCTGTTGAATAATGCAAGGTGGTATCATCAGCATAGGAGTGGATAGGGCATTGAGTCAGATTTAGGAGATCATTGATGAATAATAGAAAGAGAGTGGGTGATAGGACAGAACCCTGTGGAACACCACTGTTGATAGTTTTAGGGAAGAACAGTGACCGTCTACTACAGCAGCAATAGAACGATCGGAAAGGAAACTGGAGATGAAGGTACAGAGAGAAGGATAGAATCCGTAGGAGGGTAGTTTAGAAATTAAAGATTTGTGCCAGACTCTATCGAAGGCTTTCGATATGTCAAGGCCGACAGCAAAGGTTTCACCGAAGTCCCTAAAGA
>NC_059289.1:11793425-11825925 GCF_017591435.1 Portunus trituberculatus | reverse complement strand
ATCTCATGTCTGTCTGTGCTCTTTACCGGGCATTTTCTCTTTCTGTTGCATTTAAGACGGATTTTTTTACAATTTCCTTCGTGACAAACTTATATTCGTGTGGGTTTGAACATGCACGTCTCCTCTCTCTCTCTCTCTCTCTCTCTCTCTCTCTCTCTCTCTCTCTCTCTCTCTCTCTCTCTCTCTCTCTCTCTCTCTCTCTCTCTCTCTCTCTCTCTACTATTTTAGCAACGCCTAATTTTCTCTCAATTCACTTTTATCTTAATATTTTAACTGTAAACTATTTATATAATTTTTTCATCTGGTTTTCATCTGTATTTTTTAAACCATTTACTTATTACACTATATATCCATTTGACATTTCTAAGACTGCGGTGTGACTTCCTAGACTCATGGTGACCTTCCACTAGTCCTCCTTTAGACGTGTCCTTCTGCCTCTCCTTCTCGCCGTCTGCTGCTGAGGTGATCCCTGTTTCCACTCCCATCGCCGTGACTCGTCCTCACTTCAACCTCGCAAACTCCTTCCTCCCTGGAGACCCGCGTTCATCGTGGAATGTAAAAAAGGTACAAATATTCCCATAACCCGAGGCAAGCTGCGGCACGGGGAGAGAAAGGCAGTGGGACGAGAAACTGAATGAGGTGACTAATTTGAATAAACGGGCCGCCGCTGCCTCGCCATTGCAAGTCCTCCTCTTCCTCCTCCTCCTCCTCCTCCTTCTCCTTCTCCTTCTCCAACTTCTTCTCCTCCTCCTCCTCCTCCTCCTCCTCCTCCTCCTCCTCCTCCTCCTCCTCCTCCTCCTCCTCCTCCTCCTCCTCCTCCTCCTCCTCCTCCTCAGCCGCCAACTTCTACTAATCCGTTTCTTTCTCACCACTCTAACTTATAATTTATATTTGTCTCCTGTAAATATATTTGGCGTCTCTCTCTCTCTCTCTCTCTCTCTCTCTCTCTCTCTCTCTCTCTCTCTCTCTCTCTCTCTCTCTCTCTCTCTCTCTCTCTCTCTCTCTCTCTCTCTCTCTCTCTCTCTCTCTCTCTCTCTCTCTCTCTCTATATATTTGTCTGCCTTGTTGTCTTCTTTCATACCCTGCTCTGATTTTTCTTTTTCTGCCACATTACCAGCAGGTCCTCGAAGCCTCGAATAGTTTGGTGTCAATGTACGTACAGGATCATCTGAAGTGGGCGCTACGAAGCCGTTCCCCATCGACTGTGTTCTGCGTGTTTAGTTGTGTCAGTTAGAGGACGTTTAATTCACTTCCCTTGACCTAAAGTTGATATTGATGGCACATTAATATCTTTTCAAAAACTCATTTTGGCTTTTACTAAACAAAATTTATATAAATCAGAATATATATTTTTTTTTCATGACTTTCTTTTTCGAAATCATGCTCTTAACTCACACCAAAATATTTTAAGCTCGAGGAAAGACAAGCATGAAAGGATTACAGTGGTATGTGATGGGACTTTATATATGTGAGGATGTGGATGAAATAGGACTTAGAGTCTTAGAGGGTAGCTAGCGGTGGAGAACGAGTGTGGTAGCGATGTTTGTTGTGGTCAGTTGGCGAAAGACCGAGGTATTTACTAGGAGTTGCGTTGATTTTGTCAGAGACTTATGGATTTTTGCCATACCGTGGAAAGAATTATGAGATGTTGGGAGTGATTGGTGTTGAGTGGGGGATCATAGTACCATGTTTTTGCAGGAGTTTCTGGTGTTTGAGACCACTGGTAGGGAAGACGAGAGATGGTGTGGCCAGTGAACCTGTACATTGCTTCAACCTTCAGTGATGGCGTGAGTGGAGCTGCCTGACCCTTACTGTGGGGAGCGTCCAGGGTTATCGGTTGTTCTTAGCCGTTGTGGTGTTGGGCAGCGGGGTTAGTGTCTGGCTTGGACGGATGCAGCAGGAGTGGAGTGCAGCCGGATGCGACAGAGTATTGGTGTGAATTCTGTACAGATTATTTATTTTTCACATTATGCTTATGTTATTTGGTGCGCTATGGTGTAGTGGAATATTTTCATTTCCGATGCGGGCTGTGCAAGTGTTGCATTAAATTTGATATTTTAGTCCTCAGGAGAGTTTATTTTAGTTATTAAAAGGATTTATTTTGTGTCCGGAGTTTTCTGTAAACTTAAGGTGTGACTTAGGGGGCAGTGGGTAAACCTCTAGTTGGTGGGGCAGCGCACTGTCACACTCAATACACATACATATGTAACTTCTACCAGCAGTATTTTAGCAACACGGACCCCCTCGTGGTATTGATGTGTCTAATATCGCCGTGAATATTGGCAATTGTTAAAACACACTCTGTTCTGTGGGAAGGACGGATAGCAAGAGACCTTTCCGTTTATAACTAGGGTATGTACTGATCAGGGTAGACACTGCCATTATTGAAATACATCTGGCAGAAATGGATGGAATGGAATGTTTCATCCCGTCATTCTTTTGTTATGCTGAAACGCTGAATGAAAAGATATGGTAGTTTTATGTAAAAAATTCAAACAATTGAAGATATAGTATATACCCCTTGACTACCACTAATGGCTGGACAACTGGCAATACAAATGGCTACAACGTTGATAATAATTGTGTTGTCGCTGCACTCCATATAAAGGATAAAGAAAACAAGGTTAATTGCATGTGGTATTCCAGAATTGCAATAACAAACATATTCGATCTTGATCATCTGCACCAGGTCTCATTATCCCACGCCCTCGTTAAATGACGCACAGCTAACACTATATTATATTTTCTTCTTTTCGACTAATACCCATGAGGTTAACCTCTTACACAAGCTTTAGCCTGTGACGCGGCAGACCAATAGATAAACCTTACATCGTTCGCCTCTGTCTCCCTCCATCCTCGTGAGACATGTTTGTCTTGGGATTATTGCTGCTTGCTTTTCATCGTCTCATTCCCGTCAAGGATTGACTTACGAACAAAACAATCTCAAGATGTATTTTTCCTGTGTGTGCCATTCCCTTCCCTTCACAGCAGACTTACCCGCTTCATTAGAAAGGATAGTGAGGAGCTTCACTTTGCGCTGCTAACTTAAAAAGGGTCAAGTATCATTCTAAGGATGCGATGAAAGTTGAATGATACCATTGATCAGGGAGGTTGAAGCGCAGACGGTATCATTAGCAGTATAACGAGGCACGCCAGACTGACAAACAATTATGCCAGACTTTAGACCAAATAAGTGTGCATTGTCTCCTCAACTTGTTTGGTTTCTTCCTGAATTGTTTGTCTGCATACAATAGAAACATTTATAGTAGACTCCGGAATACGATCACATTTGAGGATAAAACATTCGTAACAGCAGTTGAATTATTATCAATCGATAATTGCTGAATCAAAAATGTTAAGATGATTGGGAGGTGGGTGGGGGTCTGATGTTGGTAGTGGTGGTATTTGTACTATTGAAAGACGAAGTAAATGATAAGGAAAAAAGTTAAGATTAAAAGTACATGTAAAAATTAACCATTCCCATTACATTTTTAATAAATATGATAAATGAAGTAATCAACTTCTGATACAGTGGATCCGTGCGTGCTTTGGGATCCGAGGGGTCTCCAAGCGCACGGGTTCGAATCCTGTCTACGGTCTGAGTGTAGGTTGGGCTTCCTCACTCGGGGCAACGGTTTCCTAGCGGGTGGGCTTTGAAATAGGAGGTACCCTTAATAAGTATCCCCTTTAGCCCATAAATTCCCGTGAAAAGCCCACATGGTATAAAACAAAATACGAGAAAGGAGCTTGAGTGCAATGGAGAAGCTTATTTGTGAAAGGAGGAATGAGTCAGGAACGAGAGATGAAAGAAGAAAGGAAGGAGAGAAGGAAAGATAAATATTGAAATGCGTGCGTCTAGAAGTACCCGAGTAAGAAGGAAAAGTTATGCTCGCCTGAGTTTATAAAAGTTGCTTGATGGAGAGAAGAAACTAGCTGCAGGGAAAGTCGGCAGCGGCTCGCCTCTCCCAACTGAACCTGTGTGAACGCAAAGCGCACACCAGAAAATACAAAGGAAGAACGAAAACCAGTAGATGTGTTGTTTTGTGCGAATCTGTGTATAGGTTACGAGTACATTATATAAAGGAAAAAATATGTAAAGGATAGTGAAAGACAAAGACTAGAGGGCGAGCGCGTGCACACACACACACACACACACACACACACACACACACACACACACACACACACACACACACACACACACACACACACACACACACACACACACACACACACACACACACACATACACTCACTCACTCACTCACTCATTCACTCACTCACACACCTGCACATCTTCAATTGACAGAATATTGACTATCAGAAATTTCCATTGAACCAAGCTGCTCTCAACAATTACCTTAATTTGTGGAGACGGACAAATGAAAGGGAGGAAAGCAATTACTATCCGTACTTAGGTTTGTTATGGAGATATTTTTAGAAAACAAGGAGGCGAAAGCAAAGGAGATAAAAGACGAAGTAGGGGAGGCAAAGGAGGGCAGATTTACGTAACTGGGAATTGAAAGAGGTTTATTAGCGGCCTAATGGCGGTAATACCACAGTAGAATTAGCCAATGGAGAGGGCAAGGCGAGGGGGCGCGGCAAGGAGCAATTAACCAAGGCAGGGGAGGCGCGGCTCTCAAGGAAGAGTATTTACGAAACCCTGGCCAGAGTAAGGAAAGAGAAGAGCGTGAAGGAGGGTAAGATGAGCGTGTAGGAGAGTGAAGGAGTGCACCAAAACAGGAACACAAAGGAAATACGACAGTCACTTACCTGTGAGTCACGTAGTCTTTGTGATCAGGGAGTTTAAAGTAAGGAAGGTATATGTCGGCGAAGAACGTTAGTGTATGTGGTTGGGGAGAGGTATGATTGTCTGTGTGTGTGTGTGTGTGTGTGTGTGTGTGTGTGTGTGTGTGTGTGTGTGTGTGTGTGTGTGTGTGTGTGTGTGTGTGTGTGTGTGTGTGTGTGTGTGTGTGTGTGTGTGTGTGTGTGTGTCTGTGCGGATGGATGCTTGGTCGTAATAGGATTTGAATTAAATAAAAATACGCCACAAATGGACTTCATGAACCATATGTAGTGTGTGATGTCTGCCTCTATATGAATCACACACACACACACACACACACACACACACACACACACACACACACACACCGCGTAGTGTAGTGGTTAGCACGCTCGACTCACAATCGAGAGGGCCGGGTTCGAGTCCCGGTAAGCGACGAAACAAATGGGCAAGCCTCTTAATGTGTAGCCCCTGTTCACCTAGCAGTAAATAGGTACGGGATGTAACTCGAGGGGTTGTGGCCTCGCTTTCCCGGTGTGTGGAGTGTGTTGTGGTCTCAGTCCTACCTGAAGATCGGTCTAAGAGCTCTGAGCTCGCTCCGTAATGGGGAAGACTGGCTGGGTGACCAGCGGACGACCGAGGTGAATTACACACACACACACACACACACACACACACACACACACACACACACACACACACACACACACACACACACACACACACACACAACATTGATAATAGCAATTACTTTACGTTCTATTCAAGGATTCCTCTTGTTCCGATTTTTGCTAACTGTGCTGTGTCCTACACAACATTGTTAATAGTAGCGCTTTCTCTCTCTCTCTCTCTCTCTCTCTCTCTCTCTCTCTCTCTCTCTCTCTCTCTCTCTCTCTCTCTCTCTCTCTCTCTCTCTCTCTCTCTCTCTCTCTCTCTCTCTCTCTCTCTCTCTCTCTCTCTCTCTCTCTCTCTCTCTCTCTCTCTCTCTCTCTCTCTCTCTCTCTCTCGGTCATTCAACTTTCCACTTAGATCTCTTTTCTACATAAGAAAAGGTAAAAAGAGAAACAAATAAAGCATTGCATCAGAATAACCAGTGAAAGAGAGAGAGAGAGAGAGAGAGAGAGAGAGAGACCGAAATTGTTAATGAGTGCCATCTATAAGTGTCCTCACGCATCGCTTGGTGAATAACTATGGAAGATACGGACGATCGAGGAAGATACAATGCATGCAGTGGTATGGTGGCACAGTGTTCTTTGTGGTGCGTAGTGTTTAGCAGGACAGGGTGTGGATGGTGCAGTGAGGCAAGGTTGATTGTGGTGGTGTACATGTTGTGTTTTGAAGTGGTGATATGGTTTATAGTAGAGAGTGATTGTAGTGGTGGTGGTAATGGTTGTGGTACGGTAGAAAGGTGTGCTAGGTAGAAATTCAACTCCTTCAGTACTAAGACGCTTTTTACCTTGAGTTTTTTGCACGATTAGACGATTCTATTTCCATTATGAAGGGTCTATGGAGGTCAGATGATTAATAGCCAGAGTCTTCACTATATTATTCCCCACCTGAGTTTCTGAAGATGTGTAAAATTGCTATAGAGTAAGCAGAATGAATATGGAAACGCGTCACGGTATTGAAGTGGTTAAGGTGAAAATGATACTGGAATTTGTATTAGAAAGTCATGTTAGTAAGTATTTTTGTAAGTGCTAATCATGGTGCTCGTGGGATAAAGAGATATCTGTCCTTTTTTCTTCTTCTATGTAAGAGGGAACTGGTTTAAAGCAAAAAGGAAAATAAAAAAAAAAAAAATGCCCGCAGATGTCACTCTCCAAAGACTGTACTCCTAAGCCTTGTGCATAATACAACAAGACCTTCATAAACTCTTAAAATAGTTGTGGTAAAAGGTAGGACGTAAATTAGAAGCGATCAAAGAGTAGTCTTAGTAAAAAATCGAAATCAAATCCCATAGACCTTAGGTGGTGTGTTACTGAGGCAAAGTTATTGTCAGCGGGTGTATTGGAAGAAGACAGCGTAAAGGGTGTTAATAAAAGTGTTGATGAAGTTATTGGTTGAAAGAAAGGAAGGATTAATAGAGATCTAGGGATATTGTATGATACAGAGTTGGTGTAGTAAAATCAATTATAGAGGTTGTATTGGACAAGTATTTTGATGGATATTATTATTATTTATTTATACCATGTGGGCTTTTCACGTGAATTTATGGGTAAAAGGAGGTATCTTTTTGCGGTACTTCCTATTTCAAAGCCCACCCGCTAGGAAACCGTTGCCCTGAGTGAGGAGGCCCAGCTTGAAGAAGTATAGGTGATAATAGGGTAAAATAAAGTTGTAGTACAAATGTACCTGTATAGTGAGGTGCATTAGAAAAAGGTCAAAATAAGGATAAATTTAGCGCCACAAGGAAGTAAAACCATAGATATTATTTGAAGTGATCTGGTGTTGTTGCAATTGAACTGAAGGTATTAGAGGTGTTGTGATATTGCAGTTGTGTTGATGAGAAGGTAGATATAAAGGCAAAGCTGAAATAGGTTGTTAGGACGGGTAATCATGTTTTGGAAGAGCTAATTGAGCCATTGGTAGAATAAAATAAAGATGTAATAGTTATATATTAGAGTTACGTCTTACACACTGCATTGCTGGGAAAGTCAAGGTAAAAGTAATCTTAATGACGGTGATATGAAGAGGTATTGTCCATTTTTTATTGAGATATCGTGTAACTGTTATAGAAAGTCATTACGGTTTATGTTAATTAAGTTCAGAGAAAAGTGTTCCTCTGCAAGTCAAATTCACGAACCTCCATACAATGTGTCTTTCTCGTCATCGACTTTTCCTTTTCCTCCCCTCTCTTCCTCTCCCTATGACACACTTTTCCCATCCCACACGTCTTTTCTCTCTTTGTTGCATTATGGTGGATTATGTTACGCCCTTCAGAAACAATGAGAGTTCAAGTGTGCATCTGATTTAAGAGAACATGGAGGAAAATTGTTGTCTGAGAGAGAGAGAGAGAGAGAGAGAGAGAGAGAGAGAGAGAGAGAGAGAGAGAGAGAGAGAATGTGCTTATAGAACAATGGATAAGATGTAACGATATCCATTGTCTTCAAATGTAGAAAAAATCCGAAACTGTCAATTTGGTGAAGAGGACGGGGACGAAAGTACAAGAAAAAAAAAGAAGAATAAGAAAAATAATGAAAGAAAAGGAAGATGAGACGAAGGTAAATAAGAGTATAGAAAGAGGAGAAGTAGAAGGAGAAAGAGAGGGAGTACGAGAGAGAAGAAAGCCAAAAGAAAAATGTAAGCTGAAAAATACAGACAGAAAATGAAGAGCAGAACGAGATGGAAGAGGAAGAGAAGCATTAGATAAAAAAACGGGGAAAAAGAAGGAAGAGGACGATGAGAAGAAAAGCTAAGAGGGAAATAGAGGAAATAGTAGTAGTAGTAATATAGTAGTGGTAGTAGTAATAGTAGTAGTAGTAGCAATAGTAATAATAATAATAATAATCAATTGTAGTAGTAGTTATTATTGTTGTTGTAGCAGTATGAACAGCAGCAGCTGTAATAGTAACTGTAGTAGCAGTAGTAGAAGTAGTAGTAGAAGTAGTAGTAGTAGTAGTAGTAGTAGTAGTAGTAGTAGTAGTAGTAGTAGCAGTAGTAGTAGTAGAAGTAGTAGTAGTAGTAGCAGTAGTAGTAATAGTAGTAGTAGTAATACAGTAGTGGTAATAGTAGTAGTAGTAATAATAATAGTAGTAGTAGTAGTAGTAGTAGCAGTAGCAGTAGTGTTAGCAGCAGCAGCACCAGCAGCAGTTGTAGTAGTAGTGGTAGTACTAGTACTAGTATTATTAGTAGTAGGAGGAGCAAAGGCCAAGAACATTAATCTTAAATATAAAACTTAATCAAGAAAAATCGCAGAATAGTATCGTAAATGGTGAATGAAATGATAATGAAAAAAAATAAGAAAATGAGGCAGCATCTCGTTCAGCGGCATAAAGAGTGAAAGCTTGAATGATATTAAATTCATCCGTTCATATTTTTTACGTCTATTTTTTTCATTAATCTATTTTTTTTTTCACCCATTTAGGTATATATATTTATTTTCCAGCTATTTCGATTTAGTACGCACGCAGCCACGTGATCTACAATGATTACGTTCGTATCCCCTCATTGGATTACCCGCCTAATCGCAAATGCTGACCCCAATCATGACATAACACCGCCGATGGAAGGGAGGGAGGCGGCCAGGGGAAAAAAGTGTATAGTTTTCGCCGCTATGAGTGTGTTGTTGCGTTCCATATAGAGAAGTGAGGTGTGTCCACGTTATTAAAGTGTCATCATACTTCAGGTAGGTAGGTCTCTCTCTCTCTCTCTCTCTCTCTCTCTCTCTCTCTCTCTCTCTCTCTCTCTCTCTCTCTCTCTCTCTCTCTCTCTCTCTCTCTCTCTCTCTCTCTCTCTCTCTCTCTCTCTCTCTCGTACGAGATGAGTTTTACACACACACACACACACACACACACACACACCACCACCACCACCACCACCACCACCACCACCACTACCACCACCACCACTGTCTCATATAGTAGTACAACGTATCACACTCATGAAATAACAAACTGTTTTCACAATGACACAAAGAGAGTTCATTTTTACTACTAGACATCCTCATAGTGAGAGGCGAGGCGGACTGTGCATCCTATCTTCCTTTAATTTCTTTGTTATTTCAGCATTTCAGTTCTGTCTTCTTGTGGCGGAGGAGGATGATGGAGTGAAACTTGAGAACATAAGAAAATAAGGGCAGCTGCAATAAGCCATCAAGCCTACACGTGGCAGCCACGGTGTGAAACATGCCTACTTATCTCTACCTATCATCCCTATCCATAAATTTGTCTAATCTTCTTTTAAAACTCTCCAGGACTTAACGCTAACAACCAGATTACCGAGTCTGTTCCATTTCCTACCTCTCCTTTTTGGAAACCTATTTCGTCCTATATCTTTCTTGATCCTAAAGTGTTCAAGTTCCAACTCATTATTTCTTATTCTCTCCTGATTACTAAGGGTGTGAATTTTGCTTACGTCAGAGAGAGAGAGAGAGAGAGAGAGAGAGAGAGAGAGAGAATGTTAATGGAACTTTTATAATTTACTATTCTCCTTCTGAAACTTACGGAAAGCGATCCAAAACACATTGCATTGTCTGTGAGTCTGGTTAGTGGTCCTGTTAATGCGTAAAGATGTGTAAAGTTTATGCAGCTGAAAGACAACCAGAAAGAAACAAAGTTGGTATATCTACTGGCGATTTGTTAGGTATAGCCGGACTGACATGGAGAAAAATCAAAAACTTTTCTATAACATTTGGTTGTGGACTTTGTAATGAAGCACTGAGAATGAGTAATTGTGAGTGATTGTCTGTGTGTGTGTGTGTGTGTGTGTGTGTGTGTGTGTGTGTGTGTGTGTGTGTGTGTGTGTGTGTGTGTGTGTGTGGGGTCGATGCAGAAGAAAAATACTGTGCTTTTATTCATTCTACTACTACTACTACTACTACTACTACTACTACTACTACTACTACTACTACTACTACTGCTACTACTCTGCTTGTGCTGCTGCTTTTTCTTTTTCTTCTTCTTCTTCTTCTTCTTCTTCTTCTTCTTCTTCTTCTTCTTCTTCTTTTTCTGCACCTGCTGCTACTACTACTACTACTACTACTACTACTACTACTACTACTACTACTACTACTACTACTACTACTACTACTACTACTACTACTGCTATTACTACCACAAGTATCACACCACGTGGAAAGCTTTACTTCTTTGTACACCTTCATTTGCATGTGAAAATAAAATAATAATAACCTCCATTTGTACTACATATGAGTAACGCCCCACAATATCTATATAATACGTTGAAATATATCCAGTAACGCTGAGAACTTATCCCTCTTGCTATCACAGATTCTTCTCCCTTGTACTTGTATTTCCAGTTCCTTTATGTTTCTCTGTTACCTATTTCTCATCGTGGCCACTGTTCCTCATACCGATTTTTCACTTTCATTCACTGTGGCAGGTTGTCCCAATTCCCTAACTTCAGGTAAATCACAGCCCATTGTCCTGCTCTTTGTCCTCTAGCGTGTTTTCCTCTCGGGGAATATGCGGAGGAGAAAAAAAGGGGGAAAAAATTATTCATTGCATCGGAAAGTTAATTGCCATGATGCCCAAAACGCGGGATATTCAAGTGAGAGATAGATAGATAGATAGATAGATAGATAGATAGAGAGAGAGAGAGAGAGAGAGAGAGAGAGAGAGAGAGAGAGAGAGAGAGAATTATGGCCTACTTGCTTGACCCCAAGGCTTTATCGAGTGACAGAGAAGAATGCAACAAATAAATATTCACGTCAAACAGCGAATGTGAGCGTTCTGTGTCATGGAGGTTCCGTTGTTGTTGTTGTTGGTGGTGGTGGTGGTGGTGGTGGTGGTGGTGTTGGTGATGGTGGTGGTGGTGATGAAGATGTAATGTCAGTCACAGCGGATCCGATTAAGATGTGGACGTTGTGGGGATAGTGGATGTGGTAATGGTGGTGGTGGTGGTGGTATTAGTGTTGGCGGTAGTGGTGGGGATGATGCTGGCAGTGGTGGTGGTGGTGGTGGTGGTGGTGACAAATGAGCTTCCTATTAACTTCCCCTGATATGGATGGCAGAACTACCACTGTAACTACAACCACCACTAGACTGTCACCACAATTGAGTTCACTACCCTCTCCACCACCACCACCACCACCACCACCACCGCCGCCGCCACCACCACCACCACCACCACCACCGCCGCCACCATCACCACCGCCGCCGCCACCATCACCACCACCTCCACTACTACTACTACTACTACTACTACGAACAGCAACTTACTCAACACTGCATATGCAACACCACAAACATTAACAACAACAATAACAACAACAACAACAATAGGTATAAACGCAGGAATAACTATCGTCAATACCAGTCACTTTTCAACTGTTAAGAGCGTTATCATTACATCACACACACACACACACACACACACACACACACACACACACACACACACACTCTCTCTCTCTCTCTCTCTCTCTCTCTCTCTCTCTCTCTCTCTCTCTCTCTCTCTCTCTCTCTCTCTCTCTCTCTCTCTCTCTCTCTCTCTCTCTCTCTCTCTCTCTCTCTACCTCTACAACAGGTACAGAATATTTTGTATCATCACTATTTTTCTCTTTCCCTTTCTTGTATAATTACATTGTACATTTTAGTCTACTTGTTATTACCTAGAGGGGGAAAAATACGTAGTTTATTGTTTTACATCGTTCAGTATTTTTTCTGCTTTCTCGGTTGTATAAGTGTGGTTTCTATAATTTATTTTTTTCAGTCTTCTTTATGGTGAAGGAAAAACTGGAAGGTGTTGTCATGTAGACTTAGTATCAATGACGTCACGAATGCAACTTTTTTTTCTATGTTATGGCCTATAGCGCCTATAGGCATATATGAAGAGTGTATGTGGAAAGCGCTGTTAAGTTTCCGCCCATTAGTGGCGCAGGCAATTTTATTTACAGTGGTACCCATATTAGGGCCCATAGCGCATCTTTGATGTAAACACCTTGAACCTGGGTATCATGGTGACATGTTGATAACTTTAAACCACTCGACAAATGGCATAGCTTCCAAGCTGTATGTGGTGGGATTCGAACCTATGCGTGGACGTTTGCCCGATCCCACACTCACCACCTTATCCACTACGCCACCGCTTCCCCTAGTGGTGATTGGCTGATAGGATGTTTACTGGCGTCCAATTGCAATTTAGAACGGTGTCAGTAACTCCCATATCTCTCTCTCTCTCTCTCTCTCTCTCTCTCTCTCTCTCTCTCTCTCTCTCTCTCTCTCTCTCTCTCTCTCTCTCTCTCTCTCTGTATTTTTTTCGTGCCTCTATCTAGTTCTCTTTTCGTTTTCCTTTTTCTCAATATATGTCACCGTGTCTTTTCTCCTGTGTCTCATTCCTCTCTCTTTCTCCCTCCCTCTCATCATCCGTCTTCCACTCTTCTTCCCTCTCATGTTTCTCTCCCTTTCTCCCTCCTCCCGCCATCTATCTTACTGTACTTCTGCAACATCCTCCCTTCCTTCCTTTCCTCTCGTCTTTCTCTCTTCCATCCTACCATGTCGCTCGTACGCTTACTCTCTTTCACACACTATTTAAACCCTTTTCGTACTACGGCACTCCACTCTCCTCCATCCCCGCATTCCTCTTTCTTTTTTCGTCCTTCTCTCTCTTTCTCTCTCTCCCTTCCTGTCGTGTGATCTTTCTCCCGCCTGTCTTATATCAGCGCTTGCCATCCCTCTCCCCCATTCCGCACACCTTTTATATCCCCTCCCTCGACTCTGTGGAAAGGAAGAGAGAGAAAGAGAGAAAGGAGAAGAGCACAAGGCATCTCCCGTCCTGTGTTGACTGTGCTGCAATCTGTGCCTCATGAAACAAGGGTGTCAACAATGCGTTTTCATCTGTTGCCTCTCCCACCCTGTCTGCCTGCCTGCCTCTCTCTCTCTCTCTCTCTCTCTCTCTCTCTCTCTCTCTCTCTCTCTCTCTCTCTCTCTCTCTCTCTCTCTCTCTCTCTCTCTCTCTCTCTCTCTCTCTCTCTCTCTCTCTCTCTCTCTCTCTCTCTCTCTCTCTCTCTCTCTCTCTCTCTCTCTCTCTCTCTCTCTCTCTCTCTCTCTCTCTCTCTCTCTCTCGTGGTCAACATCCAACAGGAGATCTTGTGCACAGCACACACACACACACACACACACACACACACACACACACACACACACACACACACACACACACACACACACACACACACACATAGATACACAAGAACAAAGTCAGCCAGAGAGAGAGAGAGAGAGAGAGAGAGAGAGAGAGAGAGAGAGAGACAGAGAGGGTCTTCATTACATCAATACGTTGCCTCCCGTAATTATGAGGAATGAACATGAGCTTAATAATACTAATGAGAACCACATGCTGATTCAGTAAAAGCAGAAATCAAGGTCTGAAGCAAGTTTTGAAATTTGGGATCTGCCACAGTCACCACAAAAAATAAAAACTGGTAAATTATTGAACTATTTAATCTAACCAGCTTCAGATATTTGCAGAGCAGTTTTAATTTTCTCTAATTTGAATGATTTATGTTATCATTCAAACTTTTTTCTTTTCCAGTCTATATCGTGTAATATTTTCACCACTTGTGTTTTATGTGGATGTTTTTCGGAATATTTATCTATTTATTCTGATCATTTATTTTTTTCTATCTTCTTTTTCACTGTTTTATGCAGGTATGATCTTCCGATTCTTACCTCGCCTATTTATCACTGAATAATCGACTCTCGGAAAATGGTACATCGTAATAAACTCGCAGTATTTCATGTTAGGAGATTAAACACATCTAATTTTTATTCACTTCAATGTTGCAGCAATATTTTATAGTAAAACATGTCGGCGCTTTAAAGACACAGTATTGTCGTTATCATTTAATTCTCAACTTTCCTGTATTATTATTACTATTATTTGCTGGGTATTTTTTCTTCTCTCCCCTAAAGGTAACATTTAAGATACTGGAGAAACATGCATGACAACAAGAAATATGTAAATAAATGTATCGTTGACACGCATCTTTGGTCAAATATTCTGGCAGCACAAACACACATACACGCACGGACACACTTCCTCTAGTTCTTCCTTAGTTTAATCGAAGTTGTTTAGTATCACCTAGTTCTTGTATCACCACTTCATTATATGTAAAGGCATTTTTTTCTCTGTGATAAATTGTTTATAGATAATACTAAAGCCAATGATAATAACAATAATGATGGTAATGATAAAGACACATTATTATTAATATGATTAGTATTATTCTACACACACACACACACACACACAAACGAGTAAGAAGTGAATTTAACGACTTAAGTCATATTCACTAACTCTCCTTAGCCATGAGAACCTTAGTGTTGGAAATTTGTCAGTAAGGAGGGGACCGCGTGACGGGGGACGCTTGACCGCATGAGGCACGCTGCTGAGATGTGCCAGTAACGAGCGGCAGAATGGAGCCCTCCAGTCCTGCCTGAGCTGAGCGGCGTCTCAGCTATCTGGTGCCTCGATACCACTCCGATTTCCCAGTCTCACTATATTCCAACCGCGCCTGAGCTTAGGGTGTGTGTGTGTGTGTGTGTGTGTGTGTGTGTGTGTGTGTGTGTGTGTGTGTGTGTGTGTGTGTGTGTGTGTGTGTGTGTGTGTGTGTGTGTGTGTGTGTGTGTGTGTGTGTGTGTGTGTGTGTGTGTTTTGGTAAGAGCTGTGCTTGAGGGTTGGAGTTGTGAAGTTGTGTGCGTGGGCATGTGTGTATGTGTATGTGTGTGTGAATAGGGGACGCAATAGTGAAGGGAGTGTGTGCTGAGGGAGCGTGAGTAGTGTGCTGCTGGAAGGGAGAATGAGAGGGTTTATGGGAGGATGCTTTACCACCACCACCACCACCACCACCACACAGAAGCGTCCGTACCCAGTAGGGAAATGTCTGCTTCCTCACATCATAGTCGCGTACGTCAACAATTAAAGGTTCAAAGCTACACGGATTAGCACTTACACATAAGGTAATTGTTCCAAGAAATGTCATCATTCGGGCCGTAAAAATAAATAGTTTGTTTTTAAGAAGGAAAAAACAAGTTATAGGATATTTTTAAGTTATTTTTCTTGTTTCATGTCTAAGCACTGATGCTGAGAAGTACAGTTCCCAATAAAGTTGTGTTATTGTATATAGTTTGTCATATAAAAATCGTATCAGATATTTACCTCCATGCATCTCGTTCTATTTCTTATTGGTCTTTCCGAGGCTTTTGATATAAAGGGGTTTTAATTCTTTTTTTTTTTTTTTTTACATTACAAGGGCACTGGCCAAGGGAAAAAGTGTTGGAAAAAAAAAAATCCCGCTGGTTGCCAGGCCCTGTTAAGAGGAAAGTAGGAGAAAGAGAAAAAACAAAAAAATCTAAAAGGAGGGTCCAGTTAACGTAAGAGGTGTCTTGACACTCCTCTTTTGAAAGAGTTTAAGTCATAGGCAGGTGGAAATACAGACACAGGTAGAGAGTTCCAGAGTTTACCAGTGTAGGGAATGAAGGAGTGAAGATACTGGTTAACTCAAAGTGTTGGAAAAAAAAAAATCCCGCTGGTTGCCAGGCCCTGTTAAGAGGAAAGTAGGAGAAAGAGAAAACAAAAAATCTAAAAGGAGGGTCCAGTTAACGTAAGAGGTGTCTTGACACTCCTCTTTGAAAGAGTTTAAGTCATAGGCAGGTGGAAATACAGACACAGGTAGAGAGTTCCAGAGTTTACCAGTGTAGGGAATGAAGGAGTGAAGATACTGGTTAACTCTTGCATTAGGAAGATGGACAGAATAGGGATGAGAAGAAGTAGAGAGTCTTGTGCAGCGAGGCCGCAGGAGGGGGAAGGCATGCAGTTAGCAAGTTCAGAAGAGCAGACAGCATGAAAACAGCGGTAGAAGACAGATAAAGATGCAACATTGCGGCGGTGACTTAAAGAATCAAGACAGTCAGTTAGAGGAGAAGAGTTGATAAGACGAAAAGCTTTAGATTCCACCTTGTTTAGTAAAGCTGTGTGTGGATCCCCCAGACATGAGAGCCATACTCCATACACGGGCGGATAAGGCCCTTGTACAGAGCAAGCAGCTGGGAGGGAGAGAAAATGGACGAAGACGCCACAGGACACCTAACTTCTTGGAAGCTGATTTAGCAAGAGTAGAGATGTGAAATTTCCAGTTTAGATTTTTAGTGAAGGATAGACCGAGTGTGTTTAATGTAGAGGAGAGGGAAGTTGAGTGTTATTGAAGAAGAGAGGATAGTTGTCTGGAAGGTTATGTCGAGTAGATAGTTGTAGAAATTGAGTTTTTGAGGCATTGAACAAAACCAGGTTTTCTCTGCCCCAATCAGAAACAAGTGAAAGATCAGAAGTTAGGCGTCCTATAGCATCTCGCCTTGAGTCATTTAATTGTTGTTGGGTTGGGCGTCTGTTGAACGCTGTTGAATAATGCAGGTGGTATCATCAGCATAGGAGTGGATAGGGCATTGAGTCAGATTTAGGAGATCATTGATGAATAATAGAAAGAGAGTGGGTGATAGGACAGAACCCTGTGGAACACCACTGTTGATAGTTTTAGGGGAAGAACAGTGACCGTCTACTACAGCAGCAATAGAACGATCGGAAAGGAAACTGGAGATGAAGGTACAGAGAGAAGGATAGAATCCGTAGGAGGGTAGTTTAGAAATTAAAGATTTGTGCCAGACTCTATCGAAGGCTTTCGATATGCTAATTTGTATTCGAATTATAGACGTGAAATTCATTAAACACTGTGACATCACTTCCAGGAACAATTGTATTTACGAGTGTACAGGAAATCCTTAGAGGGATAAATTTAGTATTTTATTGAAACGTATTTTAATTAAGTTAATCGTTTTTACCACACTGAAACTCATAACAGGTAGACACCGTTAACAAATAGAAGTTCTTCCACCGTTACCAAACTCTACCTCCTCAAAAGCAACTTGATATCTGTGCCACAACCACGCTTCTCTTGACTCTGCCTCTGAGGGTTCTTATACTTAGCTTGTGAAGGACCGTCGAGTGTATTGTTTTGTTTACCCGTACTCATCCTCTTTCTCCTTTTCCCGGAAAGTTTTGTGGACATGTTGGTCGATGGAAGGGAAAGAGGAGGAAGTGTGTATGTCGTTTAGGTCACGTTATGGTCGGTATGTGGGGAGTGGAATCGGGGTGTTTTATTGGCTGGGTGTATAGGAGCTGTGTACATGGAGGGTTACTTATGGGGAGCACGTGGGTGAAATACAAATGGTGGTAGTGGTGATACTTCTTGTTGATGGTGGTGGTGGTGAGTAAGAACCCGAATAACACTGTAATTAGCGTTACTTAAAGGGGGAATGATTCTCCCTTGCACTCGGAGATTTAAAGGAAAGATGATTGAGGTGAGAGGGTTCCAAGATTAGAAGAAGTGAGAGGAAGGAGAAGGGCATGGAAATAGGAAGAGAAGAAAGGAGAAGAGAAGAGAGGTGCAGATAGAAAGTAAAGGAGAAAGAAAAGGAGGAAATGGAGGAAAAGAGACAAGAAAGACGCTTGTGGAGGGAGAAGGGTACAGGGAATGAAAGAAAACAAATGAATATGCTAAGAACTACCGAAAAAGAAAATTTGGAGGAAGAAGGAAGAGAGAAATCGGAAATGAGAGGAAGGAAGAAGAGGAGTAGGAAGATAAGAGATACAAGGAGATGAGAAGGAAGAGAAAGGAGATTAGAAAAATAAGTGAGGAAGGGCATGGAAGGAGGAGAAGAAGAGAGGGCGATGCAGAAAGAAGGAAAATGCAAAGAAAGAAGATTAGTAGAAGTAAGGGGAATAAAGAGGAAGAGGTGAAGGACGAGAAAAAGAAATAGATAGATTAAAGGATGGAAAGGAAAGGAGGAAACGAATGAGAAGGAGAAGGAAAAGAAAGAATTGTATTGAGAAGGAAAGCGCGGATGAAGAGAAAGAGAGAAGGAATATGTGTGTATCTCGGAGTTTATACTAGCTCTGGTTGATGTAGCTACAAAAAGAAGAATTTGGTGGAGGAGGGTGAAGGAATGGTCTTTTATTATTCAGTGTTCATATATAACCCGACAGTCGCTATTGTTCCTTGTTGCCCCAAGTTAGGCCTGAAAGTCGGCCCAATCATGTTATTGTGATTTGCACATTTTTCTTACTTTCCTAATTGCATTGTTCAAACAAAAATAACACTCTTTTCCGTCATTCATCAATATTTTCCTAGTCCTCTTGCATGTGTTTGTCCGTCTGTATGTCTGTTTGCCTGCCTGTCTATCCCTATCTGTCTGTCTTTCTGTCTTGCTTTCTGCTTACTTCAGTATCTTGTCTGTCTGTTTGTCTATGTCTGTCAAAATTTCTGTTCGTTTTAGTCTCTCTCTCTCTCTCTCTCTCTCTCTCTCTCTCTCTCTCTCTCTCTCTCTCTCTCTCTCTCTCTCTCTCTCTCTCTCTCTCTCTCTCTCTCTCTCTCTCTCTCTCTCTCTCTCTCTCTCTCTCTCTCTCTCTCTCTCTCTCTCTCTCTCTCTCTCTCTCTCTCATTCCCTTCTTGCAAGACGACGAAGGAACACGGCACACCCAGCCTTTCCTTGTCCACGCTGGCCGCTGCACTTCGCCTCCACTCATGTAAAATGTATCCAAAACGACCGTATCACCGTGTCTCAGCCCCACAAGAACCTTAAATAAAATAGAAAAAAGAAGAAGAGCTGCAGAAACGTTGGCTTACCACCTCTCATCCTCCTTCCCTCATACTCACTACTTCTTCTCACTACTCCTTCCTTACTCCAGCTCAAGATACGAAGCTTTTGTTTTGGAGCGCAGCACTTTTGTTTATGTGACATTTCCGCAGCGTTGCCAGCCCTGCGTCGCCCAAGAACAATGTAACGTGAGGAAGGAGTAACGCGTGTGTTTATTGCTCGCGAGTCTTAAAGATTTAGTTAAGTGCGTCGCCTTGGGTAGCGGAGCCTCGGGGTGTCTGCCTTGGATGGCACTGCCGCTGACATTCTTTCCCGCTACTGTTTTTTTTTTTTTTTTATGTCCGTAGTTGTTTTTGTTTTTCTTACTGATTTCTTTTCCTATTTTTTTCTTTTGTGTTTGTCAGTGCTACTTTTTTTTTTTTTTTCCTTTTTTCTTGTGTGGGTGAGAAAAGAGAGGTGGGTATTCGTGTTTGAAAAAGAATTCTTGCTGGTGCATGAAAATGTGTTTGTCAGTATTCTTGGTTGTCAGTACGGAACCCAGTGACCGCCGAGAATAATTCATCAAACTCGGAAGGGAGAGAGAAAAAAAATGTGTGATATTTTCTTCACTAATGCAGAGATAAAATGAAAGCGACGAAAATAAACCTTTTCTTCGTGTTTTTTTTTTTTTGCTTCCATTGAGCTAAAAAGAAAAAAGTATAAAATTTCAATTCAAGTGGGTTTTGGTATTTAATGCGATACTCTTGTTTGAAAAGTGTAGTAATCGAAAACAGAAACTAGAGAAAGACAATTTTCACGAGCACAGCCAGTGGTAAGCTTCTATTACGAGTATAGATGTAACTGTAGCTCTGTGGGTAAAGGTAAACACTTTTGTTCATCGTTAGTTTCCATCTTTTACGTCGATGATCGGGAAAATGATAATGAGTTACGGAAAGTGAAATTATCTTTATTTTACCTGATCAAGAGATTTCAATAGATTTTCTTTTTTATTCTGTATGCACTGAATTTTCTGTATGTTCTTGTATTGTAAAGCTGTGTCCAATGTTTTAGATAACACCAACAAATCAGCATAAATTAAACTTCTTTGCGTAGGAAATTACCACCAGGCGATGCTTTTTCCTGTATCAAACCTATTTTTTTCTTGCATCACAGTGATCAACATACCTTCATATCCACTCCTTGGAAGCAGCAAATGATCGATATTGAGTGAGGTGAATAAAAAATCTTTGCTATTGATTCCTCACGACTTATAACATGTACATAGCTCAACCTACATGACCGTATCCGTGACGTGCCGCAGTGCCCGTCACCAGCAGGGTATGTTGCCACGCCTACAGCCCCGCCCTCAACCTGAGCGCAAATAACGCCACAAGGGAGGAAGGGGCGTGTATCAAAGTTGCAAGGGAGGAGGGAGCGCGCCAGGCAAACAAACTAATGGCCCGTCCGGAGCTGAGGTAATGTTGGCGAGGCAGGCATTATGTACGTGGGTGGATGGGCGGGAAGTGGAAGTGTGGCTGACACCTCACCACTATTATTAGTAGCATTATTATTATTATTATTATTATTATTATTATTATTATTATTATTGGTAATAGTAGTAATAATAGTAGTAGTAGTAGTAGTAGTAGCAGTAGTAGTAGTAGTAGAAGTAGTAGTAGGGATAGCAACAACAGTAGTATAATAGTACTAACTTCTTTTGTTATAACCAAAGAAAAAATAAAGAAATAAGAAACACCAGCAGACAGATTGCCTCTTACAAGGCAATCTGTGGTGTATTTGTAAAACCATTAGTTGTTGTGGTCATGGAAGTATATTAGTAGTAGTAGTAGTAGTAGTAGTAGTAGTAGTAATAGTTATAATAGTTGTGTAGGAGGAGAAGGAGAAGGAGGAATGATTTTAGAAGTAGAAGTAATGTCGGATATCGTCATACAAGCCTTGCCTTATTTAGCTAACAATGCAATGTGTGTGTGTGTGTGTGTGTGTGTGTGTGTGTGTGTGTGAGTGAGCTTGCATCACAGTGTTAGCTGACTTTGGGGTGTCGCCGAGTGACAAATGGGCGGCGCAGCACCTCCACAGTTGTCGACGGAGGGCTGTTGAGGCCTTGTTGTTTGCTCTCCCGCTCTCGTTACCCTCGTGTGTGTGTGTGTGTGTGTGTGTGTGTGTGTGTGTGTGTGTGTGTGTGTGTGTGTGTGTGTGTGTGTGTGTGTGTGTGTGTGTGTGTGTGGGATGCAGGAAACACGTACGCACATAGTTTGCATCCTAGTTGCGTCCCATTAGCGAGAGTGATCAAAATTTATCGCAGTATGAACAGACGCTAAAAAATGTTTGTCCCTGGGAGTGTCCTGCTCGAGACCAATGCCGCTGGCCACAAACACACATTGGCAGAGGTCATCGTTAGCGAAAAGGTCCGTTGCACAAGACCTCCATTCACCATTCAGTGCGTAAAGAATGTCGCCCGGCCAGCAGCCTCCACCCGCCATCCGCAAGTGTGGATGTTCAGCACTGAATAACAAAAAAAGGTTGTGGCTTTCGGTACCGATCTCTTGCTCTCTCACACGTAAAAAAGAAAAAAAGAAACATTTGCAGATGAACACGAATACTGAGAGTTAATCTGTTTCACACCAAAACTGAATGTAGATTTTAAAATGACTAAAGAGAGAGAGAGAGAGAGAGAGAGAGAGAGAGAGAGAGAGAGAGAGAGAGAGAGAGAAAATAACTCGAGATCATCAATCACAAGGCATTGCTTAAAAGTCCATTATAACAACATTCGGCGACTAATGCAGTACTTAGTTCCAAAGTTAATGAACATCTCTATAACCTTTTTTATCTGACGGAAGCTTAAGTACTCTAAGATTAATGTATTTTTCCTGACAACTAAGAACACGTTGGCTCCTCTATTTTTATATCACTTGACTTAACCTGTATTTCTAAAGGCATGGCACAGGTTTAGATATCAAATATTAGTCATCCAGTTTTGTTTCAGTCTAGTTACGGTGAGAGGAGAAACTGAGGATGTTAGCGCAATACTCAAATATCCCTTTTTTATTTGTTTTTTTTCCTTTCCTCCTCTCTGTCTGTGTGTCACGCGTGTACCGATCAGTAGCTGAGTGGTCTGATTGGCCGCCTTGCTCCCTTAAAACACCAACCAGCGCTGGGAAAAGCGTTAAAATGTCTCCGTGTTGTGATAGCTTTTCGTGATGCATATAAAGCCACTATTATTTTTTGTTCTGACTGTATAGGGGAACAAAAAACAAAATGTATAGAAAGCAAGATGAAACAACAACAGAGAGAAATAAAAGTGGAATATGTCACGTTGGAAACACTGGCCACACCCACTATGTGACCGAGATCCAATTTTACACTGTGCCTCGCTCGTTCTCTTTTTCAATCATATTCGAATTCTCTCTCTCTCTCTCTCTCTCTCTCTCTCTCTCTCTCTCTCTCTCTCTCTCTCTCTCTCTCTCTCTCTCATACAAACTTTACGCAAATTACAGGAAACCCAAAAATGAAGAAGGGAAGGATAAAAGGGAAGGAAAGGAGGGAGGAGAGGATGGATAGAGGGATAGAGGGAGGGAGGAGGAGGGAGAGAAGGACGGGAGGGCGAACGAACGCGTGTGAATTATTTTAACAGGGTGATTAGTTTGTGATTAACATAAACGCGAACAATTTGGTGGGATAAGGCCTTTGTTATACCTTGTATGCATTAAATTATGGATTTATGTGCTTTGGAAAAATTTATGTTTCATTGTCCGTGTGTTTTTGGGAGTATTCTGTGTGTGTGTGTGTGTGTGTGTGTGTGTGTGTGTGTGTGTGTTACTTAGGTTAGAAGTTACTTATCTACATGACTCCTCCGAACCACACCCATTTCGTTCCCACCTTCCTTGCCTCAACACACACACACACACACACACACACACACACACCACCTCCGTGATTGCAAAGTTTATGATCCAGACATATTTTCCTCGGTGGGTCCTCAAGGCAAACAAGTCACCGGTGAGGAAGTGAAACGAGGACAATTTAGCCACGTAATAGTGTGGCGTAAAGCAGTCCCCTTGTACGATGCCTTCGCGGGTGCTTCCTCCCTTGCCTTGTTGACAGTCGCTTCTTGTTGGCGGAGTTGTTGGGGCTTGGTGTGGCTGTAGGAGCGAGCGAGAGAGGGAGAGGGAGGGAAAGGGAGGGAAAGTTGTTGGTGTAACTGTGAGAGAGAGAGAGAGAGAGAGAGAGAGAGAGAGAGAGAGAGAGAGAAGAAATGGAGGATGGATGAAGGGGAGTTGTTAGTCTTGGTGTGGAGGGAGGGATGAAGATCGGAGCGACAGAGGGCCACGTGGGAGAGGGGGAGGAAACGGGAAAGAGAAACGGGAGGGGAGGATGAACTCGTTAGAGAGCGGGAGAGGGAATACCAGGAGGCGAAATATATATTGCGAAGGACACCGATGACGTGATCCGCTTTGGGAGAAGGGAGAGAAAGGGAGGTTAGGAAAGAGGAAAGTGGAGAAGGCAGAGGAGGTAGGAGGAAGGGAGAGTGGAGAAGGGGGAACGTAAGAGAGTTAGGATTTTGTGTGCATGTCAACATGACTGACTTTTTATTACATGAATACCAAATGGTAAAAAAAATTAAAAATGTACATGACGATACTAAATTACAAAAAGATGTTGGTTATGAGGACATTTGATTATTATTCTGTATTTTACTTGCCTACACGGTCTACTGTACTCCAGTCTGTGTAGGAGTGTGGAAGAGTTACCTGTGCGTGATTGAACAGGTGCTGTTGTCCATTAATAAAACAAGGACAAGGGGGTGAGGGGAGAAGATGGAGAGTCAGGAGAGGGTAAGAGGGTGTGAGAAAAAGCAAAGATAAAAATCTGAAGGAAAAGAATAACGATGACATATCGATTGAGGGAATTGTAGAAACGGTGTATAGCACTAGTAAGAGAGAGAGAGAGAGAGAGAGAGAGAGAGAGAGAGAGAGAGTGTGTGTGTGTGTGTGTGTGTGTGTATAGGCGGTACTTGATCACTTTCGGTCTGCTACTACTACTACTACTACTACTACTACTACTACTACTACTACTACTACTACTACTACTACTACTACTACTACTACTACTACTACTACTACTACTACTACTACTACTACTACTACTACTACTACTACTACTACTACTACTACTACTACTACTACTACTACTACTACTACTACTACTACTACTACTGATGATGATGGTGATATAGATTGTAATGATCATAGTACGTAATAATAATTACAATTATGATGGTAATATTAGTGATATTAATAATTGTAATGATAGATATTATAATAATGATAGTAATAACAATAATAATAATAATAATAATAATAATAATAATAATAATAATAATAATAATAGTAACATTAATGATAATAATTATAATAGATTTAAGAGAATTATATAAAAAAACACAAGCCCACACAATGAAAAGGCTTGACAAGAGATAGCTCACTCCAACAAATAATGGCGAGTATGTAAACACACACACACACACACACACACACACACACACACACACACACACACACACACACACACACATAGGTGAGGCACATCGAACCTGTCCGTAATTCGTCTTGCGTCGCCTTGCCTGCTCTCGTGCCAGTGTCCAGGTGGCAGGACGTCCATCACCCAGCCAGGTGCTAAAGGCAGGTGTCTCCCACGCCCTGCCCGCTGCGGCGCCACTGTTACGATCTTTGTTCTCGGTCTGTGTCTCACCCACCTGTCACAAAGGACTGCATTATTGTTACGGGGCTTGAAGTACAGTAGTATGTGGAAGTTTGTAAAAGTATGTGGCGATTCTTATTTGTTATTTATTTTTTTTATTATTCATCTATTTATTTATTTTATTAATTCATTTGTTATTTTGAGAGGTGGTGGTTTGGCGCGGCAAAGAAATAGGTGGTAACGTGTTGTTTTCGTGCTATCAGTCGAGAGGAATATATACGATTTTTTTCTTTCTTTCCATTAAGGTTACTGTTGGCAGTGTTATGTGCGGTTAATTCAAGCGAAAGCTCTTGTTGTTAAAAGTGGTTTATATTGAGCTTCGTTGCACATGGCTACACAAACAAGCTGGTACTGGATTTGTTTGAAAGAGAGAGAGAGAGAGAGAGAGAGAGAGAGAGAGAGAGAGAGAGAGAGAGAGAGAAGAACCAAGACAGGTCGAAACGCGGTCCCGTCAATAAGTCACCTGATGTGCTGCCACCGAGGCAGACGTGCCTTCTCGGTCCGCCATGCACAGCTTCGTTCAGTAATAATCCTCCGTTGCACTGACTACCGATTATATTTTTCCATTTCACTTTCGTCTGCAGTGCGGCGCCGCTAGCTCAAGCCAGCACCAAGCGGACTGCAACAGACGCTAACTTTTGGACAAGAACTCTTTAAACAATATTTTCTCCAAGAAACTCCACGTCTGAAAATAAAGTTAATTACTTATTAAGAGTAAGAGTTATTATTATTTTTCCTTCCCTCAACGTTTGATGTGGGGACAAAGAGAGTCAGGGAATGGGAGGAACGGGACGCATGCTCTGTGGCCTCCTGGCGTGGCATCAAAAGGCTTCCCGTCCCTCCACCTCGTCAGGGAACTACTACACTCGTCACCATTTCATTTCGACTCCCGGTGGCGTGTACGTCAAAGCATGTGTGCTTGTGAAATTGCTTTTCCCAGCGGATGTCTGTGTATGGATGGAAAAATCGTCAGTGTGCTTGAGTGTTTGCTTGCACTGTACATACGCGGCTCGGCGTCGCGTCCCATTTCAGTAGCGTGATGTTCAGTGTAAATTTACCCTCTTTTTCCGAACACTCATCCTCTCTCCAAAAACATGTGGACTTATAAATTATACTGAAAAGTAAAACATCCATCGGCGTCGATGCCATTTTCCGCTTGTTGCATTAAGTCCACAACAATGATTTCAACGTATCATTTGATTAATTAGGTTTAAAAATTAATACCCACCTGTGTTTGGATACTGATAGCATCCGGATACGAGGTTAGTAATTGGCTTTGGACCTGATAATTGCCGTAATCGTGTACCTAATTGATAACCATGTCGCGTGTATCATTTTTTCACTAATGACGGAGGTGGTCTGTCTTGTGTCCGGGTCCTGCTCACTGCCATATAGAAAACGTCATATTGCGTTTCACTTTTACCAGCGATAAAGGTTACTAGGATGTTCGAGGTGTGTGGGTGAGTGTAGGTGGGAGACAGAGAGGACGCATCCCACTCTCTGTCGCCGTCAAGTCTTTGCGCCAGTTATCTCAACTTAACGTCAACTCTTTATCTGCGAATCTTCAAACGCATCACTATCAAACTTACTATTTTTCATTATCATGTTTATTCCTTTTTCTTTATTTGGGTTTAGTGGCTCATGTCAAAATTTCATTCTCTATAGATTTCGTTTTCATTTTGCCTGCTCTATCGTGTCTGATTTATAAGACATGAAATCCAGGTGTTGTGATGGCTTGATTATTAATCTTGTTATTGGGTTTATTTAGCGTCGTTTTAATCTTCCACCTGACGTTATATTGATGATGTGACGTCTAAGATTCCTTACTCAAATAATGCGAACCTCTTTACTTTATATAATAAGCGAAATTGAGGAGGGAGACAAGCATTAAAATGAGAAAGAAAATGAACAACACGAAGGAAAAAAGGAGAAAGGAGAAGGAAAAAGAGAAGGAGGTAGAGAAGGGTAAGGAATAAGAAGAGAAGGGCAACAACATGAAAAGAAGAACATATAAGTAGGTAAACTTACAAAAGGATGAGGAATAGGAGGAATCTGTGTAATATGACAGGAAAAAGGGAAGATAAGTAGGAGGAGTGAAAGAGATCCGGACTGTCTCCTTTGGTGTGTGGAGGTTTGGGATTTGCGTCACGGGAGGAGCACCGAGGATATGATAGGGTAGCGTGCCATTTATTTTTTGAGCTGTGTGTGATGTGATTCAGTCTCGATCGTGATTGCACTAAGAGGAAGCCGGTGGTCTGTCATTTTTTCTCTGATGAGTCTCAATGGATGGCATTACATTAAGAAGATTAAGGGATTGAATCTGTTAAGTCCTCTCGCTGAAAGGTCATTGAGGTGGTAGGGCTCTGGTCTGCTGGGAGCCAGTGACGACTCTGAGTGGTTCCCTGATCCTAAAACAATGTTCTCACATAAGAATTATTTTTCAAAGATCACATCGATTATTTGTTGAGTTCTCATGGCATGCTTTACCTTTGATGCAAAATATTTGTTAGACTATCACTAGAGTCATGAAATATCTTTGAAAGTACCAATATTTACTATTACAGCCTGCTAAAAAATAGTAGAAGTATTTGATAGTGCAAGTCCAGGCATAACGGATTGACTGAAGACCAATAAAGAAAGGTGACTCAGAGGATCAAGAGCTTTGATAAGAATATATATATATATATATATATATATATATATATATATATATATATATATATATATATATATATATATATATATATATATATATGTGTGTGTGTGTGTGTGTGTGTGTGTGTGTGTGTGTGTGTGTGTGTGTGTGTGTGTGTGTGTGTGTGTGTGTGTGTGTGTGTGTGTGTATGTATGTATATATATATATATATATATATATATATATATATATATATATATATATATATATATATATATATATATATATATATATATATATATATATATATATATATATATATATAAGAAACTTCAGTGTACTATGTACCGAGTATCTAAAGAAAAATTATAATTAAATCACAATGGTGGAATAGTGTAACATATTTGTTTTTATCAAGTAAAAGTGAAGGAATGAAATATCGTGTGTTGGAGTGAGTCGCGCAGGACGAAAGCACATTTAAAGTCGTTCCTCACACTACAAACGCAAATGCAACGGAAATTTGCTTTAACGAAAATTGCGTTTTGGTGTCCTTTGGTCACACAACGAACGCTTAGAGTCGGTTTAATTTTTTTTTTTCTTACTGAGAATTGATTATTTCGAGTTTGAGGGAAGCCAGCTATGCATCGCGACAAGCAGTTGTTGAGTTGAAGCGATAGAACGTTCTTGCTATTTCGTCCGTGATACAATCTTTAATCCTATTTTGTCTGTCGCCGTAAGTCAAAACAAAGCCTCCGCACGTGTAGTCTCCACTGTAAACACCACAAGCTTGCATTGTGTATCTTCAGAATATATATTTTTCTTTCTCTACTCGCAAGCTGTAGTCATAGAATGCATATATGATAAAGAAAAGTTACAGAATACAAACTAAACATTGATTTACTATGAGCAAAAGTAGATAAGTACAAATGGATGATAGAATAGGCAAAAGTCTGGTAACGAAACCTCATTAAATCCATGTTATATTGAGATTATACGACGAAATTTCAGCGAAAGAATACTTTTCCAGGAAGCTATTATGTTCATCAAGTGAGGGACTGCTTTACCTCAACAGTCACTGGTTTGCCATATGATTTTTATACTACAGTATCGATTTAACCCCTTCAGTACCAAGTCACGTTTCCATATTCATTGTGGTTACTATGTGGTGATTTTATACAGCTTCCGGAAATTATGTGGGAGATTGAAATAGTGAAGACTATGGCCATTAATCTTCTGATCTCCATAGACACTTACTAATGTCAATAAATCGTCTAATAATACCAAAAACTCATGGTAAAACTTCATCCCAGTACTGAAGGGGTTGGTACCCACATAAAAGAACAAGATAAGAAAAGAACTAGCATAAAAATCGCGTCTGATACAGCGACGGTGTATACCTTCCACATAATGCATGTAATAAAGTAACACTGTAATTAGCTAACCAATGCCAGGAGTGTGACTACAAAAAAAAAAAAAAAATACGAGTTTCCTTTTTTTTTTTTGTGAGGGCGTGGAATGTCCCACTTCGGCCATGACGCAGTGAAGGAAGAGGCGACGATGAGAGAAATGGCCGAATGCAGGAGAGAATAGAAGGATTGGTAAAGTGAGGGAGGACAAGAAGGTGAAGCTAAATGGGAGAGCAAATTAGGTAGAGGATTAAGGAAGAGGAAAGTGAGGCAAAGTAGATCGTCTGAATGTGAAGTATGTGTGGTGAAGTAAGGGAGAAAAAAAGTGAGGGAACGAAGAAATGTGACAAGTGATGAATGTGCAAGTTAAGTATATGTAGTAAGGGAAAGGAGTAAAATGAGAAGTGGTAGAGGATTTGTCAATGTGATCATGGGATAGTAATGTGTTGATGTGGCTGTCAGGGTCTAATTTTCACGCTTCACGGAAAAAAAAATTATGTGTCGCCCTTGTTTAAGAGAATGAATTGTGTGTGTGTGTGTGTGTGTGTGTGTGTGTGTGTGTGTGTGTGTGTGTGTGTGTGTGTGAGAGAGAGAGAGAGAGAGGGAAAAAAATTATTTATCTTACTTACTCTCTAATCTGTTCTGACTTTGCATCAAAGAGAAAGGAAAAATTATTTATCTTATATATATATATATATGACTATATATATATATATATATATATATATATATATATATATATATATATAGGTATATGGGTATATATATATATATATATATATATATATATATATATATATATATATATATATATATATATATATATATATATATATATATATATATATATATATATATATATATATATATAGATAGATAGATAGATAGATAGATAGATAGATAGATAGATAGATAGATAGATAGATAGGTAACATGTATCTTAAAACAAAAATTGATTTATATTATAAACAGGAAATATTTAACTTCATAAAGTATTCTCTTCCAACAAAATGGAAAAATGTCACTATACCAGTGAAATATATAACTTTGATGAGAACAGTAAATAAAGGAAAAGAAACTCTCTTGTCCTTCCTAGTTTACATTTCGCACCGCCATCCATCAACGGATCACATAAAACAGGAGAGCAAAACCAAACAAAGCAGACAGGCGGGCAAGTAGTAGTCAGTCTTTGGCAACAGGAGCGAACGGTTTTGTCTCGTCTGGAGTTGGGCACAAAACACGAGGGCCTAGTTAGGGCCAAGTTGTGCTGGGTGACGAAACAGCTGCCAAGAATTTGCCAAGGTAATTACCCGCGCCCTGCCTTGTGTGTGTGTGTGTGTGTGTGTGTGTGTGTGTGTGTGTGTGTGTGTGTGTGTGTGTGTGTGTATTGGAGGACGAGGGTGAGAGAGGATGGAAGACAGAGCGTGAAAAAGGAAGGATAAGAGAAGGAAGATCCAGATATATGTCGTGAACCAGATATCTACTGAGTCCTTTCTTGAGTAGGGGTTCAACATGTCAGTTACTCGTGTGTGTGTGTGTGTGTGTGTGTGTGTGTGTGTGTGTGTGTGTGTGTGTGTGTGTGTGTGTGTGTGTGTGTGTGTGTGTGTGTGTGTGTGTGTGTGTGTGTGTGTGTGTGTGTGTGTGTGTGCGACAATAGTTATCCCTAAATACAGATATCTACTTCACTGCTTTCTCGTGTAGAGATTCAAAACGTTGGTTGTCCCTTTATTGAAGGCAACCACAGCAAAACTATTCATCCCCGCTCCTACTTTCCTCTGTCCTGCTTTCCTTCACCATTGTTGTGTTCAGAGTTTGTGGTCGTGTTAAACTTCGTTGCGGGAAGAGAGTGAGTAGTGGGTGGAGAGGTGAATAGGATGGACGGATGCGTTGCTGGATTGCTAGTGATGCCAGAAATAAAGGGAGAAAGATACAAAGGAAAAAAAAAGTAAATAAATGAAGGGTTTTATTGATGGTAACAACACGATTTCAGTTTTTTTCTGTGTTTTTTCTGTTTTTTTTTATTCTAAGTGTTATAATTATTTAACATTACTATTATTTTTATATTTACTTTTAATGGAACAATTATGTTTTTCATCCTACATGATAGAAGAAAAACTTGTTAATTTCCCGTTTCTTACCAGAACAGATGTAAATAGAAGAAAACCATGTCAAACTGCAATAAATATGCAGTTAATCCCTTCTGTACTGTGACGCATTTTCCTATTCGCTCTGCTTATTGTTTGGTGATTTTATACAACTTCACAAACTTAGTTGGGAGATTAAAATAGTAAAGATTTTGGCTATTAATCTTCTGCTGACCTCTCCTAATGCCAATAAAATCGTCCAATCACACCGAAAACTCAAGATAGAAATGCATCTCAGCACTGAAGGGGCTAAAAAACAACTGAAAGATATTGAAAAGAGAGACGAAAACATTATAGCTAATCAAGAGAGAAAGAGAAATAGGAAATAATTTAAACCTGTATGCAAATAAAGAACGCAGTGAAATAAACATGAGAGACGATGAAGTAGAGATGAAAATGGTGAAGTCTCGCTAGCTAAAGGAAGCCAAGATAATAAAGTAGATGATCATTAAACACTGGAAACCGACACCAAGACAAAATAAGACGATGCATTTTTAGTCTTCCTTTTGAAGAACTTAAATTCATTCCAAGAACGACACCGCTTTTATGAGCAGGAAGGAGATACTGATATATTCTGAGAAGCAGTTAGTTAGATAACACACACACACACACACACACACACACACACACACACACACACACACACACACACACACACACACACACACACACACACACACACACACACACACACACACACACACACACACACACACACACACACACACACACAGAGAGAGAGAGAGAGAGAGAGAGAGAGAGAGAGAGAGAGAGAGAGAGAGAGAGAGAAAATGTTGAATGAGTGAATTATTGAATTAAGCTCTCGTAACAACTGGATCAAGTTTGGCCATAGAGAGAGAGAGAGAGAGAGAGAGAGAGAGAGAGAGAGAGAGAGTGTAGTTGAAATGGAGGCAGATGAGAATTGAGAGTGTGGAAAGAGTGAAAGAAAGTTGACTATGAGAACTAAATAGAAAGGATAAATGGGAGAAAATAAAGAGAAAAAGGAATACGAGAAATATAGATGGAGTGGAGAAAAGAAAATAGAGGGATTGAGAGAAAAGAAGTAAGAGATGGAATGGTAGAGAAGAAAATGGAGAAAGGGAACAGAGAAACAGGGTGAGCAAAGAATACAATGAAAAAGGAAATAGAGAAATATTAGTGGAGGATGAAAAGAAGAGAAGATACAATAACGTAGACAAACGATAGAATGATGAAAAGTGATGAAGAGTGTAGAAATGAAGGAAGAGGAACGAGAGATACGGCATGAGAGAGAAACAGATGAAGTGAAGGAACAAGAAAGAGAAAATAGAGAAATGTTAAGAGGATGAAACGAAGAGATGATACAATAACGTACACAAGAGATAGAATGATGGAAGATGGTGGAGTGTAGAAATGAAGGAAGAGGAACGGGAGATACGACATAAAAGAGCAACAGATGGAGT
>NC_059289.1:11785925-11790925 GCF_017591435.1 Portunus trituberculatus | reverse complement strand
GTCTACCTGATATATAAAACTTGAAAGTAGAATTATTTACGAACATAATGAAAATTGTGTGTGTGTGTGTGTGAGAGAGAGAGAGAGAGAGAGAGAGAGAGAGAGAGAGAGAGAGAGAGAGAGAGAGAGAGAGAGAGAGATGTGGTATGGATGAGAGGGAAGAAAGAGGAGGATTCGATTGGAAAAGAGAGCGGCAGGTGGAAGACTAGGGAGAAGTGAGAGAGAGAGAGAGAGAGAGAGAGAGAGAGAGAGAGAGAGAGAGAGAGAGAGAGAGAGAGAGAGAGAGGGAAGAGAGACCAGTTGTTAGTCCACCCCGGGAACCAATCACTCACACGCCCCACTCCTGTAGAGCACCAATGGGGGAGCCGCGGCACGGACAATATTTCACCGGGTGTTACATGAATGTTTCACCCAGACCCTGAAACCCGCCCGTGTGGTACCTATCACCCGTAAGTTTTTTAACACCACGCGGCTTCTTGCGCCCCGCCCCAGTGGAAGCGCCATTTACTTAACCTTTCCTTTCAGCTCACGATAAGAACATAATTCAGGGATTTTTTTCACTCTATTCCTCCAGGTTGATTGAATGAAGTGAGTTTGCACAAGTTTGTTATGTAAATATTCGTGGCTTATTATAAGTAGACGTTCATAGAGGTTTATGTTTTTATTCATTGTTGTAACAGTGACAGTAGAAGTAGCTGTTTTAGTGCTCTGACAACAGTAGTAGTAGTAGTAGTAGCAGTAGTAGTAATAGCAGTTGTAGTAGTAGTAATAGTAATAGTAGTAGTAGTAATGGTGGTGGTAGTGGTGGTAGTGGTAATGACAACATTAATATCTTTCTTTAGTGACGCTCAGTCCATTGATCGGCATAAAAACTCCAACAGGTGTGTGTGTGTGTGTGTGTGTGTGTGTGTGTGTGTGTGTGTGTGTGTGTGTGTGTGTGTGTGTGTGTGTGTGTGTGTGTGTGTGTGTGTGTGTGTGTGTGTGTGTGTGTGTGTGACCATGCGCGCATTAGTGTCCTCGTGTTTGTTTCATGTGGGTTTTAGAGAAGCCTTTACCGAGTCGTGTTTTTCACTCGAACTCTTATTGGACGTAGGAGGGAGGGCAAAAAATGGAAGGTTTCGAGGAAGGCAAGCGAAAGAAGGCAGATGGACCATAAGGTAAGGGAAGAGCGAAGTAAGTGAGAAAGAAGAGAGAGAGAGAGAGAGAAAGAGAGAGAAAGAAAGTATATCAGATGACAGAAACGGTACTTATTCACACACACACACACACACACACACACACACACACACACAAAGAAATAGATACATGTAGACAGACAAACTAAATATATATGTTAAGAATGACAAAAAAAAATCACCCAGAATCATCGAGAAGAGACGTAATAGGTCAAAGTCAGGAAAGGAGAGACAAAAGTAAGGAGCGAAGGTGAATAGGCAAGAAAGTCCCACCGCGCAAAGATGGAGTAAGGTGAGGATGAGGTGGGAAGAGAGGGAAGGTGGGCGTTGATATAGGGATGAAGTGGAATGGGGGGAAATGGCCGCGGGGGATGAGGAAGGGAGAAAGGACACTGTGGGGAATGTAAGGCAGGGCAGGAAGGAGGGTCATAAATTGATTAGATAATGACAGTAATCGCGCAAGGGTGAGTAATAATCCTCAGTTAGAGCGAGACTCAGACCCACCGGACTTAATGTTTCACCAGAATAATAATGGATGTCTCAAACGAGAAGCTTGTCTTGGTGCATTCCTCTCATCATTATCTTTATATGTGTACTTATCTTACTTGATATGCTTGATGTATTGTTCCTATATATAGTTTTTATTAGTTTCTTTTTAAATCCAATGAAATACTATTATTACTCATTACTGAAAAATATGTTTCTAAGTTTGATTCCGCTACTTTAATGGCAACTGTTCATCTGATCTCTGTAAATGCATGCCTTTCCTCCTCCCATTGCATCGCTGCACAAGACTTTCTTCCTTCTCTCATCGCTATTCTCTCCAACTCCCTAAAGCAAGAGTTAACTAGTATCTTCATTCATGCATTCCTTTTTCTGGTAAATTCTGGAATATCCTGCTTGTTTTTGTATTTCCATCTTCCTATGATCTGAACTCAAATTATTAAGAGAGAGGCTCCGAGACATTTCTCCCACTCTTTTTGGCTAACTCTCTCGACCCTCTTCGTGTACTGGCTTCTCAGGTGGTCATTTTTTTATAAGTTGTTTTTGTTGCCCTTGGCCAGTTTTTCCCTCTGTCATGGAAAAAATCCATTTTCTTTATTTCATTTTCCATTGAATAATTTTCTGTTCTAATTCCATTTACTCACGCAGTCTTATATATATATATATATATATATATATATATATATATATATATATATATATATATATATATATATATATATATATATATATATATATATATATATATATTCTATAATATAGATTTGTTCTATATCTTTATTTAAAAGAAAATATTAACTTAAAATCATGAGCTTTATGCAGTGGCATTTGTTGGTTTCATTTGTCAAATAAAAAGTATTTTCTCCTCTCACTTAGAAAAATAAAGAGAGAAAAGAAGTATTTTTTACATTATCAGAGATTTCCAGGTGTTCCTTCCTGTCTTTCTTACCTGTACTCTTCCTCATGAAGTAGTCAGGAGGCAGCAAGCCAAGCTGGGCCAGGTGAGAGCAAGAAGGATGGACAGTGAGACGCTCCCAGTAACCCACCACAAAGTAATCGATTACAACCGTGAGAGTTTGGTTCTTTTCGCCTTAGCTAGACTGGACGCGCCTCGTGCTGCCCCACACGCCAAGTATCGATACGTAATTACGGGCGTTATCCAAGCCCCCATATTCACCTCGTCATCACCTGGGCCATCATCATTTCAGCCTTAATGCTTCTGCCATCCACGGGGATTGATAGTTAAATCGTCGTCACGGGCACTAGTCTCCTTCTCTCCAGCTGCTCCTCCTACAGCTCCTCCCCGTCAGTGAGGAGGGAAAGGAAGAATGGAGAACGTTTTCATAGGAATTAAACACGGAAATCTTAACACTATGTGAGTTTTGGCTTTTGCTGATGACTCTGTTCTGCACTGCGATGTGGTTGACACAAGATTGTTTGGGCAGGAGGGGAGGGAGAGGACTGGCTGAGTAAGGATGAAGCAGCGGATGGACGGTGGAGTGTGAAGGAGGGCGAAGGAGTTTGAGACAGTGGCGTGTGTGAGCGACTGAAAGTTCGGCAACGTGACTTTGGAAACAGAGCGACGTCGTGGTGCAAGTTTTACCAGTTTTTAAAGTGCAGATTGTTCTTTTTTTCTTACATGTTTTGGTTCCGTAACTTCTATTTGTGGGCGATGGTAATGGAATAATTGGAATATTTTCTTACTGTCCATTTTCTTCTTTACTCCATCTCTCTCTCTCTCTCTCTCTCTCTCTCTCTCTCTCTCTCTCTCTCTCTCTCTCTCTCTCTCTCTCTCTCTCTCTCTCTCTCTCTCTCTCTCTCTCTCTCTCTCTCTCTTTCAAGCGAGAAGTGTTCCTTTGCAAAGTCAAGAATGGTGCAGTTGAAAGTATTTAAAGGCAATTCCGAAGCAAGCACGACGCCGTAACTCACAATCCCTGGACGTCAGCACTGTTATTACCTTCTTATTATACCTTTGTGGCACCCTCAACTGTTCCTGCACCTCGCTTTTACTTTTTCACGTCGTTCATTACAAACTTGTTGGTTATTATCTCACCGCACTGTCCTTCCCCTCGTGTCGTGGCCCCTCCCTCCTTTCTTTCCCCACTCCCTCCCTACCCTCCCTTCCCCGTTCCTCTCTTTCATGACACACAGCTGTAGAAGAAGACGTCAGGTCAAAAGCGTCAATAATGAACTTTTTTTTTAGGTCAAGGTTTTTGTCGACCCTGTGTCCTATTTACTCTGTTGTCCTGTGTGCTCATGTTCAGTTCTCCCTCAGCTGTGGTCAATGCGCGGTGCCTCAGCTGTCAATGGGTTTTCAGGAGGAATATTGTGGCACTGCCTGGTCACGGGAAAGGTTGCCGAGACTAGCGATATAAAAACGTTCACTGAATTCCATATTTATCCCTACCACCGCTGGAATGTTTTTCTTTTTTTTTCCTCGTTCACTTACAACCTTTTAGAGAGATTTTTGCGCTGTATTCTTTTAAAAGTTCATATCTCTCTCTCTCTCTCTCTCTCTCTCTCTCTCTCTCTCTCTCTCTCTCTCTCTCTCTCTCTCTCTCTCTCTCTCTCTCTCTCTCTCTCTCTCTCTCTCTCTCTCTCTCTCTCTCTTCATGCAAACAGTTTTAGTAGTGTTGTGAGTGTCAGCAAATAGTGATAGTAGCAGTAAAGTGTTATGTATCCAGTACAAATGAAGTTGCTACAGTTGAATCTCTAGCAAGCTCTAAAAGGCCACTAGATAAATGTATGGATGTTAGTGACAGGAGGATGGGGAGCTATGTTTCATACAGGGACTGCCACGTGTGTTACTAGTGGCCTCATGCACCTTCCCATACACTCTTATGTCAAGTTAAATTGGCGTATTGACTGAAATCTTTAATATCGAAAACCCTACGAAGATGGAGATGTGAGGGTATGGTAAATGTAGGAAATTGTATGCTGTTTTATTTTTCTACACTCTTATGTCAAGTTAAATTGGTGTGTTGACTGAAATCTTTAATATCGAAAGCCCTACGAAGATGGAGATTTGAGGGTATGGTAAGTGAAGGAAATTGTATGCTGTATTTTTTTCTTCTTTTCAATATTCTACTAATTGTAACATCACTTCTCCGGAAAATTGTACGAGTACGTGTTTTTTTTTTTTTTTTATACCATGTGGGCTTTTCACGGGAATTTATGGGCTAAAGGGGATACTTTATGTGGTACCTCCTATCTCAAAGCCCACCCGCTAGGAAACCGTTGTTCCAAGTGAAAAGCCCAACCTACACTCAGACCGTGGACTGGATTCGAACCCGTGCGCTTGGAGACCCCTCGGAACCCAAA
>NC_059289.1:11773425-11780925 GCF_017591435.1 Portunus trituberculatus | reverse complement strand
TCTGAAAATTAGTAAATACAGAACATTTCGACGTCGCAATATTATGATGACCTTCAGGTTCAGGAGGGTGACCGTTACGTCTCAGGTCACACTCGAGGTCAGTCAATACAAGGTCAGTATGGCGAGGGACGTAAAGGGGATGGCGCGATATTACCATACATAATTAGACGATGTGAGGCACGGAATCTCTCAAGGCGGGTTGTTTCTTTACTCTGGTAGAACTGACCAGCATGAGCCTCTGTACTAGCCAATGCTGCTGTGTCATCCTTCGACTAAATGTAATAAATAAGCTCTGGTGCATCGAAAATTGCAGGTTTTTTCAAGCGTGTTGATGTATATTTTCCTCTTTGTGTGTGTGTGTGTGTGTGTGTGTGTGTGTGTGTGTGTGTGTGTGTGTGATAGTTCAACATGTATTCTGCGTCATTAAGGAAACAAGGTACTGAAGAGAGTCCGAATAGTAATTATATATTTGGTCTTGAAAAATAGTTGTTTTGAGAAATTAAAAGCTTTAACAATACCGTCATAGACACACACACACACACACACACACACACACACACACACACACACACACACACACACACATACACATACACACACACATACACACATGCCGGCTCTGTATATCATAAGTCGTGACAAAAGAAGGTTTCTTTGCTTAATCAGACGTTTCATGGTGTGTGGATGCGCCAGGCAGCTGGGGAAGGAAGCGATGTGTGTGTGTAATGTTGTGGAAACGATACTGGATGCAGCACACTTATCGCAACTGTAATACTCGTAATGATGCTGTTGGTAAAAGCATCAGTGAAAAAAAAAAGGAAAAGAGAGAGAGAGAGAGAGAGAGAGAGAGAGAGAGAGAGAGAGAGAGAGAGAGAGAGAGAGAGAGAGAGAGAGAGAGAGAGAGAGAGAGAGAGAGAGAGAGAGAATTAAAGATTGCCTCCTACTTTCCTTTTTTGTTGTTCGTAGATCGATGTATTAATCTCAGAAAATATATGTACTCGCACTTCGTTTGATATGATTACTAGAAGAGAATTATGCGTGAAATGCTGATGAATATAATGGAAATGTTGAACTCTGTCTTGTCAAGGAAAAAAGACCGAACGATGATAAAATGCGGTATTTTTCTACACCTTTGCAGGAAGTAAATCTTGCCGCGTGTTGTTATTAATTATGTTTGTGTATTAATAGTTCCATGATACCACAATGCCTTTGAAGTGTGTGTGTGTGTGTGTGTGTGTGTGTGTGTGTGTGTGTGTGTGTGTGTGTGTGTGTGTGTGTGTGTGTGTGTGTGTGAGAGATGGCGGGGAAAGGAGAGAGCGTTAAACCTTTACTCAACATGAAAACAAAACTAGACTTAAAACTGACGGACCGACTACCTACACTCACCTGTCGCGCATCAACACATTACCACACGCACACACACAAAAAAAAAGGGTTGAAAGAAAAAAAGCTGTGAAGTTCGTACGTCTGATAACAAGCGTGGCACCAAAAAGAAAAGCAAAAAAACACACAGACGGGATAAAAAATGAAGATATCCAGCTCACGACATCAGTGGAAACGGTATAATGCATTTACTATTTTATCCCCTTCTACAGTGATGCATTTTTTCTAACATACATACCTTTGCTGCCTTACCTTTTATTTCCCATTTGGTACTTTTTTTCCCCGCTGCCTGTCCTATTTTTTCCTCGTCGCTTGGCTTGGTCATCGTTGGAGGTGAAGTAAATAATGTCTGAGTGGAGCGGTTGTTTGGTAAGGACGAGGAGGGGACGTGGGAGTTCCAATAACCTGCTGGCATAATTAAGGTGAATCACGTTTCCCCTTTACCCCTTCACCCTTTGCCCCCTTTCCCGTCCCCTTCTCCTGGCCTTTGCATCACCACCGCGCACGGCCCCTCACCATAAAGAGGAAGGGTGAGGGTGCCTATGGTGCATTTATGGGAGGTGGGTTACTCTCTTACTCCCTGACTCTCTCTCTCTCTCTTGTTCTCTCACGCTCTCTTTCTCTTTCTATGGTGCCATGTTTAGTTCGTGGCATTGCGTACACTTTGTTCTCTTTCTTTTGTCTTTTTTTTTTTTTTCTCAAATATTCTGTTTTCTTTTCCTTTTTGTTTCTTTTCTTGATATCTTTTATCTTTTTTTTTCTATCTATCTGTCTTATTTTTTTGTGTGTTTTGTGGCAATGTGTAGGATTTGTTCTCTTCTTTTGTCTTCCTTTTTTATCCCAAATGTTCTGTTTTCTTTTCTTTTCTTGATCTCTTCCTTCTTTTTTTCCAACCGTCTGTCTTATTTTCTTTTTTTTTGAGGCAATGTGTAAGATTTGTTCTCTTCTTTTGTGTCCCATTCTTTTTACTTGTTTTCCCAATTATTCTGCTTTCTTTTCACCTTTCCTTTATTTCCTTGGTCTTTTCAAAATTTTCTCTTCCATCCGTCTGTCTTATTTTTCCTGTTTTTTTTTTTTTGTCTCTTCTCTTCCTCCATTGTATTTTCCTACTGTCTCTATTTTTCTTTTTTATTTCCTTCCATTTCATCCTTCTTTCTCTTCCTATTGTCTTTTTTTTGCTAATTACCCTCATTCTTTCTTTCTAACTCCTTTCCTTCTACCTTTTTCCTGTTTGGTTCCTTTTCCACACTTCTCCTGTTTTCCTCGCTGTTCCCTTAATCAATTTCTTTTGTTTTCGTAATTTTCCTCCACCGTCTCTTTTTCACCCGCCTTCTCCGTGCTGGTCTCTTTATCTTTTCAGCGTCTCCTCCTCCCCACGTGTTGTTATGATAATACTGGCGAGAATTTGTGTCGCAGATCCACACGGAAGACTGGATGTAGTTTTCAGTGCTACAAGGGCCGCTTTATCAGGAATCAGTGTTACCATCCATCCCCCACCCGTCCAGCACCGCTCATTCCTTCACCCTTCCGTGCGTTAGATCTTATCAGTGTTGCCAAAAGCTGCACCAAATTTACGATTTAGACGGCACCTTTTATGTCAGGGGGTCTGTTCGTTACCACCACCACCACCACCACCGTCACTACCACTACTACCACCACTGCTACAACCACTGCCACCACCGCTACTACCACTACCACCAACGCTGCTACCAACACCACTGCCACTACTATGTGCGTGACAACTTACTTCATCTCATTGTGTGTGTGTGTGTGTGTGTGTGTGTGTGTGTGTGTGTGTGTGTGTGTGTGTGTGTGTGTGTGTGTGTGTGTCGCAAATTCTCATGCATTTCAATTGTCAACTGTTATTTTGCTTTCACTGTTGATGAAATTCATATTATTTTGTAATTTGTTTTATGTGAGTGTATGTATCTCTCTCTCTCTCTCTCTCTCTCTCTCTCTCTCTCTCTCTCTCTCTCTCTCTCTCTCTCTCTCTCTCTCTCTCTCTCTCTCTCTCTCTCTCTCTCTCTCTCTCTCTCTCTGTGTGTGTGTGTGTGTGTGTGTGTGTGTGTGTGTGTGTGTGTGTGTGTGTGTTTCTCACGCCCTCCATGCATGGCGCCATAACTTCCCAGGTCACATGACACTATTACCATTTGTCTTGTTAAGTGAAGGCATGAACACACAACTGTGAAATCATATGTAAATTAAACCATTAGTATTTAAGACACAAAATCTACAACAATAAACAAGAGAGGCGAGGGCAAAACAAGTGAAGGAGTGAAGTAGATCAAGACGTTTTTTTATGGTGTTTCCTACAGCATGCTTTGTATAGGGAACCAGTTAATTATAGACCAAGTTAGTCCATATGCAAACTAAGAAAAATTTAGGGATTATGAATGGTTCAGGTAACATAATTATTCATTGATTTTATATAGTAACAACTTTTTTTTAAGAATAACTTAGATGTAAGAGGATGAAATTGTTTGTTAAGGAAGCTAAGAATACAGTAAGGAAATCATGCAGGTATTCTATTCTATGGGTCTTTGAGAGAACCACAAGATGATCCGAGCAATTAGCGTTGCCTTAATGGTCATGTCAACACCAATTAGGCACCAACAATGATTCAGACAGCGACGATCATAAGGCAGAGCACAACAACAATGGGGGCGGCGGCACCAGGAGGCGCTAATGTTTAATGACGTGTACCATGTCGTCGCGCTGCTGCCAGACCCACGATAATAAACATGTTGGCTCAAGTTTATGTCACTCTACTCCTTCCCCCTCTTCCCTCCTCTCCTGTAGTCCTCACCTTCCGCATAACCTCCTGCCTTGGTTTGTCCTCCTCCATCTCCTTCTCCTTACACACGCAAACGCAAGCTAGTTACATTGTACAGACATCCCGTTGTGTTTACCCAGACAAGCTCGGAAATTTGAAATGTATCTCCTCATTCCATTGCAAGAAAAGCACAAAATATGAGCCATGTATCTTACCACAGTGGTATTCATTTCACTTATGATCGTATCCTGTCAATTAATACTTTTCATATAGTTTTTTTTCCGTCTTGCCTCTTCGTGTATATTAACCTCTGCAGTACCAGGACGCGTTTTCTTATTCATTCTGGCTACTATTTTAGCGATTTTATACAGCTTCAGAAATATATGCTGTGATTAGAATAGTAAAGACTCTGGCCATTATTTTTTTTAGCTCCATAGACCCTTCCTAATGTAAATAAAATCGTCTAATCTCATTAAAAAATCAAGGTAAAAATGTGTCTCAGTATTGAAGGAGCTAAGTGTTGTGATTTGTCTGATTCGAGTTACTAGTAGAATCATTACTTCATTGTCCGATTAACAGCTTGTCAACCTTCTTGTTTGACTTAGGAAAAATCTAAATCTTTTCCCTATTGGTTTGTCGTCTTCATAAGCTTGTTGTCCTCAGCGATCTGAAACGATTTGCTGTACTGGAGGATCTTGCAGGGATTTGTGTCTTGTGAGACTGAGGAAGATATCATGATGCTCTTAAACGTCCGGCAAGTCCTCCTGAGGGAACGGACAGAGAGGGTTGAAGAAAGGGTGTGGGAGACCCTTCCTGTCCGTGATGGCGTGGGACTGATCAAGAAACAGGAAGGCTGAATGGTTGGCTGGCTTGCGGAATAGTATCGTCCAATTCTTTGATACACTCGCTTCGAAAGACTGTAAGAGGATAGATACCAGAAAACGGAAGAGTAATGCTTCTGAGTTTCATTTGCAGGGAAAGTCGTGACTAATTGACGCTCTTTGAGAGAGAGAGAGAGAGAGAGAGAGAGAGAGAGAGAGAGAATATCCTTGCAGTGGGTATCGTGGTAGACAGTTTTCTCTTAAAGTGATGAGTTCCGATGGATCAAGAGCGCGGCTGACACCTTTGCCCTGGACGTGGCAGGGTTGACGAGAAGTTTTCAGGCGGCACGAGCTGGCGAGACCCATTAACAGCTGCAGTCAATCAACGAAACACACGTATACATTCAGCTGCGACCAATGACCAGAATACCCATCGCTGTAATGGTGACTGAGCTTTTATGTTTGTGATGAGTATTCATGGATTAGTTATATGGATGGTGAATGGTCGTTTGTAATCACTGGATTCTTGAATAGTCAGATTTTACTGATGACAACGCCAGGTTTGAATCGCGATACGTAACATTTTTCAATCACAAACTGGGTCGATGTGGACGAGTGCTTTTATTTATTTGGCGTCATCTGTTTTTTACACATGCCATCGTTTGCGCCATAATCGTGGGATATTTCCCCATCACTAAACGAATCCTATCCATCTGTCTTGAAATCGCCCTGTCTGCCTGTCTGTCCATCCCATAAATCCCGCCGCTAGCATATCCCGCCGCCCGGTGATCCAGTGGGACGAGTGTTGGGAAAAATGGGGAGTGTGTTGCCTTGGGAATGGTCGGACGCCGTGTTAGGCCACGAAGGGAGAGAAACGCGACAGATGGACGGGAACCTTGAATAGGTAAGCGTGGGAAGCTTCAATCACACCCTCCTCTCTCACCCTTTAAGTTAATTGCCTCAAACCAAGCGACTAACATTTTTTTTATGTTTTTTTTTCATTTATTTATTTCAATTTGTGATTTTTCTATCTAGCTTTTGGTGTTGCGTTTCTCTCTCTCTCTCTCTCTCTCTCTCTCTCTCTCTCTCTCTCTCTCTCTCTCTCTCTCTCTCTCTGGCTCCCTCGCTCGCGCCCTTCTTTTCTCCATTCCTCTTCCTCTTCCTCTTCCTCTCACTCCCTTCCCTCTGTGCCAGTGGTGCCGGAGCAGGAGAGGTAGAGGTAAACTCTGTCCTTAATTGGGATAATCTAGCGTTAGGTATCGTCCAATTTAGCGTGACATTAAGTTAGGTGAAGTGTCATTATAGAGGATGGTGGCTGAGCTCTGTCATCGACATGGCTCCCTCCCTTCCGCTCACCTGCCTAACACGACCACGAGATCTTCCCTATCTCTTCTCTCTCTCTCTCTCTCTCTCTCTCTCTCTCTCTCTCTCTCTCTCTCTCTCTCTCTCTCTCTCTCTCTTCACCTTCATCCTCCTCTTCCCTTTCGTCTTGTCTTCTCTCTCCACTTCTCTTTTCTTTCTTGCATGTATTCTTTCTCTTTCCGTTTCTCTTCTTGTTCATCACCTGTGCTAATAGGAAGGGAGGGAGGCAGGGGCAGGGAAGATGAGTGTCGGACGGTACCAGGGAATTACTGCAGGCACAACAGGATTGCTCGCCTGGGATGCACTGATTGAAATCGATGCAAGGTTATACAAAAAAGAAGTACACGTAAACAATTACCGGAAACACAAGCGATGCAGGAAAAGAAATTTAATGCAGAATGGGCGAGATGGAAAAATGAAATATATCTAAAAGGCGAAAAACTGGACTGGTGTGTAATTGCGTCGTTAAAAGACCAGATGAAGAAATTTAATGCTGAATGAGCGACACGGAAAAATTGAAATGTATGCTAGATTATTAAACCCATGTAATTAAGGGCCAGGTGAGAGATGCTACCTGAAGCTGGTAATGCGGAGGTAAATAGAATGAGGAGGGAGTATAGAGGGGGGAGGTTATGTCAGTGGCTGCTTACCTCCTTCCACATTGTTACAGCCGCGTCAGGATGGAGCCCTCATAAGTACGTCGTATGTTGCTCGTCTCGCGGGACGTGTGGGAAACTCTGGTCGTCGACATAGTCTGCTTCACTCCTTGTGTTCCACGTTTGCTCCTCCTCGTCCACCTACCTGCTCCTCTTTATCCTCTGCCTGCTACTCCTCGTTTTCTTCTTTTCTTCTTAGATCGTGAAATATTTGTATTATCTTTGTATTCTTTCGGTTTTTATTTTCCTCCTTCTCCTTTCCGTCCTCCTCCTCCTCCTCCTCCTCCTCCTCCTCCTCCTCCTCCTCCTCCTGCTTTTATTTTCCCTTCTCCTCCGGGACGCTCGTCAGTCACTTCTAGTTTTGTTGTTAAGACAGACATGATTGGAAGGTGTTTTTACTCTTCTAACACTTTTCTTGTGTTCTGCTTTTGGCACAAGCTCAAAAATAAATATTGAAAGGAAACAAACAAACACACACACACACACACACACACACACACACACA
>NC_059289.1:11760925-11770925 GCF_017591435.1 Portunus trituberculatus | reverse complement strand
CTTTAATTTTCACAACCTTTAACCTTTCTGTTTACCTTCGCGTCGCACGTACATATGTATGTTTCGCCCATGTCAAGTCTTCTGCCGGCCTTCAACATCCATCCCAGACACCCAGAGTTTCATTTCATCTCCTTAATTGCGTCTTATTTTTCTCAAGCGGACTCGTGGATGGTGCTACATATTTTACCGTGTGGGTTCGATGGGGAAAATTGCTTATAACGCTGACTTAATTATCTTGAGGCTCCAGGTATGACGCGCAGGAGGTTGCTGGTTGCTAAGGATGGTTATGTGTGTGTGTGTGTGTGTTGGCCAGGTGTGGGTTGATTAATGGGTGTTGTATTCATTATATAGGATGTGTTGATGTCATTTACACTCAATTATATTCTATTAGATTTTTTTTTCAGCTTCTATTGTCCCAGTACTTCTGTGTGAAGTTGTGATTTCGTGAAGTCGATAGGAAGATTTATTTTTTCATCCTTTACAGAATGGGCAGCGTTCTTTTTTTTCTGTCTTTTTTTAGGCACGTGTCAGTGATTAGAGGAAGTGATAAGAAAATTCATGTTCCAACAAACGTATTTTCCTCTCGGTAATCTCAATCTTGTCCAGCATTTGCCACTGCACTGTGTAAAGGTGTGGGCAGAGGAAACAAGGAATGAAACAGAACAAGTTGTATGATCATCTAAATTTCTGCTTGCTGCTCTCTTCATTGACTCACTATCTCACTCTAACGTTACATAGGCAGGCCAAAGAAAAAAAAAATTAGAAGAAAAAATCAACTAACTTTTGGTTCAACAAAAATATTAAGCATGAAACAGATAAGACCCACAGAAAGTAGGCAAGTCTAGTTCTGGAGACGTCCTGCGACTACTCTTTAGAACCAGATCAAGTGATAGAAAGGAACGAAAACATAACTTCCCTGAAACTTACTTAGCTTTACAAGATAAGACATGAAAAGGTAAAGGTACTGCGGGAGTTATCGCTGGACTCCTCAAGATCACGACATACCGGTATTTTGTCGCATATCACTAAGCAAATCTGTCATCACATAATTGAAGATCGTATGAGTAACTAGTTGAAGTTCGTATGAGTTACCAGGTTTACCCACTGAAATATAAAGTTGGTCTTACTTTGTGGGTCCTTTCGAGGTAGTGTCATCACTCTTCCATAGTGCCGAAGAAATAGTGTGGTAGAACTTTTGTTTTTTAATTTCAACAAGGTTTCATCCTGCGTAACATCAGGAATAATAGTTGTGTATGAGAGAGAGAGAGAGAGAGAGAGAGAGAGAGAGAGAGAGAGAGAGAGAGAGAGAGAGAGAGAGAGAGAGAGAGAGAGAGAGAGAGAGAGAGAGAGAGAGAGAGAGAGACATCTAATCCTCACGAGAATCCACGGCCATGAAACCTGAACTGTCCAAACCACTGACATCTAATCCTCACGTTTAAACACACACACACACACACACACACACACACACACACACACACACACACACACACACACACACACACACACACACACTTATACACAACTCTTTCAAGAAAAAATATATAATGGTGAACTGAAAAGTAGAAGTTACTCAGAATCTTGACCTACATGGAGAGAGAAAATCGTTGTTGTGGTTGTGAATGATTACCTCTCATGTCTATCAGTGTCACGTGAAAACCAAGTGTATGTGTTTAACCAGCTTCTGTTTCACTCCAACGTGTCCTAGAACTCAAACATTAGCCTGGGCTGGTGTTGGTGAAAAAATAGAAAAGTACTAAGAAAATATTGTCACCAGTAGTTTAGATTTTCAGGAGATAGACAAGCAAAAAAAAAACAAAATGACTGATGGACGTACTGATCAGAGAAAGAGAGAGAGAGAGAGAGAGAGACAGACATCTTACCTGTGTATTAAAATAACCACGAGATCTTCCTAACAGTCAGCAGTATGGGGTAGCGGGAGGCAGGGCGGAGGCAGGGGCACAGAGGCAGGCATTGCAGGGCTCTAGAGGAAAGGACTTTGTGTGCAGGCTCAAAAAATGCGTGGCTTTAATTTTCAACCTGAGTATTTTTTAAATTCATATTGTTTTTGATGTCTTTTTCTCACCCATTTCTCTCTCTCTCTCTCTCTCTCTCTCTCTCTCTCTCTCTCTCTCTCTCTCTCTCTCTCTCTCTCTCTCTCTCTCTCTCTCTCTCTCTCTCTCTCTCTCTCTCTCTCTCTCTCTCTCTCTCTCTCTCTCTCTCTCTCGTAATTTACTTCTCTTTTCACTATTCCCTACAGGAGCATTATGAATAAGGCAAGGAGGAGAAGCAGAATAAGAACGAGGAAGGGACGTAAGGAAAGAGAAACAAGAAGTAGCAGTCGTGGATGATTATAATTAAACGAATTTTTTTCTCTCCCAGCCAAGGTTGCTCTGTGTATCTCATCCATTAAAGTTCGTCGTTATTATGTTCACGTTAACGAATTTGCGATTTAGATGGTCTTCATGTTTAAAGGATTGCCCTAATATATTAAAGGAGAATGTAGTTTATAATGAATAATCTCATCGTAGTATAATCAGAGAGAGAGAGAGAGAGAGAGAGAGAGAGAGAGAGAGAGTGCAAGCGTCAAAAGGTTACTCGATCGTAGATATAAAAATAACCGGTCTTTGTCTGGCTAACATTACAACAATTATTTGAGTTGAGTGACTTATTTCTCCGTGTGTGCGTTACAGTGTTGGAAGGAGCGCAGTCACGGATCCATAGCGTAGAGTGCGACTTACAAAGGGGAACATAACGATACATCAAAGTGAATATTATAACGAACACACCACCAATGACTCCAATCTCTAAAGCTTTAAAGAGACAGGAGTACATACGCACACGAACACACACACACACACACACACACACACACACACACACACACACACACACACACACACACACACACACACACACACACACACACACACACACACACACACACACACACACACACACACACACACTCGCAGTTGGTGTATGACATTATAAGTTACCTGTTTTGAGTTTTGCCTTCATGTATAGTATAATGTGTTACGATCTCCATAATACGACATGAGCAGTTTGAAAGGAGGAGCATCAGGTCATCTATTGAACTGAATTAACTAATCTCCTCTTAACTCATTCTCTCATTCTTTGGAAGTGGCGAGTTGGACAGGTTTTTTTTCTCTTCTTTTTTTCTGAGTCTCCATCTTGCCGCTTGTATTGTCAGTCCATGAATGGTTTTACTTCAGTGTTGTTAGAGAGTTGGTGGGGAGAGGATGCACGTCACTCCAGGCTAATAGAATGAGGACTAATGAAAGGAAGATAAAAAAGATGTGTGGAAAAAGGTGAAAACAAGACGAGAAGAAGAGATACAGATCGAGAACCGTACTCCTCCTCCTCCTCCTCCTCCTCCTCTTCCTCCTCCTCCTCATCCTCCTACAGCAGTCAATAATCCTTGTCATCAAAAGCAACGTGATTTTTTTTCTCTTTTTTGAGGAATTCTTTACTCTTAACAATTTTGCGCTCGGCCAGTTATGAGATGAAAGAAATGTGCCGGTGCTTCGTCATTCTTCCTTTTTATTGTTGTTTTTTATGACGGTATTCTTTTTCTTTATATTGTATGTGATTGACTGAGAGAAGATCGATGAGTCAGTTTAGTGTTAGAGAGAGACAGAGATAGAGAGAGAAAAAGAGAAAGACGTATTCTCGCAAAACACAAAGGTGGTACAGTAACACATTTTTCATTTACTGGGTGTTCTTCCTAATCCTCCTTTTCCTCCATTTCCTTTCGTCTACATTTGACTTATTCTTCTGTCCATTTTAACTTCCCTCTACAACAGTATCATTTTTTTTTATTTTCTCTTACTGACATTGCTCTTTTCTTCTTCCTTCCCACCTTGTCTTCCTTTTATTCTAGGCTCAAATTTTTACATCCCTCACCATAAACCTGCTCTTCTTCCTACAATCTCCCCTGGTGCCTCATCTAGACTCTCTTAAACCTTCCCATCAGCCACTTCTTTCTCCCTCAACCCTTTCTTTCTCTCGCAGCCTCCTTCCCTACTTCAACATCTCTTTCCTCTATCTTCAAACCTTATTTTCTTATCTTTATCCCTTCCTCTAAAATACGTCCTCTTTCTCCAAGTTTCCTATGTTTCTCCTTACTCCTTTCTGTCTCATTTTGCTTCAGTTCCCTCGCCATTTTCCATTCCTTGAGCTCCATCGTTTTTACCTCCATTAGTTCCTTGTTCCTAAAATTCATGTTTTCTAACGTGTCCTTCATTTAGTGTTTCTTGCTACAGTATTCAGTTTGTTCTCCTCTTCAGGTTATTTCTTTATCTCCACTAACTTCTCTTATCTCATTTCCTTCACTTCCCTACATCAGTTCTTCTTCCTGTCCTTACGCATCTTCATCCTTAAGACCTTCCCTGCCACCTGCACCGCCTCTCTGTTGATATAGTCTCTTCTCAACACTGCTCTCCACTTCCTCCCTTAAGGCTTTCACCTGTACGCCTCGAGTATTGGTTAAGACACCTCCTTGTGCTCTTCCTCCTCCTCTTCCTCCTGCATCTTGTATTCTTCTTCCTTTTCCTCTTCCTCATTGAGCTTCTAGAGTTCCGTGTTGTGCTCTTTTGTTTGATCTGAGTCTACAAGTACCTTCCTTGACTCCTATTTTGTATTGTGTGTGTGTGTGTGTGTGTGTGTGTGTGTGTGTGTGTGTGTGTGTGTGTGTGTGTGTGTGTGTGTGTGTTATCGGCAATTTTGTACCTAAAGATTGAAAATATATAACTGGAATGACAAACGCACACACACACACACACACACACACACACACACACACACACACACACACACACACACACACACACACACACACACACACACACACACACACACACACACACACACCTCAGATATACGAGAATCTGTTGGGTGTTTGTTCTTCCTTTGTGTTCCTTTGTGTTCCTACTTCTGTATGCGGTAAGTGCGTTGTCATAAGCCTTATAAGTGGCAGTCAGAGGTGTAGTTACGGTGGGAGAATTGCCTGCACATGGCCCCAATTATTCCTACATATCTGCGTCTCTTTTCTCATTCTTCCTTTTCTTTACGTCATCTGTATTTGTGGTGATATTTGTCGTGCTTCTGGTCATCGTTTTTTTTTTTGTTTTGTACGTGTTCTGCCAGTTTGTCTTTCTCGCTTTCTTATTCTCTGTCTCGCTCTCTTATTCTGTCACTCTCTTATTCTCTCTCTCACTCTCTTATTCTCTCTCTCTCTCTCTCTCTCTCTCTCTCTCTCTCTCTCTCTCTCTCTCTCTCTCTCTCTCTCTCATTGCTTCTTCATCATCTTCTCCTCCTCCTCCTCCTCCTCCTCCTCTTCCTCCTCCTCCTCCTCCTCCTCCTCCTCCTCCTCTTCATCATCATCATCATCATCATCATCATCATCATCATCATCATCATCACCTCTTGCTCCTCTTTTCCTTTTAACCTTCCTCCAGCGTACATACCATTGTGTATAATTTTCTTGTGTGTCCTCTCTCTCTCTCTCTCTCTCTCTCTCTCTCAATGAAGGGGACGCTGTTTTGTATTGTTTTCGAGACTTCGAGACGCTGTTTTATGGTTTTCGAAGCGCCTCGTTGATGAGGAAGCGACCGAGACACGCCGGGACGAGGGGAAGGAGGGAGTAGGTGGCAGCGTTCCATAATGTATGTAATATCTCAAGCCGGAGGGAAGGAACCACCACCTGTATCACCGGTGTGTGTGTGTGTGTGTGTGTGTGTGTGTGTGTGTGTGTGTGTGTGTGTGACCTCTCGTCCTTCTCTCTTGTGTCTCTTTCTTCTTTTCTTTTAAACAAATATGTCTCATCCTGTCCTTCTTTTCTTCGTTTCTTTCTTTCTTTTTTCTTTTTTTTCCTTTCCGGCCAAAGTTTTTTTTCTGTATTTTTTTGTTTATTGTTGTTTTTTATAGTTTTTTTATTATTTTTGCTTCTTTGTTTCGTATCATTATTTTTTCTACTCTTTTCTTTTCAATTTATTTTCATTTTTATTTTTTGAAAGATTAGAAGTGGTTTTTTTATCCTTTTTTTTTTTTTTTTTTTTATTTTCTCTTTTCCTCATTTTCCCTGCCTCATATTCCTTTCAGCCTTTTTTTTTTCTGTCCATCTCTTTCTTTTCTGTTCTCTTTCCTTACCTTACTTTTATTTTTATTCTTTCATTTTTTGTCACTCACTTTTTTTACTCTCTCTCTCCTCTTATACTTTTCTTTTTCTGCGCCTTTTTTCCACATCCCTTCTCTTTCCCCTCCATCCTCTCTTTTCCTCTGTGCCTCCCTTTATAATTTGTTTTGACTTTACTTTCCCTACACGTTTCCTCCCTTTGAACGGCCGCGGCTTTTAACATTCTTCTGATATTACGTCCCTCTTTCTTTTTTTTTTCTCAATGCAAATTTTTTTCATATACCCAGCAGGTTCCCGCGCATTGCCTCCCCACGCTCCGGTTCACAAGGGTTTGTCATGAACTCATCAGTCGTAGGAGGGAAAATTTCATGCAAATCGGCTTCTTTCCAGCGTTCTTCCTCGACCCAATTAAGTGCACTCTCGCCCACGTCTTGATAGGAACTAACGGGGAGTAATAAGCCATCGTAGGCGAAAAATGCGCGTGCAAGAACTGACGTAACACATTCTTCATACCAGCCATGTTGTTATTTGTCTTTGTGTCACAGTAAGGAATAACAACTTGGCGCTTTGTTGTTTTATGTGTGTGTGTGTGTGTGTAAAAGTTGCAGTGCTTAAGGTTCCTTCTCTCTCTCTCTCTCTCTCTCTCTCTCTCTCTCTCTCTCTCTCTCTCTCTCTCTCTCTCTCTCTCTCTCTCTCTCTCTCTCTCTCTCTCTCTCTCTCTCTCTCAAGCTTGTGATCGCTTTCTGAAGTGGGCATCGCTGTGGACAAGTGAGCAAGAAACATACGTACAGTTTAATACAGAGAGCATCAACACCCTTCCCCTCAGCAATTATTTACGCATAAGTTAGAAATTATGAATGACTCTCTCTCTCTCTCTCTCTCTCTCTCTCTCTCTCTCTCTCTCTCTCTCTCTCTCTCTCTCTCTCTCTCTCTCTCTCTCTCTCTCTCTCTCTCTCTAATGGTTCCTTGTTGTTGCAGCAGACGGAAATGAATTACACTTTATCTTGCATCCTCGAGGCAACCATAGCGGAAAAAATGATTAGCAAAGATCAAAGAAAGATGTAAGAGGACTCAGCCCTTAGACGGAACAATTTACTTTTAGAATTGATTATTGCGACAAGCCACGCGGTCCAGAAAAACTCTCTCACACACACACACACACACACACACACACACACACACACACACACACACACACACACACACACACACACACACACACACACACACACGCCCGGTAGCTTAGTTGTTAGAGCGCTGGCTTCACAAGCCTGAGGACCGGGGTTTGATTCCACGGCCGGGTGGAGATATTTGGTGTGTCTCCTTTCACGTGTAGCCCCTGTTCACCTAGCAGTGAGTAGGTACAGGATGTAAATCGAGGAGTTGTGACCTTGTTGTCCTGGTGTGTGGTGTGTGCCTGGTCTCAGGCCTATCCGAAGATCGGAAATAATGAGCTCTGAGCTCGTTCAGTAGGGTAACGTCTGGCTGTCTCGTCAGAGACTGCAGCAGATCAAACAGTGAAACACACACAAACACACACACACACACACACATACACGTTTGATTCGATCCCTATATAGAATTTACTCTTCTTTAAATCTTATAGCGCAACACTTTTGTATCTTTTCTTTATGTATTTCCATGTATCTTAACACACGACTTATCAAATTTTAACGATTCCTTGAGCCATCCAAGTAGTTCCTAACAGGCCTGTCCTTTAACCCCCTTCAGTACCATGACACGTTTCTATATTTTTTTCTTCTTACTATTTGGTGATTTTAAACAGCTCCAGAAATTTAAATGGCAGATTAAAATAGGGAAGACTCTGGCCATTAATCTTCTAACCTCCATGAACCCTTCTTAATATAAATAAAATCATCTAATCACACCAAAAACTCATGCTAAAAAATGCGTCCCAGTACTGAAGGGGTTAATGTTTCTAATCTTCCATTCAACGTTCCGCACAAACCTTAACATATCAATTAGTGACCATTTAGTCTTCACCTTCATCCTCCCCTTGCCCTCCCCGCACACATGTCATATGCAGAACAATTCAGTCTCAGTCTCCTCTTCCTCTCTCTCTCTTTCCCCTTACTACATAGTACCTGTCAATCTAATCCTTTTCCCTCTCCCTTTGAAACGCATCACATCTCAATCTTAATCTTCTCCCTCTTTTCATTTACAACGCAACTTACCTCAGTCTCATTTTCCTCTCTCTCTTTCCCTTACACCACCATCTCTTTCAGTCTTAATCTCCTTTCTCTTTCCCCCATACAATAAAACATCTCTCAGTTTCCTCTCTCAGTTTCCTCCTCTTCATCCACAGTAGCGAGTGAGGGTCTTCGTCTGCGAGAGTCCGTCATTCCGCCTTATAAACTCCGCGGGGAGACGGTGGAGCTGCGATGTGACTACGAGCCCGGCAACTCTTCCATCTACTCGGTTAAGTGGTTCAAGGATGACGAGGAGTTCTACCGCTACGTTCCCCGAGACACGCCGCCATACCACATCTTCCCGAGAGGAGGCGTGACCCTGGACGTGAGTGTTGAAAGGGTTAAGGGACGCAGGAGGGGCTGGGAGAAGAAATGAAGGGAGTTTTTATTTAATATTTTTTGTTTTCTGTTGTTTATTCCTTAGAGCAGAGCACATGTTGGTTCCTGAAGTCGTTTTTCCTTCCTGCTTTGTTTATTAGATGACATATACTGAGATTTTTATGTGTAGATGAGGGAAGAGGTTGAGAAAACGGGGGGAGGAAATACTTGGTGCTTAGAAATGGTGACTTGTTCCTGACCAGCGTTTTTTAATCTGGTTTTCTTCGCTGGTTGACTTTACACGTAAATTTTAATGTGTAGATGAGGGCGAAGGTAAGGAATGAAGGGACTTTTTTTGTTGTTTTGTTAGTTAAGTACATGTACCTTCCATTTTTTCTCTCTCCCTTTTTTTTTCCACTAGTTGACTGATGAGAAATCTTAATGTGTACATGAAGGAGTTTTGTGTGTGTGTGCGTTTTTTTTTTTCTTTATAATGGCTCTTAAATTAATATATTAGTCTCTTCCCTTCCCGTGGTGTCATGGATTAATTTTCTTTTTAAAATTAGTGTAATAGTGCACGTCATGTTTTCCAAGAGCACACCTGACATGAATTATTAATCGTCCCTTAATTTATTCACTTCACAGTCTGGCGTAAAACCGCGTAATCCGTGTTCACACAAAATCTGAGGCTTAAAATGAGGGGGTTTGAAGCTTGTTTTCACATTAATTATGAGGCGGCACTGGAGAGATTGACTCGTTTGACATGTATACTTATGATTCGTTGTTTATTATCTTCCCGATCGGAGCAGTACGAGCAAATCCTAGTGAGATCATTTATATGTAAACCACAATCTAAATCTCATCTTATATACACACATACATAGACGTGTCAATAGATATGTACACTACCATCAAACATTTTATAATTTTCTTTCTCTTGTTTTACACTCATTTTATCGTCACTTCACACTCGTCTTTCGTTTCCCATTTATTTTCTCTTATTTGATTCTTGTTTTACACTCGTTTTTTCATGTAACTCTCGTTTCACATTAGTTTTATCTTCTAATTGTTTTTTATTTCACTCGTTCATCAATTTACATTTGTGTTACAGCCATTCCATACCCACCACGCTCTCCTTTCACACTGGTTCTGCAGTCTTCTTCTAAAACACTGACTCACTTTGACTTAATAATGCAAATTGCAGAAATATCTAAATTATACGTAATACTGATTTGATTTTAATGAAAATAATTATGATAAAAGCTAACTTTCTTTTCTTTTGTCTAGTGAGTGCTATTTGAAGGGAGAGAGAGAG
>NC_059289.1:11750925-11753425 GCF_017591435.1 Portunus trituberculatus | reverse complement strand
CTTAAATAACACTCAGTAATCATGTTTTGGTGATAACTTCAACAAAAACTATTTAACTAAACGTATTCCTTCTGCCTTCCTACGGCTTTCCTGATATTCCTGTCTGTGTAAGTATTTATGAGAGAGACAAGGAAAGTAAAATGATGATAGGAAAAAGATTATCTGGAGGATGAAAGAGATGGATTTGCTTGAAGGGAGGAGAGGGAAGAAAGGGTAGCAACACGAGAGGCAGTGATGGTGAGTGAATAGAAGTAGAAAGGGGAAGTAACGAAAGAAAAGAAAAAGTACTGGGGCGGAGAGACATGGAGGGAAGGAAACATGGTGAAACAAAGGAAGGACTGGAGAGAGAGAGAGAGAGAGAGAGAGAGAGAGAGAGAGAGAGAGAGAGAGAGAGAGAGAGAGAGAGAGAGAATGAATGAATGAATGAATGAAAGGAATATGTAAAGAAATGTAGAAGCAATAGAGATATGAAAAAAGACACATTGTAAGGAAACATGGAAGGAAGAGAAAGAAGATCGAAGAAGGACAGGAATAAAAATTAATGGAAAGGAGAGACTGTGGGAGAAAGGTAAGAAAAGCTGGAGGAGGGAAAGGGAGGAAAGAGAAAAAGAGAAACAGAGAGAGAGAGAGAGAGAGAGAGAGAGAGAGAGAGAGGGTGATGGTTCAGAGGGGGGGAAGTGACTCGACTGTAATGTTTCACTGGTTCAAAATCTCTCGTATCACGCCAGGTATTAATGGTGTGCCTACTAATTAAGGAGTGAGAGTACCTGTGTCTGGGGCGAGATGATTTATGCACGACGGTCAGTGTGTAAGTGACATTCATTTATGAACCTGCCTTAGTGGGTGATTATTCAATTATTCGGAATGCGTTTTCGTTTACCTAATCTAATTTAGAGGGGAGAGTGACGGGGTATTAAGGTGTATAGACTGCGTGGGGAGGGTGACCTTAAAAGCGTATGTGAGAAATTATGAGTAAACCAAGTGTGATGTGTTATTGAGATCTCACCCATTTGCTACTGTGGTTTTCCTGTGTTAGTATTTGGAGCCTTGTTAAGTTGTTGCTGTTGCGTGTCGAGTTTCCTGACAATCAAAAATCTAAGAGAGATCACTAGTCAGGCATTCTGGGGTCACTCTCTTAACTTCTTGAAGGGTTGGTTGTCTGTGAAAAGACGTGGAAAAGGATAGAGTTTTATCATCAGCGTAGGAATGAATCATTCAAGAAAATTAGCTTGAGAGATTATTGATGAATGATAGGAAGAGAGCAGGTAACAGAACAGAACCCTGAGGAATTAATACCAATGTTAATAGATTTCGGAGAAGAACAGTGTAGAGAGAAGGATAGAAGCCGAAGTATGGTAGTTTTGAGATCAAAGCTTTCTGCCAGACTCTATCAAAAGCTTTTGATATGTCTAAGACAACAGCAAGTTTCTAAAAGAGAATGACCAAGACCCAGTAAGGAAAGCCAAAAGAACACCAGCAGAGCGACCTTGACGGAAGCCATACTGGCGAAGATTGTGAAGTGACAGATGTTTGAGAATCTTCGAATTGAGGATAGATTAAAAAAAGCCTTTAGATAACCAAGAGATTAAAATTAGAGGACGGTAGTTTGAGGGATTAGAACGATCACCCGTTTTAGGAACAGGCTGAATGTAGGAAAATTTCCAGCAGGAAGGAAAGGTAAAGTCGATAGACAGAACTGAAATAATTTGGCCAGGCAAGGTGCAAGCACGGAGGCACAGATTTTTAAAACAATATGAGGGACCCTATCAGGTCCATAAGCCTTCCGAGGGTTTAAGTCAGCGAAGACATGGAAAACATCATTACGAAGAATTTTAATCTAGGGGATGAAATAGTTAAAGGAAAGAGAAGAGAGAGAGAGAGAGAGAGAGAGAGAGAGAGAGAGAGAGAGAGAGAGAGAGAGAGACTAGCCAAGAATCGTCTAAGGTAAAGTTATTAGCAAAGGTTTGAGAGAAGAGTTCAGTTTTAGAGACAAATGTGATGGCAGTGGTGCCATCAGGATGAAATAAAGGAGGGAAAGATGAAGAAGTAAAGTTATTGGAGATGTTTTGGTCAGATGCCAGATGTCTCGTGTTTGGCAAGTTGAAGAACAGACTAAGCATGATTCCGGGCAGGAATATATAATGCATGAGATTCAGGTGATGGAAGGCTCAGGTATCTTTTGTGAGCAACCTTTCTATCATGTATAACACGAGAATAGGCTGTGTTAAACCAAGGTTTAGAAGGTTTACGTTAAGAGAAAGAGTGAGAAATGTACTATGACTTCTTTTCTGTGTTCAGCACATAGAGACGGGTCTCTTCCACGGAAACAGTAATCATTTCAAGGAAAATCAGCATAATACCTCCTCAGGTTTCCCTAACTTGAAGAGGCGAAACGCCAGAGCCAACCCTGCTTTGGGAGATGCTGAGGAAGGATTAGAGAAACAGGACAAGGTACAGAAATGAGATTGTGATCGGAGGAGCCCAACGGAGACAATAGCGT
>NC_059289.1:11728425-11745925 GCF_017591435.1 Portunus trituberculatus | reverse complement strand
CTCTCCACTACCCCCCCTTCCATTACCTTCTCGTGAAACTCCACCCTACTCTTACCCACTTCCCTCTTCACCTCCTCTCCACCTTTCCTTGTAAATTTCAATAGCTATCCAGTCAAGCTTCTCTTTCTACACGAGCTTTTCTGTGTGTATATACCTCTATGTCTGCCTCTCCATTACACACACGCTTGCTGGTTCAAAAGTAACTCATTTTGGCTTTCCGTCGCGGTAGTGTTAATATTATGCGCAGTCTTCCATTTGGCGTGTCTTCGAAAAATGGCTGGTGGAGGATTCGTGTTTGCGTGCCAGGTATGAGCATGGATAACAGCCTCCCTTTTGATAGTATTTGTAATTGGATCTCAGGACTGGGATGAAAGCCAGTCCTGTCCAATTAGGAGAGAGAGGAGCGGAAGAATTGTGTCTTGTGGTGTACCGTGTGAGTGTGTGTGTGTGTGTGTGTGTGTGTGTGTGTGTGTGTGTGTGTGTGTGTGTGTGTGTGTGTGTGTGTGTGTGTGTGTGTGTGTGTGTGTGTGTGTGTGTGTGTGTGTGTGTGTGTGTGTGTGTGTGTGTTTCATAACCTTTTGCTATGATAATTTTACATAGATCAAACAAAACTAGTGAATGTGCACATGCAGTACATACATATACATATACCACACACACAAACACACAACATAACGTAACATAATGTATAAACGTACATATTGAAAACCAGACAATGTATATTATGTGTACAGAAAAACATACATACATTTACACATCCATCACGCTCTCGTTTGATCTTTCATTTTATCTTACGTATTTTTAGTGTCACGCCAGAAGGACGCAGTGAGGTTCGACATGGCTGTAGCGGTGTAGCGAAAGGAAGAGTGTGAGATATTATCATTAAGGAAGATAGATAAATGAAAATAATAGCTAGAAAAACATATTAATTAAACACTATTTTTCCCCTTTGTCTTTTTAATCCGCTCTATCATGTCAAGCAGCACACCTGAGTTCCACGTGTTCGCTTCATTCAGTGGAAAGAATTTTGGTAATGGGCCGAGAATGCTTTGTGCTGGGGTCTGTTTGCTTGGCTTTCTCTCCTAGTGTCCTCTCTTTAGTTCTCTGCACCAAGGTTCGTGTGGCATTTATATCTCTAACAAATTCATAGGTTGGATATTTAAAACTTTATGGATCAATTGATTCGCTTTCCTTCTTTTGATATTAATCACCTTTTTACGAGAATATTGTCGTTCAGTTCTGTAGGTGATTCTTTTTTCTGCTTTTTTCTTTGAAGTGTGTTTTGGGGATCTGACGCACCACACTATCATTTTTCTATTTTAATCGTTTTTTTTTTTTCTATTCTTCTAGAGTGACGATTTTATCTACTGTTTAAACGACAATCCATTTTTTTCTAAAACCATACGTTTGACTTTTTTCATAAGCATTTATTGTAACGAATGACAATTTTCCTCCTTTTCATTAATCGATTAACAAGCTGTAACAAGAGACAGTTTTGTTTTTTTCTTTATTGGCAGAAATAATCTCTAACAAGTGACATTTCCTTTTCTTTCCTCTATTCGCATTAGTAAGCTGTAGAGGGAAAGCTATAACGGTATATATATAAAGTTATAACGGTGTTCCGTTCAGCTTCATTTGACGTGTGTTATTCAGATACTTGACGTGATGTTCCCTGGAGAAACTTAGAACGATAGAATAGTGCAGCAAGCATCGTGCGTGGGCTGAGACAGAACCGATGAGGGGAAGGGGAAAGAAAAAAAAAATTACGATAACATAATTAAAAAAAAATGAATAAATAAAATGTTGTAGAGTAAAGGATGCATCCTTCTACCTACTTTTATCTACACTTACTGCTAATGTAGATATTACACTTGACTTCCTGTGTAACTAGTATGTATTCTTAATTGCAATAAGAATTTTTTCATGCCCATTTTAGAGATTGCATGACAGTCTCGATCATCCACTGTTATAGTAAATGAAGATTGAGGAATCTCCCATAAAATAGATCATTTATTTGCATAAAGAAAGGAAAAATAGGAATTGTGTTGTGCTTTCTCAGGTCAGGTTGCAGGAGTAACAGAAAATAAAGTAAGGAGTAACAAAAAAAAATAAAGTTAACCAAGAAACTATGTACAGATTCTCGTATCGTTAAAAGTTTTGAAGGGAGAGAGGAAGAAGTAGGAGTAGGAGTAAGAGGAAGAGGAGGAGGAGGAGGAGGAAGGGGGAAGAGGCATTTCTGTTTTCCACTTGTATAGACGCAGAGGGAAAGTCTTCAGTAAATATCCCGCAAGTTAGATAAGAGAAGCGGCGGCGAATTAGGAGACAGTGAAAGATTACGGGTTCATTCTTTTTAAGGGGATCGGAAAAAAAAACACACTAGAAAACTTTAACACTTTACTGGACATTGTTCTGAGGTAAAAGGGACCAAGTAAGGATAAGACAGAAAAGAAAAAGGATACTCTGCTACGCTCCCGTCAAAAAAAAAAAAAAGAAAAACTTATTTCTCTCACAAGGCAAGCAAGTGAGCGTGAAACTGAAAAAGATAAATAAATAATTGCAGATCTTTCCCTTTATAATTATGCTACATTGATTACTATGATATTAAAGGAATGTTTAGAGTGAAAGACATGATATACTGATACTTGTTTGTAGGAAAGGATGTAAATGCTACTCGGGTTGGTAATGTGGCGTAGATGGCGTGAGTTTGCAGTGTTTGGTGTCGATGTAAAGGAATGTTTGATCGATGGCGTGAATAACCTTGGTGTTCTTAAGGCAAGTTGTCCCATAGTGAGAGAGAGAGAGAGAGAGAGAGAGAGAGAGAGAGAGAGAGAGAGAGAGAGAGAATGCTGCATATTCGATGGAACTGCGCGCACGCATGCATACACACACACTCACACACACACACACACACACACACACACACACACACACACACACACACACACACACACACACACACACACACACACACACACACACACACACGGCCTTTCGCACATCATTACCCTTGAATTCTCTCTCTCTCTCTCTCTCTCTCTCTCTCTCTCTCTCTCTCTCTCTCTCTCTCTCTCTCTCTCTCTCTCTCTCTCTCTCTCTCTCTCTGTATGCAATGTTTTCACCTGACAAACGCAACACTCCCTTCATCTCTTAGTACAAAATCAGAATAAATAACAGAAAAACTAGGGTTACATTTCACCCGAACTCCCACCTACAGGACCTTGAAGGGTAAGAAACTCAACTCACACAACTTCATCCGTGCTCCTGTAAATTGTAAGGCCGGGATCGATGCGTCTGTGTTTGGCAAGGAAGGGAAGGTTGAGGTGTGCGACGAGGGAAGGAAAGTAGTAGGCAAAGTCTGTGGATGGGGACGGAGAGGTGAGCGGGATTTATGGTGAAGGTAGGAGGAACCAGGAGAAAAGCACGGATAGGAGGGATCAGCGACACAGGAGGCAAGACGGAGAGGAGAACGAGGTGGAAGAAGGGGAGGAAGGTAGGAGTAGGTTGAATCGTAAAAAGGAGCTATTAAGGAAAAGGAGGGAAGAGGTAAAGGTCTGCTAGGAAGGTAGAAATGTTAAAGGATAAAGAAGGTAAAGGCAGGAGCCAAAGTGTTGAAAAGGAGAAACAAGTAGTCTCTCTCTCTCTCTCTCTCTCTCTCTCTCTCTCTCTCTCTCTCTCTCTCTCTCTCTCTCTCTCTCTCTCTCTCTCTCTCTCTCTCTCTCTCTCTCTCTCTCTCTCTCTCTCTCACACACACACACACACACACACACACACACACACACACACACACACACACACACACACACACACACCTAATAAAAAGAAGTAGAATTTTCATATTATATGGAAAAGAACATAAGGAAGAATGCAGAGATAGAAGGAAATGCAATTAATAAGAACACGTCACCAGGAAAACAAGATTCATTTGTCGTAAACAGATAAAAACAAGAAGCAAGAAGATATAAAACCTATAAATTTATAAAGAAAAGGAACCCATGGCCTAGCTAAGCCTCGTGATGGGTGTGGCTTTACAAGATGAGAAAACCATAGGAGAGACATTCCTTGGCATCGTCATTGTTAGAAAAAAGGAATATATCAGTACTGCATGCCGCCGTGGTACAGTGGAACCATGCGTGCTTTGGGGTCCGAGGGGTCTCCAAGCGCACGGGTTCGAATCCTGTCCACGGTTCGAGTGTAGGTTGGGCTTCCTCACTCAGGGCAACGGTTTCCTAGCGGGTGGGCTTTGAGATAGGAGGTACCCTAAACAGTATCCCCTTTAGCCCATAAATTCCCGTGAAAAGCCCACATGGTATAAAAAAAAAAGTGTTTGAAATATGATGAGATGTTACTTTTTAATCGAGTCAGTAATGCAAGTAACTTCGTGAAATGTCAAGTTGTCAGTCACATTGCAGAAAATTAGATAAAAGTGCGGTGAGTGAGCGGCTGGGAATAATCTCTAAACTTATGACTGTGGAAAATGTCACAGTAAATCTTCTGCTGGTATTCAAAATATGTAGTGACTCATGTCGTGTTGGATTAAAGACTTTGTTTTATTTCATTTACTATTTTGTTATTATTCTGTCCCCTGTTAATAATTATCTCGAGCACCAAAAAAGTCTGAAAACAAAAAAAAAACTATGTGACATTTCAGTACAAATTTACTTTTCTGTATCTGTGTTATGGTTTTGTCTTACATGACGTTGTACATTGTTAATAATTGTTTTGAGATAAAAAGAAAATACCTATGAACTCTCTCTCTCTCTCTCTCTCTCTCTCTCTCTCTCTCTCTCTCTCTCTCTCTCTCTCTCTCTCTCTCTCTCTCTCTCTCATACACACACTCAAAATTCAATGAGAGAGAGAGAGAGAGAGAGAGATCGTCGCTGGCAATATATACATCACTTGTAACTTTTTCCTAACGTTCTTTATCTTGCTGAGGCCTTTATTCAATTATTTATATACGTTGATTATCCATGTCTACTGCGAGTCCTGGAAATAAAAAGCGTTGTTCCCCGAAAGAAACTACTGAGGCGGAAGACCCTTAGTGCCCTTGAGACCATAAGTACCCTGGGGAGGAGGTGGAGGAGGAGGAGAAAGAGGAGGGAGGAGAAGGAGCAGTGAGGTGGAGGGAGGAGTAGAGGACGGCAAAGTGAGTTCCAGGGAGGGATTGAAAACTCTAAGCCAATTATTAGAGACGATGCACTGGGAACAAGAGAGAGAGAGAGAGAGAGAGAGAGAGAGAGAGAGAGAGAGAGAGAGAGAGAGAGAGAGAGAGAGAGAGAGAGAGAGAGAGAGAGAGAGAGAGAGAGAGACTTTCTACTGACACCTTTATTTTGCTCCTTACTTCTTTTACTTTTCAATTCCTTACTAACCAATAAACTTACTCACATATGTACTGTCGGATTTCATTATTTGTTTGGTTATTGACTTAATCGTTCTTAACATCTTCAGTGCCATGACGCATTTCCATATTCATTTTACTTACTATTTGGTGATTTTACACAGCTTCAGAAAATTATGTGGGGATTAAAATAGTGAAGACTGTGGCCATTAATCTTCTGACCTCCATAGATCCTTCCTAATGTAAATAAAATCGTCTAATCATAACCAAACTCGTGGTAAAAACGCATCTCAGTACTGAAGGGGTTAATTCATTCGTATGTACTTTCATGTTAATTCTTTTAGTGGCAAGAGAGAGAGAGAGAGAGAGAGAGAGAGAGAGAGAGAGAGAGAGAGAGAGAGAGAGAGAGAGAGAGAGAGAGAGAGAGAGAGAGACAGACAGACAGACAAGCAGACAGACATAGACAGACAGACAGACAGAGATAATCAGACAGAGAAAGAAAGAGAGACAGAGAGAGAAAGCAACGCCACCACCTTCCTACCAATACCTGTGTTTGGTTTGGTGACAGTGGAGTGACTGCAGCGTGGAAAGGTGGCCTCGTTTCGGAACCTTCAAGTAATGCGGAACAATCAGCTTTTCCATCCTATTTTTAACCCATACGTCTCCTGAGTCCTTGTGATTTTCTTATACGGCCCAATATTCGTGATGCGAGGAGGAGGAGGAGGAGGAGGAGGAGGAGGAGGAGGAAGACAAGAGGACTGGAAGAGGAAGTGACGCGAGAGGATAAGTATTAGGAAGGAAGACAAAGAAGAGAGAGAAAGAAAAGAAAGATAGAGAACGGAGAGAGGATCAAAATTTGGGTATATCGAGAGAGCGTGACTGTGTGTGTGTGTGTGTGTGTGTGTGTGTGTGTGTGTGTGTGTGTGTGTGTGTCTTTCACGATAAGCATGATGGGAGCACTTGTGATAACGAAGAGGAAGAAAAGGAGGAACGAAATGGAAAACACTGAAAAGGACAACAAATCAACGACAGAAAAAAGGAAAGAGAGAGAGAGAGAGAGAGAGAGAGAGAGAGAGACGCTGTTTTGCTCCCTTGTGGCACTATAGCTATTAAGATATGGGGAAGTTATAGGCCCAGAGGGGAGAGAGAGAATGATTTGGATGTGCCGGCTTGGCGTGAGGGAAGAAGAGGAGAGGAAGAAGAGAAGGAAGAGCACCACAGAGACGAAGAAAACTGAGAAAAAGGAGAGAAATTAAATGTAAGAGACAAAAGTGACAAGAGAAAGAAAAATATCAGAGAGAGAGAGAGAGAGAGAGAGATAAGAGGTAAACAGACATGTGGAGAGAGAGAGAGAGAGAGAGAGAGAGAGAGAGAGCGTATACCTGGGTCGTGTTTTTTATCGCCCAGCCTCGTATCGTGTTTAATATTGATATTCCTCGAGACGTGTCAGACCTGGGAGACTCCGAACCCCAACCATCCGAAGCCCCGAATCCCCGAAGTCCCGAAGCCTCAAGACCTGACACTCTGAACCCTCGAGAGCTGGGAATCCGCCATCCATGACCTTTGCTTTTACATAAATAACTAAATAAAATAAAGTTAATTGATAAATGAACATACTGAATTTGAAAACACTGATGGAATATTTACTCCCTAGTTCGAAAAATTGTTCCTGTTATTTTTGTTGTTTTCGTTGTTTTGATTACATTTGTTTACGTTAACATTATGTAGAGTTGTTGCCGTTGTTCCAGTTGTTCTATTTTATTATTGTTCATTTAGTTCTTTTTTTATTTTTTTGTAGGTTATGTTATTCATTTTATTATTCGTACAGTGTTAGTTGTAGTAGCGATTATTATTTTTTTTTTTTTTTTTTTTTTTGTGTTGTTGTTGCTGCTAGCGTTGGTGTTACTGCTGTTGCTACTGTTCTTGTGGTTCCTGTTGTGTTTTATTTTTGTTCTTGTTAATTTGCTTCTTATTTATGAGTATTTGGTATAGTACGTGTGCTGATTGTAGAAGTAGTAGTAGTAATAGTAACAGTAGTAGTTGTAGTAGTAGAAGTAGTGGTAGTAATAGTAGCAGTAGTAGTAGTAGTAGTAGTAGGTAGTGGTAGTAGTAGTAGTAGTAGTAGTAGTAGTAGTAGTAGTGGTAGTGGTAGTAGTAGTAATTGTAATAGTAGTAGTAGTAGTAGTAGTAGCAGTAGTAGAAGTAGTAGTAGTAGTAGTTATTGTTGGTGTTGTTGACATGGCTGTTTCTCTTGGGGAAGGAAAAGCTCCAGTAATTAACTCCCTTCCTCTTTGACTCAGAAAGACGTGTATCTAAATTACCCAGACGTAAATTATTTTAATAATTAAAGAGTAACATACCGACCCTTCACGGGAATTAATAATTCAGTCAATTCGTCAACCGAAAGAGAGAGAGAGAGAGAGAGAGAGAGAGAGAGAGAGAGAGAGAGAGAGTTGAAAAGTCCTTCATCGACCGAATACTAGTAGAAGTGACGTCACTACAGTAGAAGTGACGTCACCAATCCATGTAATAGACAATTATGTGTTGTTTGAAGGTCACTCCTGTTTCACATCTTCTCTTGCACAGCCACGGAATAAGAATTTTGAGAATCTATCCTCGCATACTTCACTGAAGCCTTGGTAAAGTTTCCTGCTTTGCGAGAAATGGTTTCTGAACTTGGCCTCAAATCTTCATACTGCTCGTTCTTTTAACCCGTTCAGTACTAGGACGCTTGTTTACCTTGAGTTTTCTGTACGGTTATATCATTTCATTGACATTAGGAAGTGTCTATGGAGGTCAGAAAATTAATGACCACAGTTTCCCTCACATAAGTTTCTGAAGCTGTATCAAATCACCAAATTGTAAGCAGAATGAATATGGAAACGCGTCATGGTACTGAAGGGGTTAATGTGACTAGTTGTAAGGTGTCTGATTAGTAACACTGGAACAAAAGGAGTGAGATGAGCTTCTTGCATGGATGATATTTTGACTCCCAATCGAATTTGTTAGAGATGAAATGAATCTCAGGGAATATTCTTCTCTTCTCTTCAAAGCATGTAAGGGTTAACAGGCCGGAAGTTTGGTATTTATTTGTATTATTCTGAGCTTCTGTGTCTTACTCCTGACTCTCTCTCTCTCTCTCTCTCTCTGTGTGTGTGTGTGTAATAATAATAATAATAATAATAAACGGTTTATTAATTAGGCAATGTAAAAAAAAATACACTGAAAATGTACAGGGGGGGGGGGCACATTACCACAATGAACTAAAAATGCTTAACCTAACTATGGATAAACTTAACCTAGAAATTTGTGTGTGTGTGTGTGTGTGTGTGTGTGTGTGTGTGTGTGTGTGTGATTAAATGAGTGTGTAAGCATTAACTAACAGATCCACACGTCTCTCTTCGTAATAATTTCCTTCCCGTAATCGCCTGGCTTGAGTGTGTCGGTGGTGGGGTGATGAAACGCTCGCAGAAAGCCGCGTGCCATCACAGTGTAACGTTGTAATGCCTGCCCTGCTACTCCATCACCTCACCGCTACGCCAGCCACCCGCCGATCTCCAGCATTCTCTCATCCCTGGTCTCAGTCAATTTCTAGAAAAGACATCAGGGAACTTTTTAACGCAACCGCATGTATGGGTGTAATTGTTCTTTTTTTTTTTTTTAAGGCAAGAAGGGAAAATGGCCAAGGGTAATAAAAGATATAAAAAAAAAAGGCCCACTTGGATTGCCAGTTCACTTCATGATTAAAATAGAATTAGCCAAAAGTCAGGGAAAAATGTCTTGAAACTTCCCTCATATGTATATGGCGAATATCTCGAAAACACGTCTCTCTCTCTCTCTCTCTCTCTCTCTCTCTCTCTCTCTCTCTCTCTCTCTCTCTCTCTCTCTCTCTCTCTCTCTCTCTCTCTCTCTCTCTCTCTCTCGCAAACTTTACGTCGCAACTCAGTTTTCTTTTCCTCTTCCTTCCCGTTATTCAATTTCCAGTAGGCATAGTATTGGCAACATTGAAATTCATTTTTAACATGCTTCCCTCTCTCGCTATCCACTTTTCACAATACCTTCCAGTATCCAGAATATTAGTATTATATGCTTTCCTACTTTATCTTTCCAACTTTAATAATTCACATACTATATCCCTTCAATTTTCCTTTTTTTTTTTTTTTACCCTTCTCTCCTCCCAGAGCTTCAGACGCAGTTATAGAGCCAGGAGGTAACGTCACATCTCTCTCTCTCTCTCTCTCTCTCTCTCTCTCTCTCTCTCTCTCTCTCTCTCTCTCTCGCATCCACCCAACCAAATGATCGTGGTGGGGCTGGGTTTAGTGGCTACGAGTGATCACATACTAGCTCGCTGGTCGGGCAAACACACCTACCCCACAACATTTGCTTTGCTTCGCATGAATAATTTCCAAAGACACTATTACGAATTATACATTTCATCCCTCCATCCCACCCTTCTTCCATTCCTTTCATCCCTCTTTGTGCTATCCAAACTGCTTCTCACATAAATCTGCGCCTCCCGTTTCTTACCTTCCGTGTGTTGCTTGGAGGAAAGTGTTTGGCGGAGAAGCTGGGAAGGATTGAAAGTGGCAAGAGTCAAGGATGCTTTTGTGGCAGAAGGAAAACACTCTCTTGAAATGGTCGACTAGGGATTTGGTAAAGCTAGGATTAAATGTTGTCGTGTAGGTTTTGAGCTGTGTTAGGAAGACGTACACGAAAATAAAAGGGACGTGCATCAGAAGCTAGAGAAGGAAATTATGTTTTTTACACACGTTTAAAGAAAGAATTTAGTGTTTGCAGAATGACTAGACGAGAAATTGCATCATAAGTGGAGGATTTGGAGTAAAAGGTGGATTTTAAATGTATATATAGACAAGAGATGACGGCGTAAGTGCAAGTTTTTGTCTAGAAAACTTAATAAAAAGTGTCACAGTAGGAGTATGAAGTTGAAGAAAGAAAAAAAAGAGATGGTGATATATGATGCACCGGTGGATGTGTTAGAAGAGGTATATGGAATCACGGTCAGAACTGCTGCAACATGTCATCCTCAGTTTTACGGGATTTGATGTTTTTTTCTATTCAGTCTTAGTTCCTCTTTTATTCTTAGAAACCTTAAAGTGACTATCAGTGCATTAGAGGGCGGCCAGTGTCAGAAGTCTTGTAACATCCCATTCTCAGTTTTTTTTTTTTTTCTTTATGTTTTCCTTCAGTCGTAATTCCTTTTACCTTCTTTGACTCTAAGCTGTCAGATTCTGTAAGTGACCAGCAACACATCAGGGAATTCACGATTAACCCCTTCTGTACCATGACTCATTTTCATATTCATTCTGCTAACTATTTGGTGACTTTATACAGCTTCATAAACTCATGTGGAGAGATGAAAATAGTGAAGACTCTGGCCATTAATCTTCAAGGTTAAAATGCGTCTCAGTATTGAATGGGTTAAGAAGCAATGATTAAAATAGTGGAAAAGACAACACGTGAACTTTTGGCGATGATTCTACCAGAAAAATCAAATGAAGACTACTGAAGTTTTATCATATACGGAATTTTCATTTTGATATAATTGATGTATTGTTCACCTGGATAAACGAAAAGACGGTGAATATCTCTCTCTCTCTCTCTCTCTCTCTCTCTCTCTCTCTCTCTCTCTCTCTCTCTCTCTCTCTCTCTCTCTCTCTCTCTCTCTCTTTTCAACCTAAGGCTTCAGGAGGTAATAAGCTCATGCCGTGTTTACGCTCCACATCGCTGCCTGGGATTCAAAGTGATACTCTTCCTCTTCATCCTTTTGTGAACCGCCAAATGTGTTGTTTCATTCACATCCCAGAGAACACGTTGTGGAGTCTTTATTCATCACGGATTTGCGTTAGAAAATTTCGAAGTCAGGCAGCCAGTAAAGACGGCGTCACACTAGCACTTTTTCCGTCGTCTCAGGCGATTTCCGTCGTCTTTTTACTCTTCCGTCAACTCTTTCCGTCGTCTTGAGTCAGACGGAACGCATCGTTTTCGTCTAGCGCCAATTTTTAGTCAAAATAAGAACTATGGTTTCTAATCAACATTTTTATTAAAAAAAAAATTTCTTGTTAAACGGAAGAATGCTATTATCATGGCATGAAATTTAAATGAGTTGATGAATATATATTTGTGTACATATTTTTTTTTCTTCTAGCCTAGCAATGAAAAGTTCCACAGTTGTTTGTGTACATTTCAGGAGTGCGAATGTGCGATGCTTTTGAATATTTCAAGGCAACTTCCAAGTAGCTGGCCAAGATGAGCAGTGGACAAAACACACTGACGAATTTCTCATAGAGAGTATTAGAGGTCACCGTTGCCTTTGGGATCACAGAACAGCTGATTACATTATAAGGTGCAAAAAAGCCGCGGCTTGCTGGGGTGAATGAGGAGCCATGTTTGTTTACAATCGACAAGCGCGGCAAAGGCGGAAGCAAGCTTGTGTGTGACGGCCACCGTCTGCAAAAGTTGACAGTCGTCAGAAAATTGACGGAAAAAGAAGACGGAAAAGTGCTAGTGTGACGCCGCCTTAAGTGAGTCAAGGTGGTTGGAGATTGAGAAAAAGTACATTTAACGTTATTTTATTATATTTTTTTCGTTAGTGTTAGTTGTCACAATATTGGTGGTGGAAGTGATGTAGTCATTGTGATTTATTTTTTCTTTTGTATATTTATCTATTTGCTACCTTCATGTTCTTTCATAATCAGGCAGATATCTATATTTTGATACTGTCTCTTATTTCACCTGCTTCTCAGCGTTCCACCTATTATCTGTAGCTCAAATATCACCCACCTCTTACTTTCCTCCTCCTCTCTCAACGCGTTACAGGAGGAGAACTCGCAACCGGGGCGTCTGGTTCTGAAGCAGGTTGGGTTCAATACTTCTGGGCAGTACAGGTGTGAGGTGTCGGCGGAGGGTCCCGACTTCAATACGGTGACTGGGCGAGGGAGTCTCCTAGTAATTGGTAAGTAATGGATGCTGATCTTAGAGATAATGGAAAGCTAGCTGGGTGGTAGAGCACACCAAGTAGAAGGCAAGTGAAGGATTTATTACCTGCAAGTAGCATAAGAGTATAGACCTTGTACATAGGAACTAAACTATTTGTCATTCAGATAGGTTAGCGGTGTAATGGTTGACTACCTTGAAATAAATTAAATGAATTTCCTAATGAAGGTTTGGAGAGTTTGAACAGTTGTTGGATAGTATATATATATATATATATATATATATATATATATATATATATATATATATATATATATATATATATATATATATATATATATATATTCCAATCACTTACCTGGGTTTTTCACCAGTTTTTATAGTAATTAAGGCTTTTGTAATACATATTTTTCCATAATGCTACAGCTGCAAGGTAATAGATTTCGAACTAGTTAATTTTCTTGTTATTATTTTTAGTACACAGAGGAGCTGTTATAGCGGATCGTTCAACCCCCATTTCTTCGTAGTCTACACTGCTGCCATTTATTATTTTTTCAAATACTAAAATTAAATGCTCCAAAGAAAGAGTAAGGAATGAACGCCTCCATACCGGATGCTAACACTATTGCCTAACTTCTGGTCTTTCCATTGTTTCACATTCGTGATGGAGAAACCTAGTGTTATTCAGTGCCGCTTTACCTCACTTCCTTCACTTATCCACATGACACAATTTCCCAGATAACTCCTCCCCTCCTCTAGTGACACTCAAGTTACTCCCTCCTCTACATCTTATGCCTTTACTAAAAATCACAATTCTGAAATTCCACGTATGGAGTATTGTTCCCATGCACATAAGGGGAGGTTCAATTAACACAGCCCATCTAAACTGGATGATGTCAAAAACTTTTCGTCTCATCGACAGGCTGTCTTGATCCTCTCTCCCATCGTTGCACTGCTGCATCTCTCACTATACTGTCATTATTTCCATGGGTAATATTTTTCCTAATGAATTAATTGTATGCCTTCGCATCTCGTACGGTCTCTCTTCACAAGATTCTGTATTTATTCTTATACTTATTTTGTCCTCTTTTACTAATGCAAGAGAATATTCACTCCTTAATGCCGTTTACTGGTTAACTGAAACTTTCTTCCTCTAGTGTTTTTTTCTACCCACAACTCGAATTATTTCAAGAAAGGAGTATCAAGACACTTCAAAAGCTACGCAAATGGGCTTTTCTCTCGGAGATTCTTCTCGTTTCTTTTTGGGGAACGGTTTTATGAGCACTATTCTTTTTAACGCTTTCTTTTTCTTTTTTATACTTGATTGCTCTCCGCGTTATATGCAGAAAATCAGACGCACCGTTCTTTAGGGAATAATAGACCGTTCATCATCAGAATTATATGGAGATCTGCTACCTCAGCTTCTTTTGAATTAGACCAGATTATTTTGCCCATAGGTAGACATAAACTTAACCTGACCCTTGGGCGGCTTTATTTTTACAATGTACAGTAATGGTTCTAATTTATTTTCCTGCCCTGTGTTCATGGATCAGCGGATGATGCCTTCCAGATATCTGAATCATTCTCGCCCCGGTTCATTGTGTCTCAACATAGTTAACCTTTCCGCTGTTACACTATGATTTCCCCTTCAAGGCCAACAACTTTCTGAGGAAATATTTCTCAGTTAATCTCTCTCTCTCTCTCTCTCTCTCTCTCTCTCTCTCTCTCTCTCTCTCTCTCTCTCTCTCTCTCTCTCTCTCTCTCTCTCTCTCTCTCTCTCTCTCTCTCTCTCTCTCTCTCTCTCTCTCTCTCTCTCTCTCTCTCTCTCTCTCTCTCTCTCTCTCTCTCTCTCTCTCTCTCTCTCTCTCTCTCTCTCTCTCTCTCTCTCTCTCTCTCTCATCTTTCAATTATTTTACTTGTGCTACGCTCCTGTCACTGCTCTGCTCCTCCTTCTACCCACTAGGATGTGGAGGTTTAAAGGTCGCCCACATTATTACATCAAAGGTTTGGTTCGTAGAATAATACCTCCCTTGCGAACTTATCACTGTTGGATTACACAGGAGGAACAGAATCTTAATGTCTCTTGGGGTATCTGCTGGAGTACTCTAATAATGAGATACTCGTGAATGTAAACAACAGGAGAGAATAGAAGGACGTTCCTCCCAGTTCTTTTCTTCCGCCAACAACGTGTATACAAGAAAGTGCTGAAGGAAGTTTCAGAGTCACACGTTTTCGTTTACTAGGTAAGCAACAAAACCACTTCAGATTTACTCAGGTGTTTACCGACTACCAATATCAGGAGCGTTTTATTCGAGAGCTTAGGAAAAGACTAGTGTTTTGTGATTTGTACAATAGAAAACAATTATATAGAAATTTTTTTATAAGGAAATGAAATATAGAAGCATACTAGATACGACAGCTGTTAGTGCTTGAGGGAATAGACTATATGTGAGTCGACGCATTCGTACCTAACTGAAGATTATGAAAAATTATCTACATAATGTACACACACTTCCTGAAATACAAACTTGGTGGATTGTTCTAAATGTATATCTTTATTTCACAGAATGTTACGTATATAGTTGTGTGTGTGTGTGTGTGTGTGTGTGTGTGTGTGTGTGTGTGTGTGTGTGTGTGTGTGTGTGTGTGTGTGTGTGTGTGTGTGTGTGTTCTTGTATCTTGTCCTTCCTTGTCGCCCTGCTTTATGTACTTACTTCATTCACCCATTCATTTTTCATATCTTCAATGTCAGACAGTTGCAAGTGAAAGTAAAATGTAAGCCTCTGTTACCTAATTGTTTAATAACATGCAAGGAAAATCTGTTTTCAAGTAGCTTGTTTCATTTAGCTTTTTTTTACAGATTTTCTTTTTTCTATAAGTTGTTTGTTTGTTCTCCAGCTATTTCATACTGGTATTAAGAAGGCCTCTAGCATTATTTTTTTTTCATGAAACATTTTGCAGTACAAGTTACTCTCTCTCTCTCTCTCTCTCTCTCTCTCTCTCTCTCTCTCTCTCTCTCTCTCTCTCTCAGCTTACTTCATCTTGGTTTCTTTGTCTTATTTTTACTCTTTCAATTAGTCTGGATCTGCATGTCCTTGTTATGTGTCCTCTTGTTTGGCTTATTAGCTGAGCTTCTTTACTTGCACACAACTTTATTTATCTTATGTGACGTATTCAATGCCACAGTTTCTAGCTCTTTCTTGCCTCTTTTTCATTGCCTTGCTTCAAAAGTTATCGTGTTTTTTCAGTTAGCTTTTCCTTCATCTTTATTTTTCTCTTACCTGGTTTTCTCTCTTTTTGTGAAATGAGAACCATAAAGGTCTTGCTGTTCTTTGTGATTGTAAGTATAAGAAAAATAAGTGTCCATTAATACTGCATTGAAATCTTACCATCGTCCCTTCTTGAAGCTGTCAGCAGCGGTGCACGAGACGTCTGCATTCCATCCTTTCGAGAAATATCGTATTTTTCTTTATTTCTTGCAAAAATGTTCCTTTCTGTTGTAATGTTTTATGAGTGTTTTGTTGCGTCTCGTGCAAAGTTGTATATGTTCTTTGGCAGCCTGTCGTCGTCCATTCGCAATTAGACGATTGGACTTTAGTGGTTGGCCTCTCTGTATTATTGTTGTTAAAATTACCTCAAATTATCCATGTTTCTTCATTATTTCTTCAAATAACGAGGCACTGGAATAACAGTGTACAACCTGGTGTTGATGATGATAATGGTGGTAGGGATAGTGATGAAAGATGCTTACAGAGTCCCTGAAGGCAGCCATTCTCTCTTTTGCCCCCAGAACCGCCCACCTCTGGTCCTGTCATCACTGGAGGCAAGTCGAGATACCACGTGAATGACACCGTGGACCTCGTGTGCACATCCAGCCCATCCCGCCCTCCAACCCACTTGTCCTGGCGCATCAACGGCAGGCCGGTGAGATGCTGCTGCCGATACTTTTGATTTCCTTTATCTTTCTTTGATGCATTAGTTATTACTTTATTTCATTTCTATCGCAAAATATTTTTTTTCTTTGTGATACACCAACTTTTCTTTATGTATATATGTTTTTTTTTTCCGGGGTGATGGATTGACACAAGCTTTCCTTCTTCTGACGCAGGCGCCGCAGAATATAATCTCGAGAGAGAGGCCCTACATGTCCAAGGATGGCCTCCTGACACAGATCTCTCGGTTGGTTTTCGTGGCGCGCCCTTACCATTTCCAAAGAGGCGTGCTGAGGGTGAAGTGTGTGGCGGAGATCGGCGCGGAGAGACTGACGCACCACACCACCATTCCGGAGACCTTCAGGGCTTGGGAAAGGTCCTTCCAGGGTGCGTCCTTATTACAAAGAAAGAGAGACACACAGATTTTCATGAAATAATGCAATCAAATTTTGTTCTGCTTCAATCGTAGTTGGATCTCCAACAACATTTTTCTCAGCTTCATTTTGTTTTGCGCGTTCTTCTATCTTATTCCTCCACCCGGATTACAATTTTCTTACAAAACGTGTCAATGGATATAGTATCAGGAGATCCGAAGAGCTGAAACTGAAGGATAAGACAAAACAAAGTGGAAGTGAATGTAAAAGGTGACTCATCTAGCCAAGGTAGCACCTCTCGCCGTTCTTTGACATCTTCATAAGTTAAAGTGACTTTTTTGACGACTCGCTTGCATATATATATATATATATATATATATATATATATATATATATATATATATATATATATATATATATATATATTTTTTTTTTTTTTTTTTTTTTTTTAATTATTATTATTATTTGCACGTTTCTACTATCATTGCAATTTATCAGCACGTGTCATAATCTCAGTTCAATTTCCGTCACGTTGCACCTGCCTTTACTCTTATTGCAACACATTGTCGCTTGACAACATATTCTGCCTCTGCTATGTCGCAACTTACATAAGCTTGTCAGTGTTTGATTCAGTACAACTGTATTTCTTTCTTTACCTCGTGTTATATTTTCTTCTATCATTATATCATATATGTCTTTGTAATTCATTTCACACTCTCTCTCTCTCTCTCTCTCTCTCTCTCTCTCTCTCTCTCTCTCTCTCTCTCTCTCTCTCTCTCTCTCTCTCTCTCTCTCTCTCTCTCTCTCTCTCTCTCTCTCTCTCTCTCTCTCTCTCTCTCTCTCTCTCTCTCTCTCTCTCTCTCTCTCTCTCGTGTCATTGCAACTCACAACTATTTCACATAAAA
>NC_059289.1:11715925-11723425 GCF_017591435.1 Portunus trituberculatus | reverse complement strand
GTCAAAAGGAGAAGCGAGATAAAACAGCAGCCTGAATGGTATTTAAACAAGTTTGCCAAAGCATCCACGGCGCTACAGCGAAATTTGATTTATAGTTAGTTAACTTTTACATCAAAAGTTATATCATTCAATCGTTTCCGATACAATACTCCTTCTCCAGGTTCAAGGAAATTCTAAATACAACAACGCCCACCAACACTCCGCACCGAACTCTTCAGATCAAGCGGCAGTTGTTTCCAATGTAATGCATCGGTTAAATTGTAAAAAAAAAAAAAAAAAGTCGTAAAATAGAAACCTGTGCATCCACTCCAAAAATAGAATAATTAGATACCACAACAACGCTGTACTCTTAGGTGAAAATAACTATACCATTGATTTTTACATCCAAGATAATGAATGCTCCATCACAATACCACAAAATTTTATAAAGGATCTTTAATCGATGATACTAATTCTAGCATACGCGACTTGCTACGTGTGTGTAGAGAAGCTAACCTAACCACATCACGAAACTGCAACACGCTATTGACTACACGTCATTGTCGTCTCCTACCCACCTGCCTTGCACCGATACGAAAAAACACCACGGGAACTCAGTGATTTACCTCACAGCTCGTCCTTTACTACGTTGTTTTAGACTTGTCTCCTCCCTACCTTCGCTGCGTCCTGTTCTTTTCTTATCTTTTCTTTTTTTCTAAGGAAGTGATTTGTCAATATATTGAGCTGTCCTTGATGCGCTGTGTAAATAATGGCCAGGCATCGTTGGTAATAAAGAGTACACGTGTTTAATTACGTTATGAGCATCAAAATCAATGCTCTCCTAGAAGGCTATTGAAGATGGTTGAAAAATGGCTATTATGCAGAATTCCTCAATACTCCTTGGAATTTAGGGAGGTGAGGGGCGGTGAGGGAATTTGAGGAGTAAGGAGGAATGTGGGGACAGAGGATCTTCAAGTGGAGATGGGGTGCGGGGAAAGGGGGTGGACTCCAGTCATGATAACAGGTGTGTGCAGAGTTCGCCGTGCCAGGTAACAAAGGTACTCCCGCTAACAAGGACTGGAGGAAGGTGTCAACAAAGCCCTCCACGCCAATAGACATCTCGGCTGAAAGGAGTTTCGCTCACTTATTTAATAGTCGAATATGAATTTTTTTTTTAATTGTGTGTGTGTGTGTGTGTGTGTGTGTGTGTGTGTGTGTGTTTATATCGTTAACTCAGTTTCATATTTAATTGAACTCCGATAATTGTATTTTTTTGTCTATTTCTCTATTCATCCATTCATTCATTCATTCATTTTTCAACCAATTTATGTCAGTCAACTTCGTCAGTCAACAGTCATTCCATTAATCTTAAAAAAAAAAAATTGGGACATTTTACTAATGCATTATCTTCCACCTATCGATCCATCTATAGTATTCACTCAACGCCCTTGTCAGTCACCAGTTGCTCCATCCTTTTTTTTTACTTTTTCTCAGTATTCTCGTCAGTCAAGAGTCGTGCCATTCTTTCCCCACCCTCCACACTTTTTTTTTTCCCTCCACTCTATCCCTTCAAGAACATGAGCGACAGAAACACAACGCTGGAAAAGAGCACGTCGCCACCAGTCGGGCTCTGAGTCACTCCCAAAAACAAAGCCTCAGTGGTTCTGTCAGGTATTCGAACTGTACAGTGTTGCCCAGGTGAGAGAGAGAGAGAGAGAGAGAGAGAGGTGTGCGCGTGTGTGTGTGTGTGTGTGTGTGTGTTTGTGTAGTGACCGTATCGAAAGGTGGCGCATGATGTTCATTCGCGAATCATTATTTTGGGTGAGCGGGTCTTAATTATGATGACCACTAATACAGGTAAAGGGGAGCGCCATTGTTACCTGCTAATTAAGAAAGATAAGCACTCAGGAAGGGAGGAGGAAGCAGGCCCAATAACATCCTACATAATTGTCGCAAATTGGTATCGAGCTGCGGCTATTAGCGCAGCAATCACTGGGAGGCGTAATAAGCAATACATCATTATAGAGCAATAGATTGTTTTTAACAGGTAAATATGTGTGTTCATTTGTGTACAGTGTCGTGAGTCGTGGCGTCGTGGCGAACCATTACTTCTAATTAATAAAGGGTACTCACCGCTACTTACAAGCCATCCACTAAGTACATTTCACTTGATATAGTCTTCATTCATTATTTACCCTCTTGTCGTCCCGCGCAGTCAAGGGAGGGAGGGAAATTCTGTCTGGTTTGAGCAAGTTGGTTGATGGGTGTTTGCAGTCGGCGGGAAAGAATGAAATCAGGGAGGAAAAAGACACGTGTTAACTTGACTTAACTTTGGCCAGTTGGGGAACAGCTTTAGCACCTCACTGGAAACTGCCTTCCAAACCCCGCTGGGACGAGGAAGAAGAGCTAGACTGGAAAAGAAACAGAGAAGGAAGAATGAAAGGAATCAGAGGAGGAGCAAGAAGAAGCGAAAAGAAAAGAGGAAACGTACGTGCAGGAAAAGAAGAGAAAAAAGAGAAGGAGGTGAAATGCGGGGAAAGAAAGAGGGAAAATGGAGAAAGACATGAAAAGGAAGGAAGAGAAGAAAGAAAACGAAAGATAGAGTAAGATGAAGCATGGGAAGGAAAGGAGGAAGAAAACGGAAAAGAAGCATAGAAAAAGGAGGAAGCGAAATAAAAGAAATAATAAATAGATAAATAGAATAACTAGACGAAAAGAAGAGTAAGGCAAAGAATCAGAGAAAAGTTGAAAAAACAAATAGTGTCTAACGTTCCCACCAAAAAGTTTCAAGTGCAGGCTTTTTATTTCTACGATTTCTTATTGACTGGGTGTCGCATGTTTTGTTAGCGGGTTCGTAGCGTCACACAGTTGTTGGAACCTTCTTCCGGGCGGCCTGAAGGTCTTGAGGCTGCGAGGAGGATGCTGGGTATATTATTACGATCTGAGAGTGCTGTGTGAGCCATTTTTGTCTGACTATACTAACTTGCTTACCTAGACAAAATCTCTCTCTCTCTCTCTCTCTCTCTCTCTCTCTCTCTCTCTCTCTCTCTCTCTCTCTCTCTCTCTCTCTCTCTCTCTCTGGTTTAAATAAGCAACAGAATGACCACCTGTTGATTGACTTGATTCATTGCTTAGCCAGAATGTGTAGGCAGGTGTCACGTGTTATCTTATCCTTATGTTATCTTTCTTATTCATCTTTAGTATGCAGTGGAGCGAATGACCTTATCTACACATTGCTCCACGGTAAAGGAATACTCGGACAGACATAGAAACACACACACACACACACACACACACACACACACACACACACACACACACACACACACACACACACACACACACACACACACACAGACCATCATTGTCATTATCATCATTATCCTCACCACCACTATCACAACATATTCCTGTTATTCTATTGGTGTTTGTGAGTCTCCAATCAACGCTGTGATCATTCCAAGCATATCAGCCACATGACAGATACAAGCCCAGTCAGCGATTGCCAGCAGATGTCTCTAGGTAGAGTCTCTGTCCCCACCATAACTTCCCTCAGCCTGTATGTTTGCTCTCACCTCCACTGACCTCTGACTTCTTTCGCCGTGAGGGTCACTCATCTCAGTACTCATCATTTATTCGTATAATGTATCGTCCAGGTGTTTCTCTGTCATAAGTTTGTCTCAGTGATCTCATTGGTCTCAGTTTTCATCTCCGTCAGTATGTTCTCTTGACACCGACCAGTTATTTCCTCTATAAAAGACATATTAGTATTCTTGAGTCAGTTGAGCAAAATTTGAATTTGGTGATGTTTTGTAAATTACTGATGGCTTGCCTTTTCATAATATAGGTTTGTTTTAGATATACGAAATTGTTACATACATTTTTCCTCTATACGAAGTTTCTGTCTCTATCTCTCCCTGCTTCGGTGTGAACGACGTAACGCCAGAATGTGTTGGCCGACAGTCATTCTTTGTATATACTAATGTCCGTTGAACGCAGATTTGTGCATTACTGTCTGTAAATTCCTGTATCATATCGCCGATGCGTATTGTGCCAAATGTCCTAAGTATGGTGTAGGTAGAATAGCGAGGCTCACCTTGGAGGCCACACCACTCGGCCTCCTAATCTCAGCTAAACTCTTCCTGCTGCTGCTGCTAATACTACTGCTTTTGCTCCTGCTCCTGCTGAAAACAGTGTTATGGCGACAGTCCGGCTCAACATTTCTCTGCATCTCACCACATCAGTCACCGCGCCACTTAGTAACGGTCCACTCTTCGACTTTGGTTACATTAATGATAAACCAATTACTCTGTTGCATATGCTGCCTCCATTACACCGCCTCCACCTCAGGGCCTCTGGTGCTCTCTCCGCCCTGCTTCTCACATCAACTGTTTCTACTTCCCTGGCTGCCACTCCGCATCACCAGTACATCATCCATACCACATCATAGCACTCACTCTCCACCTCTATACTTTTCGTAGTTCCTTGATGCACTACTGCAACACAATTCACACACCTGACACCACTATTACATTCACACCTCACGTCACCCTACCACAGCATCACACAACGGACACAACTTTACCATACCACTTCACACAACACCAGCATCACACCATCATGTCACAGTATAACGCCACTCACATTCACCATCACACCACTGCCATTGTCATTTCGTACCATCACAGACACACCATTCACACCAGCAACATTCCACTGACTGACACCACGTATTACCAGCGTCTCCCACGCATTCTTCCTCGCAACACTAACACACCGCAACACCACATCGTGCTGCCACATAACTCTCACTGGAAAACTAATTTACTGCTCAACTTTTTCTCCTCGAATGGTTCAGCGAGAAAAAATTCGAACAATTGAAAAGAAAATTTCTGTCGTAAAATACGCAAAACGACACCACTAAATATCTGCATTTCTACAGATTGCCAGTTGTCAATACCTATAACACGAAAACTTTGTGTCATCTACGCATCTACATCGTTGTCATCATCATCATCATCATCATCATCATCATCATCATTACCATCACCACCACCACCATCACCACCATCATAATTCAGAGCATGTCAAGTCAGCAGGCAGTGAGCAGCGGCCACGAGGCGAGTGAGCAGCAGCAGGCAGACCCACTCATGTTTTGTCGTCCGCTGATCAGAAACTCTTGTAAAGCACCTGCCCGGCTACATCGCTCACCTGTCTTCACCTGGTTCACTTACTGTTAATATTCTTCATAATAAATGCTTAAAAAGAATCTTAAGTGTCTTCTTTCATCACCCAGCAACTTGTTATAATAAGAGCATCGTACTCCCATGCTCCAGGAGGGTTCACCATGCTCCACAGATGGCGTTGTCTGCTTCGACTCATCGAAGCAGTGCCGAGCATCAGGCCACCACAGACAACCTTATAGACAATCTGCAGAGTTGAGTGGAAGAGGATCACGGCGGTATTGCGTCTCAACCAGACTCCTTTATTTTGCAGTTTTTAGATGTCAGCAGAGTTTTCCTGAGGTAAGTGATCCATGCAATAATGCATAAGTGTCTAAGGACTCTACTGCTCAGAAAAAGTCGTGTGTCTATGCTATAGAAAAGACGAAAAGTAACGTGATATTTCGAAATAGCCCGTGGTAAAGTGAATGCCGCAAGTTCCTCACACAGATGGCCATGGCACAGCCTGTCTCCTCGCCACACGCGACGCCATTCAGATATCTCTCATGTTTTTTTCTCCTAAGCATATTTTTGTTTGTAGTGAACGTGCCTCTCGTTTTGGAAATCATAACATGAATGAATCATAGCCGACTTTTTTTGTGGAAGCTACGTACATATTGTACATATCGGCATTTTATGAAGTAGAGGCTGCCAGAGTTACGATGTTCGCCGCTGTCAGGGACCTGCAGCACACCGCTGACAAGATGCTTATGCAGGAAGGATTCCATCGTTACACTATCCCAATAGTGAGAAAAGATACGTGTATTTGTATTGAATGAAAGGTGGCTTCGTGAAATATACAACGATATATGTCAATGTGCAAGTGGTGTTTAAAGTGCCATAATAAAGTTCCAAGAATGCCAAGTTGTCCAACAAACCAACTTTGAGCATGAAAATAACATCTCTCATTTTACACAAATAAAACACCAATTTGTCCATTGGATAGATAGCGTATTCAGAAAGACCATTCGTTTACAGGTCATTGGCGAAGCCTCAAGTAATACATTATCGTTACAAAATACAAAGAATATTTAGAATACAAAAAAAAAATACATTTGCTGTCTTCATTGCAATTAATTACTTTACAGCGAACTTGAATGTTAATTAGTTCCCAGAAAAAAGAGAAAAAAATATTGGCTGTTGAATACTGGCATGATATAGATTTGTCCCAAAGCTGATGTTGAGAAGTACACTTGAAATGCATTCAGGTCACGTCCTTGTTAAGGCAAAGGCTGCGTAAATTAAGAAACCGCGGCAAGACACTCATCCACGGCAGGCACCGGGAAGCTGCTCATGGGAGGCTTGGCGCTGCACTCCGCGGAGCTTTGCGATGTGTTCAGCTGCCCTCTATACTAACATAAGTTGTTTCTGTTATATTACATATGATCATCTCAAGCACAAATATTATGATGAGATAAGTTTCTGTAGACCTGTGAGTAGAGCCTGTGTTAAGGCGTCGCTCACAAAACCAAGCTATGGGTGCGCAAAAGTGCGGGAGGCGATTGGTTTGTCTCACAAGCATAAAAAGCGTGGCTTTAGAATGTTATGCTGGTCTTAAGATTTGAACTAAATAGACGTGTAGGAATGTGAGGCTGTCACTGCTGCTGATGCTACGTTGGCAACTTGTGGCCATTTTAATCAATTTGGTCATATTTGAGAGAAGCGCTAGAGAATGAATGTTTAACTAAGAGGTTCTGGGTGACCTGATTCTATTACCAGCTAGTTCCGAGCAACGCACTAAGAGAATTACTTTACATGTTAACTTTTTAACAGCTTTTCATTACCTTAACTTTTTACATACTTGGTTCCCTTTACCTCAGAGACTTCCTTCTTGAAATGTGTAATATGTTTTGTTTCCTGCAACGGAAGAGATCCACGCTCCACTGCCGCTCCATTAATAATAATAATAATAACAATAATATATATATATATATATATATATATATATATATATATATATATATATATATATATATATATATATATACATACACACACATTTTCATTATTATTATTATTGGTGCGTCAGTGGAGCGAGTCTGCCAGATGGTCACGTAGGGGGCGGCAAAAAGACCTGAATGGGGGACTCGATCGGTATGCCATTCATCCGACTTCCGTCCCCCTTTCTCTCTCTCTCTCTCTCTCTCTCTCTCTCTCTCTCTCTCTCTCTCTCTCTCTCTCTCTCTGATAGTGCCACAAACGTTACCTACAGATTTAGCAAGCTGAACCGTTACCAAGTGTCATGACAAATACAAGTACATATGACCGTAAATGAAGTACATTGAGAAACGGTAGTAAT
>NC_059289.1:11708425-11710925 GCF_017591435.1 Portunus trituberculatus | reverse complement strand
TAAGCCGATACATGATGAACAGAATGGCAGGTCACTTTCACAGTAAGACAATAACAAATAACATTTCATTGTGTCCCGAAACTTTCTTCACATTTTTCTCTTTTAGTTATACCATGTGGGCTTTTCGCGGGAATTATGGGCTGAAGGAGGTACTTTTTGGGTACTTCCTTTCTGAAAGTCCACCCGCTACAGGACCGTTACCCCGAGCAAGGAAGCCCTACCTACACTCGGACCGTGGCCAGGATTCGAACCCGTGCGCTTGGAGACCCCTCGCATCCGAAAGCACGCATGGTTGGTTCCATTGCACCACGGCGGCAATGCTTCATGCTGGCCTTGTACATGCCACTCCACCCATGCTGGCCTTCTTCCAGCTACCTCACCTATTCATGGTTCGTTGTTCCTTCATATTGGTGAAAAAAAAAGTGATTGTATAGAAACAGAAATGGCAAGCTGTAAGGTGTGAGGTGCCGTGACCTTTACCACACAGGAACTCATAATGCAAGGTACACAGTGAGTGCGTAGCGTGTTTATTGTTCTTCGCTGTCTTTATTTGTGCTCATTACCAAGGCGATAATGGCCACGTAAGACACGCAGAAGTGTTTTGTTTTTTTGCTCTTCTTTCATCCATACAAGCGCCATCTACTGTGTATATACTAGTGTATAGGCTATTATTATTATCATTATTCTCTCTCTCTCTCTCTCTCTCTCTCTCTCTCTCTCTCTCTCTCTCTCTCTCTCTCTGATTACTCTATTGATATATACTATTTGCTCTCTGATACGATATTCTATTTGTACGGTTTACCACACACACACACACACACACACACACACACACACACACACACACACACACACACACACACACACACACACACACACACACAACTGGTTCGGTGGTAGCTCGACTCACAATCGAGACAGCCTGAGTTCGGTTCTCAGGTTAGGTCAGAAGTCATTTGGGCAAGGCTTCTATTTAGGTGTGTAGCTCCTGTTCACCTAGCAGTGATACCTGGTGGAAGCTGGAAGTTGTGACCCGCTGCTAGATAGGAACAACAAACGCCGAATAAAAAGAAAAAAAAAGTCATATGGGTTGGCATGGGGCGTAGGTCACTAGGCTTCTCTGGCGCTGCTGGCTCTATCGGAATGTCAGATACCACCATGGTGTTGTGTAGACTTGAGATGTATGAATGTTAGTGTATGTATAAGTATTTTTAGTTGATTCTGTAACCTGCCATTCTATATAAACTGAATATTTTTTTTATCATTAAATCATACACACACACACACACACACACACACACACACACACACACACACCAAAATATACTGTGCCACGAATAACATGTAGGCGATACGAAGCTTAGGGGATTGAAGCGCTTGCCGAGCCTATTCTGATGTCAATGAATGAAAACTAAGAACGAAAAAAAATATAAAAAGAAAGTAAAGTCTGGCGTAGTGATGAAAAGGTTAATAAACGCTTTTTTACCTTTTTTTTTTCAATATAAGGGTTAAAAGAATAACGGTGAATCTTGGGTCAACTTCATTTTATATAATATTATAGTGTGTGTGTGTGTGTGTGTGTGTGTGTGTGTGTGTGTGTGTGTGTGTGTGTGTGTGTGTGTGTGTGTGTGTGGTGACGTTATGTAAGTCTTTTTTTTTCAGCATGTAGCGTGAGTTATGGCAATGTTTCTTTGCGTTGCGATAGTTCTGGCTTTATAACTCCGTTCCTTGATGTGAGCTTCAGCTGTTACTTTTTTTTTTTTTTATTCTTTCATCTATTTCTTAACTGCTGCGCAAGAATCTTCACTTATTGATGATCATTGAATTTTGTGGTGTTCTCTCTTTTATTGTCATGTTGTTTGCAGATTGTTGAAAAGTCCTGTTAAAGTAAGACACGAGCTCCACCCTTCCTCTTCATCCTCCGGCCATGCGGTGCGGCTCTTCCCTTGCCTTGTCTGGTGTGGACGAGGAAGTGCATCGTACATTCAAAATTCAGGTAAGTCTAGAACCTGGAAGCAATTCTTGATTTCATATCTGATAGTAATTTAGCTTTTTTCAAGAATGATTTTTTTCTAAAACTTCTGAACCATTGCATTTAGCATGACTAAATAAAGAGCCCAGGTAGAACAGTTACTCTTGCATTGATTTTGATAGCGTTGTTTGAACGTGAGTACTGAAGTGATTATTCATTCAACTGATTTTCAATATATCTTTTCTATGAAAGGAACTCAGTGTATACAGTGTAACACCACAGAAAGGGGATATACATACAATACCAATAGATTTAGGGAAAGAGTGCACTTTTGAATATGTTTCGACAGAAGAAACCATTCCGACGTAAAACTATGACTTTTATGTCCATCTCGAATACACAATAAACAGCGTTGGCGTCAGAAGCGAGTGCAGCGCCACAAACTCGTCACCTCGCCCCTCCCTTGGCCTCCCGGTGGACTGAATCTGTTCTCTTGGTTGAACAAGAGGGAGGGAATGGAGCCTGGAA
>NC_059289.1:11690925-11703425 GCF_017591435.1 Portunus trituberculatus | reverse complement strand
TTCGTGTTCTTGTTCTTGTTCTTGTTGTTCTTGTTGTGATGGTCATCATTATTGCCGTTATTCCTATATAGTTTTCCTGCGTCCTTTTATCAATTCTCTTTACATCCATGTTTTTCCCACAAAGTTATTTTTTTTCACTTAGAATTTGTATCCCCTCCTCCTCCTCCTTATCGCGTGTCATCATTGTCCTCAGGTCGAACTAAAGACAATTTACTTTCCTAATGAAAAGTGTGTGTGTGTGTGTGTGTGTGTGTGTGTGTGTGTGTGTGTGTGTGTGTGTGTGTGTGTGTGTGTCGCGCGCGCGCGCGCCCTTGTCTGTGCGTGTGCACTGGATCATAACCCTTTCATTCTGTCTAATTATTCATCGTCTGTCCACTCTTTTCTTTTCTTTTCTTTTCTTTTCTTTCTTTTCTTCCTCATCACAAAATCGTGCCACTAAATTATTATTGTGTGTCTTTTTTGTATCATTATTTTCGTCCTTGACAATCTCTTAATTTTTCTAATATAGATTCGCGAGTTGTTGTTGCTTTCTTCTTGTCGCAATGTCATTCTTCGCCTTCCCTTCTCAGTACCACACACAGCAACGGGTCTCTCTCTTGACTCCATCCTTGTCCCTCCTGTTACGCTCCTTTACGGTCGGTGTTTGTGAAGAGTCTGTGGGTCAGCATAAGACTTGCCTTCATGTAATTAGGAGCCGCAGTGTACCTCTGTGTCGCGGCCAACACCTGTAATTAAGTCGACAGAATAATGACCCAAGAAGACGCCGTGCCTTCGATCCATCCAGTTGCAGGAGGGAAGGGAAGGAAGGAAGGAAGGACGCAGAATTACGAGGGAAGGATGAAGGGATAGAGGGACGAAGGGAGGAGGAAGGGAAGACACAGGAAGGAAAGAAGGTAAAGGAAAGTTCTGTAGAATGGTAGGAGAGGAGAAGGAGGAAGGGACGTGAAATTAAACGGTAAGAAAGAAGGGATAGATGAGTAGAATGAGCTATATGACGGACGAGAAAGGGGTAGAGACGCGGAATTAAGAAGGAAAGGAGGAGGAATGGGAGGGAAAAAAGCCGGATTAACAGAGTAGGGGAGAGAAATGTAGGAAAGGAAGAAGATAGGAAAGAGGAGAAATTTAAGAAAAGAAAACGGTGAATTCGCAGGAAAGGAAGGACAGCGAGAGCAAATGTAACAGAGGAAGGATTAACGAAGGATAAAAAAAATATACGGGGATGAAAAAGAGTAAAGGTAGAGAAGGAAACAAGAGAAGAGAGAAAAGAAATCCATATCAGACATTTTGGTATCACATGTAAGAGGAAAGATAAAGTGAAGGAAAAAGAAAAGAAAGGAAAGGATCAAGAGAATTGAGCATCACAAACACAACTGACGCTAAAATAATTCGATGATTCTTACTTAAAAACTAATATTTTTAACATTTGAATGGTTTCTCTACTTTACTCAGACAATCGTTATGCAAAACAAAGAAACTACGCAAAAAAAAGAGTAAATAAAAAAAAAAAAACGTTTAAAGGAGAAAATTACTTAAATTATTTCCTTATGAGAAACATTTATATTTACATTCAATATTTTCTGGACATTAGACTTTACTTACCTTCTTTAATATTCTTGAACGGAGAAAGGTAGTTTATTTTTTCTGTCTAACGAAGTGATGGCAAGATGCGAGGAGTGGGAGGGGGGGGGGGGCAAGGTGTTTGATTCAGGCATTCACGAAGGAAACAAACGCAATCGTGAAAGACCACAAGATAATGCAAGTAAATACCACCATGGACAATAGATAGCTGCTGTTTGCGGTGGCCAGAAGAAAGAAAAAGAATGAAATCATGATATAGACTAGTAAATATGAGTGGAGGGAAAACAAGACTATAAATAAAGATACATGACTTCTTAGTATAGGAGATTGAATTTTTTTTTTTTTTTCTATTTCATTAACCTCCTCAGTACCATGACACGTTTTCATATCTATCCTGCTCACTATTTGGTGAACTTACACAACTTCAGAAGCTTAAGTGGTGATATAAATAGTGAAGACTGTGGATATTAATCTTCTGACCTCCATAGAGCTTTCCTAATGTAAATAAAATCGTCTAAATCACATCCAAAACTCAAGGTAAAAATGCGTCCCAGTACTGAAGGGGTTAAGAGACGTAGGTTGAATAAATGTTAAATATTTATAGTAAAGGTAACATAAGCAACATCCTACGTATCAGCAATCAAGAGGTGACAGGAATAAATGGGTTCAAGTAGCCGTAATAGATTCAAGAAGGGAAAATAAGAAGGTATTGTTTCTCATGTAATGGAAGATGAATTGTTAAGTCATTACGGAGCTTTGAAAGATCAATTGTGGGTGACAGATGGAAAGAGGTAGGTTTCTCAAGGAAGGATGGCTACTTGTTAACCTTCTTGCAACTACCCCAGCTTTTTTTTTATTCTTTCTTCTGCACATATTTACTTCTGTATTTTCCTCCTTGTCCTCTTCCTCCTCCTCCTACTTCTCTTTCTACTTCTCCTTCTCCTCCTTTTCCTTCTCCTTCTCCTCTTCCACCTCTTCCCCCTCCTTTTCCTTCTCCTTCTCCTATTTCTACTTCTGCTCCTCCTCCTCCTCCTCCTCCTCCTCCTCCTCCTCCTCCTCCTCCTCCTCCTCCTCCTCCTCCTCCTCCTCCTCCTCCTCCTCTTGTTTTTCGTTCATCTTAGTTCACCCTCTCTTCCTCCCAGATAGTGTCACTTACCACAATCTAAAATCCAACATTGTTTCCTCTGTATTGCTTTAGGTTCTTCAACATTGCCCTCCTCCTCCTCCTCCTCTTCCTCCTCCACCTTCCTCCTCTTCGCCTTGGTTCATCTCCACCTCCTTGTGTCTCTTCTGTAGATCGCCCTTCTCTTCCTGCTGCTCCTCCATCTTGTTATAGTAATGACTTCCACCCTCTCTCCAGCGCCAATTTGATAAACGTCCTTGGAGCGGAATTGTCTCCTGCCAATAAGGAGCACCAACATGCACAACCATTCCCAAGTAGAGGCTCCCCTTGAAGGTCGCTGCTCTCTCTCTCTCTCTCTCTCTCTCTCTCTCTCTCTCTCTCTCTCTCTCTCTCTCTCTCTCTCTCTCTCTCTCTCTCTCTCGACGAAGCCTATGCCAGAAAAGAGGTGAACCAGAAAAAATAAGGGCTTTGCTACATGCGATTGTTCTATTTTTGCGGCCATTGGGAGGCTTTATATAGCGTTTAAAAGCCTGAGCAGATTACAGTTTCCCCAGCGTCGGAAAATATAGTTAAGAACGTGTAATCCGTGCGCGGTTTACGTTCACTCAACATTCACATGACTTGCCTTTGAGGGCGCGGCGCTGCTTGTTTGGCAGTGACGTCATCAAGGAAGCTTCATCCAGAACGTAAATAGTGATAAACTTTTCCCCTCCCCTCCCCCCCCCTGTTTTCCTTTTTAATTCTGAAAGTGAGGGAGAGGGACTAATGCAGGAAATAGAGGAGGAGAAGGAGGAGAGACGGAAGTTGGAGGACACTGGGAGATTCTGTAATTAATTTTCAAAGTTCTCTTAATTGAATCTTGAAATAAAAGCTGCTCCTCCCCTGCCCTAGTCCACAGCGACACGAAGAAGCAAAGGAAGCGGCACTGGGGTCCCTGTTGCACTTGTCGTGGCCTCGGAGCTGAAGTCTAGGCGTTGGAAGGACTTAGTAGTGTTGTCTTGATGGTTAAAGAAAACATGTGAAAAATGCAGCAGCTTTTTTTTTTTTTTTTTTTTTTATACCGTGTGGACTTTTCACGGGAATTTGTGGGCTAAAGGGGATCTTATCATACACAAATCTCAACGTAAAAAGTACACCAGTATTGAAGGGGGTGAAAGAAAAGGACGAATGAAAAATATGTAGCTTTCTTAAGTGATAAGGCCCTGTTTAATGAAGAACACTCTAATGGTACATGAGACAGTTACTTACTTCGAATGTTTTGTAAGAGGCAGGTATATTTCAGAGATAAAATGATGGTTACTGTAGAACAATCGCAAGTATGGATAGGTGGGTGTATAGGCAGCTAATTAATTAACATGGTAAATAATGAGAGGATTAGTTGGGTAATTAGATCTTTTGTTAGTCAATTTGTTAGGATTTGTTAGGTTTTAGAGAGAGAGAGAGAGAGAGAGAGAGAGAGAGAGAGAGAGAGAGAGAGAGACAAAACATTAAGAGTAAACACGCACCTCTGTAGTATAGAAAAATAAAAACAGAAAAATATTCGAAAATATACGAATATTTGTAAGAAAAAAACATTATTCTTTCATCGTCTTTACCGAACAGACTGAGTAAGCGTGTTGCATGGCTGTGTGTCGAGGAGGGGAGGGAGGAGAGAGAAAACGCGTGAGTAGAAGCTAGGAAGAAAGAAAAAGAGGGATAGACACAGGTGGTAAGGATTATATGAGAAAGGGATGTGGTGCAGGAGGGAAAATATGAAGAGAAATGAGAGTTTACTTTATCTAGGAGGTGAGTGATGGGAGAGGTAAGGATGGCGTGGCATGGAGGCTATAGGGACTGAAGGGAAGGTCCTGGCTTGTAGTACAGATGAAACACAGGACAGGGATTGGGTAAGAAAGAGACAGGGGAGGGGAAAAGGAGGTACACCATGGCAAGGCAAGGAGAAGGTATGTCTGTGGCAAGGAAAGATGTACAGAACAGATGTATGAAGGATTTTATTTTTATTTGGGTGGTTGTTGACTGATTTGTCTTGATCATTTATTGGGCTCTTAAAGGAATACATCTGCCATTCAATGCAAATGTCAACCTTCGGCCAGGGTTCACTGTGTTTAACCCCTTCAGTACCATGAAGCGTTTCCATATTCATTCTGCTTAGTATCTGGTGATTTTATACAGCTTCACAAACCTATGTAGAGATTATAGTAGTAGTGAAGATTGTGGCCATTAATATTCTGACCTCCATAAAAGCTTCCTATTGTCAATGAAATGGTCTTATCGTACGTAAATCTCAAGGTAAAAAATGTGTCCCATTACTGAAGGGGTTAAACGTTTTATGAATTCAGTTTAGAGATTGTAGCTTTGTCAGAGCAAGGCAGGATTACTATTATTATTATTATTGTATTAGGTATTCATCCTTTTTTTCCTCCTCATTTGTTCTCTCTGCCCGGCTCATCCATGCTGGCATCAAACGAATGTGGATGTTTGATATGTTTTTTTTTTTTTATATATTCATATTTGGGGACGTAGAAATGTATATTCATAGGAGAAATTGTATATATTTGACTCATTATCTCATTGCTATTATTTAATTATAACATATCTTTTTGAATAACAGATATTATTCAGCAGTGCCAAACAAGTGTCTCAAAAGCCAGGGAGTGGGCGCGGACGATGGATAGTGACGATCAAGTGCGTGACATGTTCTTCTGCAGGTGTGTCCGATAACGTTATCTTGTGTTATGTGCTTATTCTTTCAGATACACAAAACGTTTAATAGCCGGAAATTTCTGCCTTTTTTGTAACTTCTTAGTGAGTTACACACCGTAAAACATAACCAGAGAGAGAGAGAGAGAGAGAGAGAGAGAGAGAGAGAGAGAGAGAGTAAAAGAAAAAAAAACAGATCAGAGATAGAGATGGAGAATATATAGAGAAGAGATAGAAAAGAGATAGAGAGAAGGGACAGAGAAGAGATAGAGAAGAAATAGAAAAGAAATAGGAAAGAGATAGAGAAAAGATAGAGAAGAGATAGAGAAGAGGGATATATCTAGTCATGGTTCGTGGTGACAGACTTATCCTCGGCTTCCTCAACCTCACAAATTCACTATAATAACACTGGGGGACGCATACCGGGCCTTCTGAGTGTGTTTAGGATGGATGTGTTAAGGTTAGATTGTAGGAAAGTTGTGGAGTGTATTGGAGCTTGACGTGGAGGAGAGAGAGGGTGGGTGAGAGTATTTAGGTTGGCATGTAGAGAGTGTGGTGTGCAGAGGTGTGGTGCAGCAAGGAGGGTGTTGGGGTGGGTTTTGTGCAGCTCCACCCCGCCTCGCCTCGCCCCACTCCAGTCTGGCCTCTCTCTGAGTGCTTAACGAAGAGGCGAGCATATGTTTGTTCCTTCCATCATTAGTGAGAGACATCATTTGTCCAGCTTGGAGTGTTTAGTTGGCGGGAGGAAGGGACGGACACTTGCCTCATGCAGCTGAGGGAGGGAGGGACACCTGAACGAACACCTGGCTTGTAGGATGGACACAGGGCATTTTGTGGATGAAGAGATGGATTCGAATCGTGTAGGAAATGTGGGTTACCAGAAGGAAGGAGACGAAGGAAGGCAAATTAAGAGATTGAAAAAAAAGGGAATACTAGGAAAAAGGCAGGAAGAAGAGAGGAACACAAAGTTGAGAAGGGAAGAAGAGAAAGGACGCTTTAAGGAAAAATAAGAAATAAGGGATGACTATAAAGAAAATTAAGGTAAAGGGAAAATGATAAGACAAATTGGAAAGGAAAAGAAATACCACTGGGAAGAGACGAAAAGGAACTGACACCCATCTGACAGATTAAAAGAGGACAGAGAAGAGCAGATAAGACAATTATCTAAAAATAATGGTATTAAAACAAATAGTCGAACATTTTTCGTATAAATAAACAATATACGACATAATAAGGAAGCATTTCATTTGTCGATATAAAGGGGGCAATACAAATATAGGAATTTTCAGAGCTAACTTCTAGACATGCTGCAAATGAGTGTAAAATGGGCAGCTTCCTTGAGGTCTTCCTTTGGCCGGGAGTGGAGGAGTCCCGGAGTGGCACGGAAAATTTGAAAAGTTGGATCTGATGCTGCATTTTCTGATTGCAAACGGAATTAAGGAGTCCGCAATGCCATGAAAAAGTCGTTGATATTTTTTTCATTTAAATCGAGATATTCAGGAGTTGTTTACGCTTAAATGAGAGAGAGAGAGAGAGAGAGAGAGAGAGAGAGAGAGAGAGAGAGAGAGAGAGATTTAAATTGAGTGAGAGAAGGAGAGAGTGGGAGAGGAAATTTGTAATATACCGAAAGCGGAAAAGAATATTTACAGTACTAAACAACAAATGAGAATAAAAGGAATTAGTAATGGTGATATAAATGATATAGTGGATAATTATTCATGAGAGGCAAAGAAGGGAAACGTGTGTGTGTGTGTGTGTGTGTGTGTGTGTGTGTGTGTGTGTGTGTGTGTGTGTGTGTGTCCTGAAACAAAATCTTGGTAGAAATTTCAGGTTATGTGTGGCAAAGTAAGACGGATTATGCAGTGCACTAAAAGGCTCACCGGCCAACCAAGTAAATGCATTGAGTGGCCACCCTAAGCCAGTGAGTGAGCAATCTTTACAGGTAGTCTGGACACCTCAAAAAAAATAAGAAACACAATCCACACACACACACACACACACACACACACACACACACACACACACACACACACACACACACACACACACACACACACACACACACACACACACACACACACCCCTGAGTCAGAATTATTTAAGAGTCAAACACTTGGTCTCTCTCAGGCTCTTGTTAGCACCTGCTAGGCACCATAACCCTTCCTCCTCCTCCTCCTCCTCCTCCTCCTCCTCCTCCTCCTCCTCTCTTTGTCTTTACCTTGTCCCTCTCCCTTGGTTCTATTTTCTTACCTTCGCTTTGTTCTTATTCCGTCCCTTCACCCTTTTTTCTTTCCTCACTTCACCAAAAGGCAAAAGGCAGACCGTTTACCTCTCCAAGTGGTGCATTTTTACCGCTACTTCCATGTTCCTTTTCCTCTTTTTTTTTCCTGCTCTTCTCTCGCTCTCATTCCTTATTTGTTCTGCTTCTCCTTTTCCTTGATTTTGTCTTTCCTAAATTTGTTCTTGTGTTTATTTTTCTTGCTATTATTTTTCCCTACTTATGTTCTGCCTCTTTCTCGTTATCTGGCAATGCTGCTGCTCTTCCTTCTCTCCTCCTCCTCCTCCTCCTCCTCCTCCTCCTCCTCCTCCTCCTCCTCCTCCTCCTCCTCCTCCTCCTCCTCCTCCTCCTCCTCCACTGAAGTCTCCCCCATTTGACCGCCTCCTCTACTCCAGCTGTCGATGTTTTTTTTCGTAAATATTTTGATCAAGAAGGGCATTTTATTTTTCTTAATTTCCAGTTCTAATCTGCGTCATTATATTATTTTTCTCTCCATAACATTTCACTTTTCATTCCTGAGTATGTGTTCCTCTCTCTCTCTCTCTCTCTCTCTCTCTCTCTCTCTCTCTCTCTCTCTCTCTCTCTCTCTGTCAATAACGACGAGATAGATCAACTCAACCGCGAACTCTCTCGTCGAAGTCAAATTGAAAGATGTGTATGTCCTTCTTGATTTAGTTTCCTGCAGCTTCGGCCTCTTTACCTCCTCCTCTTCCTCTTTCTCTTCCTCTTCTTCCTCTTTCTCCTCGTCTTCTTCCTGTCTCCTCCTCTTCCTCCTTCTCGTTCTCCTTCTTCTCTTGCCCCTTCCTGTTTCTCCTCTTCCGTGTCTTTTCCTCTTTTCCCTCTTTTCTTTCTCTCTCTCTCTCTCTCTCTCTCTCTCTCTCTCTCTCTCTCTCTCTCTCTCTCTCTCTCTCTCTCTCTCTCTCTCTCTCTCTCTCTCTCTCTCTCTCTCTCTCTCTCTCTCTCTCTCTCTTCTTCTTCTTCCTCCTTTCAGCTCAAATAGCATGTACAAATATAGTAAAGGAACAGAATACTATTTTCAGAAAAGCAATAAAAATTTTGGTGGGAGTGACCTCCATAGACCCTTCCTACTGTTAATATAATCTTTTAATCATAACCCCAAAAATAAATGTAAAAATGCGTCTCAGTATTGAAGGGTTTAAGTTACAATGAATATAACAAGAATGTAAACTACATCGAGTTCTTCAGCGTTTGCCTCAGCGTTTAGTGATCGACAAGAGGCGCTGTACAGGTGAAGCAAGCCTAGATTACTGACTTTACCAGGCAGAGAAGAGCCAGGCGAACGTACCAGTGACTGCAATAAAATCCGAGACAAATAAATGAAGCAGCAGGAGACGGCGTTGGTATTGCGGCGTGGCTTAGCGCTAGGTAGCGAGGCGTGGGGAGTCAAAGCGTCAAGGTGGTGGTGTGTGATGCTCGTTGGCGTGGGTAAAATGCCGGTCGCGTGTGATACATGTGTAGCGAGGCGTGTGAGGATGAAACATACGAGTACGTATCAGATATTGCAAAGTATGGAAGGTATGGAGCAGAGAGGCGTGAAGCAGAACATGTAGGCGTGGTTGTGGCGTGGCTGAGGCGTGGCTTTTGGGGGAGGCGTGGCGGCAAGGGCTCAGTGACTCCCTCAGGTGACTAGATATTCAAATGGGCCACTAACATTCCCACGTCATGAATATTTATCTACTTTTGACTTGGTAATCCTTATGAGGCGAGAGAAAAAAGTGAGGCAGTGATGCGGACCGCTAGCTGGCTGCTGGTTGGCTGGTTGGTTGGCTGGTTAGCTATCTGGTTTGCTGGCTGGCTGGCTAACTGGCTGGTTTTTTGGCAGGCTTGTTGACTGGCTGTCTGGCTGACTGGTTAACCGACTTGCAGACTGGATGACTGACTGGCTGGTTTGCTGTCTCTTTCACCCTGCCTCAATTCTCTCCCTCCCTCACGTCCTCTCCTTAGCTGTTACTGATTAATTGACTGGCTGGTTGACTGGCTATCAGGCTGACTGGTTAACCGGCTTGCAGGCTGGCTGGCTGACTGGCTGGTTTGCTGGTTTGCTGTGTCTCTCTTTCACCCTGCCTCATTCCGCCTCCTTTCACACCCCTTTATCACCTTTCGTTATTCACTGACTGGCTGAATGGCCGGCTGGCTCTACCCTACCCCGTTCCACCTCCGTTCATCACGCCCTATTCTCGACTGTTACTAACTGTTAGGTTGACTGGGTAGTTGACTTGACTGACTTGTTTCACATACACAACATACTGAATAGCTAACAACTCTTTTTACTTTAGATCCGCGTTGACTGACTGATCAGTTTTCTGACTGACTGGCTTCTTTCACGTCTATATCTTTCTGAATGGTGTCTCACTTACGTGTACACTAATTTATGAATTTATCTCCTCGACACACAGCTGATAGGTTCACTTCCGACAAACTCCAGGCGCTATTCATTCTACGTGTCGCCTTCTCTCATCTTCTTTAGTTGGTGTTAATTTACATTCTCTTCTCCCTCCACCCACCCCACCTAACGTTCTTCCACCAGGTAGCTTGTAAGGTAAATTGTGTATCTATTTTCAGTGACTTTATGCTTAAATGTTTGCCACTTGGCGTGCAATACATACATACGTTTCTCTGTGGTTTGCTTGTTCTTCATTACACTCTAAAAGTTCGTGTAACTTGTCTGCCTAAGGAGAAGAAAAAGTTACTCTACCTCTTTCTCCCAACCATGTATTCTTACTTGCAAATTCAATTGATCTACTTTAGAAAGAAACGTTAATTTCGTAATATCGTACTAGAAGTAAACTTTAATCATTTTACTGGTTTGGTTCTCTTTTAGTGATATTTTGAACATTATAGAAATATATTTTGCATAGATAAATAGAGAAAAGAAAGAATAAACGGTTAATATTATATTTTCAAAGAGAAAAAAAACAATAAGAGGATGATTTTGTTTTTCTTCTATACTACAAGACAATATGAATAAAATACTTTAAAACAAAAACTAAAGTCTGGAAAGCTTTAATGGATAGTACGGAAAAAATATTTGGCAGTGAAAAGATCATGGAATTAACTGTCCGTGGCACTTTTACACTGTTGGCGTCAAAGAAACAAAGAAACAAGAACATAATATAATAAAAGAACAAAGAAAACACCATTAAAATTTATTCCCACACAGCCTGCACTTAGTCACACCAATCAAGGTTAGTCGAGACGGAGACTACGGCGGCAAAGACCTCCTCCCTTGGCTGGCTGGACGGTGCTTGATACCTTATTAATACCATCAAAGGTGAACTGACACCTAAAATCAAACCAGCTTAATACGGAACCGAGCGTTAATCCGACTAATGACCGGCTAAGTAACTATATTAACTGCCATCCGGGCGTTACCTGACTGGATTAACGACGAGTGTCACGTGAGAATTGGATGGATCTGTTTCTTTTTTCTTTCATTAGACCTCTATCTTTTTTTCCTGCGTTGTAAACAAGGAAGAGGAAGGTAAATTGGAGAAAGGGATGAAAGAGAGAGAGAGAGAGAGAGAGAGAGAGAGAGAGAGAGAGAGAGAGAGAGAGAGACTTAGGATAGAGGAAGGGAAGATAGAGGAAAGAAAAGCGTTGGAGATTGTGAACTGTATTTGAGAAGAAAAGTGAAAGTGGTAGACGAGAAGCAGGACTGCGAAAGACGAGGAGGGAGCTGGAGGGAGAGGGGAAACAAAAGAACAAGGCTAGTAAAAAGAGAATTGAGTGTAACACAATGCATTTTATATTGTTTTGTAGATTAGGGTGTTATGAGAATAGAGGATTTCACGTTTCCCAAAGATTCATATTAAAGTATGATATAAAAACAAACATTTACCCATTACTTAATCATTATTGATTTCCTCGACTCACTGACATGCAGACAAACTGTTTCATTATATATTACTTGCTTACACAGACTTAAAAAACGAAATGAAGATGATACAAAGAGGCAGAGAAAACACACACACACACACACACACACACACACACACACACACACACACACACACACACACACACACACACACACACACACACACACACACACACACACACACACACACACACACACACACACACACACTCTCCTAGAAAGAAATATATAAAAAATGGAAGACACGTGTACAATAGATCAAGTTAACAGGTCGATGCAATACAGAGATGAATGAGTGAAGTTGACACGGCCTGGTGACCATGTGGGCGTGCCTCCCTCCAAGTAGCCAATGACCGTCCCTGTGTTGTCCTGACGCAGGCCCTTCACTCTGCTTCCCTCGCAGCCTTGCCTTGCCCATCCCATAACTTGTTGGCTACCCTCTCCCTCTCTTGACTTCCCCTCGGCCACCCCTCGAAGACTCCTGCCCTCAACCCCTATCATTCTCTTCTTCTACTACTACAACTACTACTTCATCATCATCATCATCATCATCATCATCATCATCATTATATTGTTATGATTATTATTATTATTATTATTATTATTATTATTATTATTATTATTATTATTATTATTTTTTTATTATTATTATTATTATTATTATTATTATCATCATCAATATTTGTATTTTCTTTTTTCTTTTCTTTTTCTTTTTTTCTTTTCTTCACAGGCGCATTTCTCTGTCTCCCTCATAGATTATCACAAACAATTTCTCTCTCTCTCTCTCTCTCTCTCTCTCTCTCTCTCTCTCTCTCTCTCTCTCTCTCTCTCTCTCTCTCTCTCTCTCTCTCTCTCTCTCTCTCTCTCTCTCTCTCTCTCTCTCTCCTTCATCATTGTCCTTTTTTGTTTCTTTCCTCTCCTCC
>NC_059289.1:11683425-11685925 GCF_017591435.1 Portunus trituberculatus | reverse complement strand
AAACTTATTTATTTTCCCTTCCTTTCCTTTTTCTTCTAAACTGTTTACATCAATTCCCTTCTTTATCATTCCTCTTTTACATCTCCTTTCTTTCCCAATTTATCTTTTTGTCTTTCTTCTACGTTTATTCTCTGTTAAAACATTTACTCATCTATCATTTTTTTCTATCTCACTTTCTCCCTCGCTTCCCTTCCCATCCTCTCTCCGTTCATTTTCGTTCCCCTTTCCCTACTCTCTAATCCTACTTTTCGTTTTCAATCCTCTTTTCTTCCCTTCGTCCATTCCCAATCACTCGAATATAAATAGGCTGCAAGGAAACATATCATAACAAAATCCCTCCCAAAACTAAACATAACATTATGGAGGGGAGGAAAGAGAGTAAGATGCCTCGTATATATATTTTTTTTGTTTTGTTTTTCATATTGCATAATGTGTTATTTTCTTTTCTTTTCCAAACTAAGAGAGCGGAAAAAAGCCATTGCACTTTTTCATCGGTGCCTTTGAAGAGAAATTACTGTGTTGTTCGTATTTTGAGGACATAAATGTGGCTCCTGTTGCAACAAATGTGCGTTTGTCAAATGATAAAAGAACTTAGTATAGTAATGTGAAGGAAAGGGTGTTGATATGTCCTTTAAAAGTGATGCTAAAAACAAAATTAATGAAAGAAATCAATATAACATAGCCACTATGAAAATTACTATTAGTATTACTACTACTACTAAGGCTGCTGCTGCTGTTTTTGCTACTACTGCTGTTGTTGCTGTTTCTGCTGCCATTACTTATTATGGGGAACGCGAACATGGAAACAGAAAAAAAAAACTATTACTATTGCTGCTGCTATGACTACTGCTGCTGTTGTTGCTACTTTTGCTGCTACTGTTTCTGCTATTACTACTGTTACTACTACTACTGCTGCTACTTCGCTACGACCACTTTGTTAATACTAGTACTACTACTACTACTGTTATTACTACTACTTCTCTCTCTCTCTCTCTCTCTCTCTCTCTCTCTCTCTCTCTCTCTCTCTCTCTCTCTCTCTCTCTCTCTCTCTCTCTCTCTTTCTTTCTTTCTTTCTTTCTTTGTCCTTGACACCCTCCAAGGACACGTACCTACACAGAGACCCCGGTCAGAATTCCTCATGTTCTTAAAAATTCTGCCTACGTGCTGGCCCTCTGTCTGAGCAAACTCCCCCTGTCCGCCACCGCCGCTTCTCCACTCAGGGAAAAAGAAAGGTGACCGTCATCCCTCACATTACACTCATATCTTTCAAGAGCTTTAAAATTTATCGTGAACATAAGGATTTTAAAGCACCCAGGGTATTATCAGAGATTTATACCGAGAAGAGCGTGTGTGCGCAAATGTCCATCTCCTGTTGTTCTTCCCGTTTTCTTTATCTTTCGTTTATTTACGTCATCGGCATTTTCGTACGTGTTTTGAAAGGCCATAGGGTCTCCAGTGCTCATGTTCTCCCCGCAAGGTGTTCATAATAGTGAAAGCTCCGTAGAATTTTCAAACTTTTCAATGGTTGTGCAATATGGGCTCAAGAGAGGTGATCTTGCTGCATTCCTCTTAATAACTGAACCCTCCGCGTCCTCCCACTGGAGTAGCTTTAAGAGCACCGGAGCTAAAAGTGGGTTTTTATTTTCCTTTGTTCCATTCGTTTCACTTCCTTTTTCGATTTTCTTATTATCTTTCTCCTTCTCTTCCTTTTTATCCATTCTTCACGGCCCTTTATCTTTGTCATACTCTTCTTCCTCTTTCTTCTCTATTTTTCACTTTTTTATCCCACTCCTCCTCCTCCTCCTCCTCCTCCTCCTCCTCCTCCTCCTCCTCCTCCTCCTAAAATAACTTTGGCATCGGCCCCCATCCCAACTCCCCCACCCCGCACACAATTTGCCGCCTCATTCTAAGTCAGTAAATCAAGAGTCGGGAAGCATCAGTTAAAGGTTTTATCCCGGACCGGCTTGGCGGCGACTCGCTTCCCCGCGTCACTTGGGAGAGTTTGCCTGACAGGGGGCCTCCCAAGAACAATATCCCTCTTCGTATGTAGGAATGAAACCCCCTTCTTTTTATATTTCTTTTATTTTATTTTTGTTTTATTTTTATCATTTTTATTGGTCTATTCTTCTCTTCTATTTTCCTCTTGTTCTCTCTCTCTCTCTCTCTCTCTCTCTCTCTCTCTCTCTCTCTCTCTCTCTCTCTCTCTCTCTCTCTCGTCTCTTTTATTTTTCGAACTCTATATTTCTTTTTGTTTCTTTCTTGCCTTTTTATTTTCTTTATTCTCATTTTTTTCGCTCTTCTTGTTTTTTTCTTTACTTTGTCCTCTCTATTGTTGTTGTTGTTGTTGTTGTTGTTTATATTGTTGTTCTTATTTACGCCACCGTCGCTGCCGCCACCGCCGTCGTTCTCGTCGTTGTCGTCTTCATCGTCGTCGTTATCGTTGTCCTCCTCCTCATCCTCGTTCTCCTCCTCGTCCTAGTTCTCCTCCTCCTCTTCCCCC
>NC_059289.1:11673425-11678425 GCF_017591435.1 Portunus trituberculatus | reverse complement strand
ACTACATTTTATTATGAAACGTGAATTTTATGTTCTGCTTCAAAGTGATTGGTGCTTCGCAGGGTCTCGCGTGAAAAGTTGATGTCCCAGCCTTAGGTGTTCGTGCATGGCCTTCGCTAATTCAAATATCCAGGATAGCACGTTGGTTTGCTCTCTCTCTCTCTCTCTCTCTCTCTCTCTCTCTCTCTCTCTCTCTCTCTCTCTCTCTCTCTCTCGTGAGTTTATTAATTTTTCACACCTTTCTTGTTTATTTTTACTACTGCAATCGAAGCCTAAGAAAATGGAAAGAGAGAGAGAGAGAGAGAGAGAGAGAGAGAGAGAGAGAAAAGTCGTGGATGTTTTTATTTTCGATGTATTTTCTTTTGTAATGTGAATGCCTTGTGTGTATGAGAGTGGGTTTGCCTGTCTGTCTGCTTGTGTCTCAGTAGGTATGAATAGTCTCTCTCTCTCTCTCTCTCTCTCTCTCTCTCTCTCTCTCTCTCTCTCTCTCTCTCTCTCTCTCTCTCTCTCTCTCTCTCTCTCTCTCTCTCTCATTAATGATGTAGGTTTTGTTAACACCTGCACCACTTAAAGGCCTGTTTACCTTATGATTTGCCCTTTTTTTCCCTGGCCACGAATTGATTTTAGTTCTGAATAGCAAGTGAGGAAAAGGGAGGAAAAAAAAAATACCGCCATTATGTGCTTGTGTTCCACGTAATATTTATGTACGGCACGGATATATTTTTTTTTTTGAGAAACTATCATCGAATATGGTTATGTAATAAACAAGTACTATATTGAGAGAGAGAGAGAGAGAGAGAGAGAGAGAGAGAGAGAGAGATCATGCAACTACAGCTAATTCAGATCTGTGTAGACAATATAATCTCTCATTGGTTGGAACGAACTTGAAATACTCCTCAACATCTAAGTTTTCTGAGTTGTAAAAGTATAATTGTATTCGTAAAAACAACAGCATGAAAATACGATTTGTTGTATGATTAACGTAACTGGGGGAATCATGAGTTGAGGGTTTGTTGGGTTTACTCGTTGTGTGATTAATGTAATAGGGATTCATGTAGTTGAGGATTTGTTGGGTTCATTTATTGTTAATTCAAGGTGATGTTGGTCACTGGTTGGTCACTGGATGGTTATCGGACTGGTTGTCGTGTGCTAGCAGTTGTGAAGGTTGTGGTCGCGTCCCGGGGCTCTTGGTTGTCGGTTGTGTAAGTGAAGTCTGTGGTTTCGTGAGTACTTGGCATTCTTGACGGTTGTCTCTCGTACTGCTGTTCACTTGCTTTTTTTTTCTGGTTTTCTAGTCGTGTATTGTGAGATCTTGTCTACCACTACGCAGTGCAGAGGAGCTTACTAGGTGAGCATTACCACTCCTTTGTGGCCAGTTTGTCTTACAGCACTGTTCAGTGTTATTATTTTTACTACTGATTTGTCGTAAGGAAGAAGGAAAGCAATCACACCGAGTCCCCAGTGATGCACATTTCTACAGCCTCCTGGAAACTGTCGGCTGGAAACCACTCAGTCCTCAGAAATCTAGGCGCTGTTGTTTTGAGCCATGATCTACGCACCACTGGAATATATAAACAAATCTCTATTCCTTGGACATCAATAAGATGATCCACAAGAGATATCGAGGTTGAAGCTAGAGATATATCACAACCTTTTGATATGAAGAAGAGTTTTTTACTACTTTCCTATGCATAAAGCACGAGATAAAGAAGATAAAAGATTGTAGACTGTAAAAGATTATGAGAACTGCAGAACTAAGGAACGGTGAAAAGAAAAAAAAAAGACTAAAATCGAGATATTGTTTAATCGTGTTTTGTTAGTCCATAACGTATGCTCGACCTCATTTGTGAAAGTGAAGTCTTTAATTTCAAAGGTTTGTTGTGCTACCACCAGAACTTACACTATTCGTTCCTTCGCTGTTTGACTACCGAGATTCTTGGTGTCATAGTATATTGTCTGTCTTGTTGATGTGTATGAAAGAAAGGCTGCCTTTTCTGAATTATCATCGGAGGGACGTTACGGACCTCAGTATAGGATTTTCTCTTCAGTCATAAAAAAAATGGTCAGTGGAGTAAAAATAGCAAAGTTGCCCATCAAACAGGGGATGCACTACGACTAATTTTTTTTTATTTTTCAGTATTGGATTTTCTTTAGCCATAATATGAAGTCAGTGGAGTAAAAATAGCAATGTTGTCCATCAAACAGGCAGTATACGATTCTAGTTTTCAGTATAGGATTTTCTCTTTAGCCATAATAAGTCAGTTGGAATATAAATAGCAAAGTTGCCCATCAAACAGGGGGAGATAAGGCTAGTTTTCACTATAGGATTTTCTCTTTAGCCATAGTACATTGTCATTGGAGTAAATTAAGTTGCCTATCAAACAAGGAAGAGAAGTGCCCATCCCACAAACCACGCAAGGACCAAGGAAAGGCTGGCTGTGAAGAAATAAACCAACGAAAAAGCAGGCAAAAGACAACTTTTTTTTTTTAGCTTTTTTAGTAGAAAGAGGAGAGATAACAGGGGTTAGACAGAGTGAAGAAAAGTATAGAGAAAATGAAAGAAAGTAGTAGTTAAAAGTTTGTTGGGCAGGCCAAATTGCTATTGTTATAGGCAAAAGACAAGGTAATGACAGTAGCAGGAAGAGAGGAAACTGCCCCACACGCTGAGCAAACCACGCAAGGACAAAGTGAACCAAGCAAGGGAAAGCAAGGACAGAGAAACTGAAGACTAGCAGAGTAAAACAACAAACTTACATACAAGAAAGGACACGACAACCCATGCAAGTATAGGATTTTCTCTTTAGCCATAATGAAATGTCAGTGGAGTAAAATAGCAAAGTTGGCCATTAAACAGGGAGATAAGACTAGTTTTCTCTCAGTCTCAGAAAATCGTGTAAACAATCAACACAAGGCTCGAGTGGCTAGACGTTGTGCACAAAGTAATATGCTGGACTGTTGCTACGCAGTGAAAGGTATGCACTTGGACCTTCACATAGTGCTTAGATAAGTTAACGGGAAAAAATAGAACTCGGTAATCATTAGATCAAGCCATAATGCATTTGTGTTGTAGGAACAGTAGTGAATGACCGTAGTGCTTGATATCCTTTTTTTTATCCTCATATTGCATCCTCTCTCTTCTCCCTTCACTCGACTCTTCCTCCAAATGTTAACAGTAAAGCTCCAGAATAAAGCCTTCTGTTTCGCCACCCGCCCCACCCCTGACATTATGAAGCTTGGGCACCCGTTGCGAGAACTGGGTGAGGAAACCCAGGCAAGCCAAAATAAACTAAAATCTGCATATCAAGAGAAGTCTGTGGCCAAATATTGCTTAATTGTAAAGAAATCCCGAAAATACTGATAAAGACACTCTTGTAAAGAAACTATATTTAACCCCTTCAGTACTATGACGTATTTTCTGCTTACTCTTTGGTGACTTTATACAGCTCCAGGTACCTATGTCTGGATCTAAATAGTGAAAAATTTAGCCATTAATCTTCTGACCTCCATATGCCCTTCCTATTGTTAATAATCTTGTCCAATCACCCAAAATTCAAGGTAAAACTATCTCAGTACAGAAGTGGTTGTGATTAAACCTAATCCTAAATCAAACATAATCAAACTTAACCTAACTGCATGTTTTGTTTTGGTACATGCAATGTGTGGTGCATGGTCACTTACACAAATTCTTCCTGACTGGCGTCATTCTTTGTGAATGACGGTAAGTATGACCCGTTATATATTGTTACTTTGAAAGTAAGTTGTTTTGTGGTGTAGTACCAATCATCACTTTGTTTACATTTGCAACGATGTCTGGGATTTGATTTTAGAACCACTGTTGCCATCAACCACTGCCTCAATACTAAACCTTGGCATCATTGGACGCAAGCTTATTTCCTGAGACTATTTTTGCAGAAAAGGTACATCTTATGAGCCGTCAAATATGTTATGTGCAGTGGAAACTTGAGTTATGAGCATCTTGATTTACGAGTAATCCCAGGTGCAAGCCATTGCACGGTAAATTTTTTATTTCTGAGTTGAGATACAAGCTGCCAATTGGTCAATTTTTTTGCTTTGTGTTGCAAGCCAGCTCCAGGTATGCCACTGCTTTGGCTCAGTGAATGTTGAGCATCCTGGTTTTGACATTTTCTGTTTACATAACATTTTTATTTTTTTATGTATTTGGAAATCTTCATGTTATGCTAACATTTGTGGTTGTGGTGTTAAAAAGCTAAATCACTTTCAAAACATTCTGGAAAGAAGGATGAAGCAAACTCCTTGGACAGCTATTTTGTGAGATGCCCTGCAGACAAAAAAGGCAATGAAGAAAATTAAGTTCATCGAAAGTGAAATAAATAAAGTGTAACAATTAAGTTCAGCAATAAAGTGTTGCATTAAGAGTGTATTAAGTTCAGCAGTTAAGTCAAGTTTATGGTGAACAAAAGTAACTGAAAAGGCATGAAATGAAACAAACTCCCGCTATCTCTGCCTATCTTCTCCACCTACGCTTATCCCTCACAGAGGGGAGGGGAGGGAGGGTAACAATGTTGTATGTAATTATATCTCTGTGGCATCTGTTCTTTTCCTCCTCTTGCCTACTTTAAAATTAATTTCTTCCATGAATAACTTCCAGTGTTTAGTGCAAATTGTGAATGAGCTCTTCTGGTACACTCTGCTGATCAACAGTCTCAAGTGAGAGTGGGTGTGTGGGGGGGTGAAGTCCTGTGGAACACCTCTCTGCCTGATCTCCCAGATGAATATACCTTATAAAACCATTTGATTTATTTATAGCATTCCCTTTTGTTAGCTATATTTTATTATATTTATAAATACGTTTATTCTTACCTGAAAACACATACTAAAAACTAGAGCTTTTTGTAGACTGGAACGAAATAATGGTATTTCTATCAATCTGAACTGGTAAATTTTTTTGAGTTTCAAGCAAATTGAGATATGAGGTCCATCGCAGAACAAATTAAACTTGTAACTGAAGATACCACTGT
>NC_059289.1:11638425-11665925 GCF_017591435.1 Portunus trituberculatus | reverse complement strand
AAAAGAATAGAAGAAAGAAGTCAAAAGGCAAGGGAGGACATTCTGTGGATAAGTCAACTGTACAAGAAATAGAAAACATTGATGATAATGAGAGGGAAAATGTCCAGCAAGAACGGAAACGTTCAGGCAGAGCCACTTTAGGTCCATATTCTATTATTGGTAAGTTTCATGTACAGTGCTGTCCTTAATGATTTTTTCTGCATTTTTTTTTTTTTTTCAGCTTTATAGATGAAATTTTACAAAGATTTACATTTGCATATGCACCAATATTTGTCTTTCTAACATTAGTGTGTGTTTTTGTATTGTTTCTTACCTTTTTGTTAGTTTTTCATTCTCTTACTTTACTTAATTTTTTTTTTCTATACAGTCTACTAAACTTAATTTTTTTTTCTATACAGTCTACTAAACTTAAAGAAAATTCAGTCATTGAAAAGAAAACTGTCATTTAAGACAATGTTCAAATAATAAATGTTGCTAGTGACAATGGTGACTGCTAAGAAAGGGCCTTCAATTGAACAGTGTGTATTGTCATTACTCTGTATAGTATACTTGTATGTTTGTAAGTGAAGTCCTGCATGTATCCTTCTAACTAACTGACCCACAGCTTCATTGAATTTCAGTAAATATATTAAATGAGGAAAAGGAATAATCATAAGAGATGGAGGATGATAATATTTATAGTTTATTGTTTTGTGTAGCTTGATTACATACTGTGCTTCATAACGATTTTATAGTACCATTCACATGTTAAGATTTGTGCATATTTCAGGTCATTGGTACCTTGCATCTGGTTTCATGAAGGACCTGATAGCTTTGTTTGAAGCTTTTGATAAGCAGGACAGTTGGAGATTTTGTGCATTTGCAGAATGTTGGCAGAAATATAAATTTTCTCTCATATACAGGTAAGATAATTTGGTAATGATCAATGGAAAAAAAAAACATTTAATTTCATTATGAATCTTCATTGTGCTAATCCATTGAAAACTTTTTTTCACAGTAAGTGAAAAATCAATAATGGTAACCTTATTGACAATAACCAATAATTAAAAACTGAAGAAAAACAACAAAAAGAAAAGTTATGATATTGATGGTGAATATATGTATGTAATTTCTATTTCTCATTCAGGGGTCGATACAGTTTCAAAGAACTATTGGAATTTTCTCAAGAAATATGTTTTTGGACCAAGAAGATGTTATCTCCTAATCACAAAGTGAAGTGGAGAGTGGGAGCATTGTATGCACTCTATGGACTCTATTACAAACATCCCTTCAGGTAATTTTGTTTGTATAGTTTAAGCAGAGTGAGAGACCACATAGAGAAAAGGAGTGAAACTAATTGATGGTAGTGTAATAATCCCAAGCTTATGAAACACTTTTGTAACTATTTTTAACCCCATAGGAATTCATGTTTGAACTGCATACATAGTACTTCCACAGAAGAACCTAGATAGGTGTATTGTCTTATTTGAGAAAGAGGATGGACACAGGTCAACCATATTGGTTCTGACCTCATTAGCAGCTAGGTGTCCTTTGAGGTTGTCTACTGGCCCAATGTTCAGCTCAGTTAATAGGTATAGCATTATAGCAGGATCTGTGCATACTTAGGAAGTGGGTCTATAAATCTAGGTCCATAATAATACCCTGGTGTAGTGTGATAAAAGGGTAACAGTTGTGTTCTTTACTGAGGGAATCAGGGGGACCCCAGAAGTGTACTAATGGTCTTAGTTTAGGGTATAGCTAGTGTGACTGCCTATTGATCTATTTATTCATTTATTTTTTCTTAGTTAATCATAACAATAGTAACAATAGTTTAATTTATTACAGCTTGAAAGCAATACATGCTATGGTTCTTCCTCTAAGTATTTATTTTAGCATTCCATCCTTTTAGTCTATAAATAGCTAGCTGTGCACTGTGGCACATTTATGAAACTGGTGAGGGGATGATTCATCATTGTCTCTAATTTCTTTAGACAAGATTCCATCTATAACTTAATTGACTTGAAAACATTGTGTTGAAATAGAAATAATTATGATTGTAATGATGTGCCTTGTGTTGCAGGTACTTTTATAAAATAAGAATGGAAATGGAGGCCTATGAAAATATGGTCAATCTGGTAAGAATTTTTCATTCTAGTTCAGAAAACCCAGATCCAGCATTTATCTTCTACAAGCTGACTAAAGATGGCGCATTCCATCATGTTGCTTCTTCAGATGAAGTATGTAAATTATGGTCTTTCATCTTTTTGACAAATACTTCAGTTTCAATGTCAGGATGTTATTGATATTTTTTATTCAATAAATAGTATTTATCAGTGAAGTAGAAAAATATTTAAAAGTGAAGTAGAAAAATATTTAAAGTTTTCAAACTCTTACAGATGGGATTGCATTTCCATTGTCCAGAACGGCAGTGGGAAACCATGAAGTATGAGATGCAGTGGGGTTTACAGGAACACTCTTCTGAGTCAATCTTTTCTGATCACAAATGCAACATTCAAAAGACACTCATGGAGGAATATGAGAAGGTGAAGACTGAAATCTGGGGTAAGTGGAAGACCTGTATCCACATCACTGGCCATTATTATGTAAAGATTGTTTTGATTAGGAGCTCAGCAGAGTAGCAGTACACTAGTGATGTTTAACTTAGAGACAGAGAAAGGGAGGGTCGGTCATTGCATTCTATAGAAAGAAGAGAAGAATGTAGAAAAGAGAGAGCATGCATCCCATGCAGGTCTTCTTTTGCCTTTACCCATGACTTGGAATTTCTTACTTAGCATTGAATTTCACTTCCCATCTCTGACTCAACTCATATATCTTGTTAATATCTCTGCAACTCTAAACAATCAATGTGTCTCTTTTTAATACTCTGAACAGTTTTGCAGATGATGAGCAGAGAGACCATTTGCAAATTAGTAAAGGGAGGAAGGATATTTGAGGCTGGTATTGCAAGAGGGGGATAACCCTCATAACCCTACTTTCGAGAAAATACGCTTTAAAGTTAGCCACTTGTTACGCATGGAAGGAAGGGCATACTATGCTATTATCATACATCAGAAGAGTTCCATTTTGTCACCTTATTTTTGTCTCCGCCTCCTAAAAAACCAACAAACTATACCTACAGTTACTAGCCAAAAAAGTTACCTGGGTAGGTTAGTTTTTTTGTGTTTTTTAGGGTCTTATGATGTAATGTATAATACCAATACCCCCCAAAAAAAATAGAAATTTTTGTAATCAAAACTTTTTTCTTGTGAAAAGAAATTGTTTCACTACCTCCATCACCTATTTTCCAAGAATTTATGAGTTATCAATGAAATTACGTCACTATGATAAAACGAGTAGTATGTTATGAAGACTATGTTACCTTACTGCATTACATAATAAAATTTTTTTTTTTTTTTAGATAAAAATTGAGTACTATTGACCTAAAAAATTTAATATGATAATTTTGGTTGACTCTCATCCTTTACATTGGCTTGAGACAGTTAAGTTCATTATCAGGCACAATGGTGTGGATCTGTGGAGAAAGATCAGGCAGGATTAAAAGCAGTGTTGTTTTCCGCACGTGGTCCCCCCTGCAAGTATATAGAGGTTGTGATTGGCCGAGCGCTGGGGCGTAGTGGGACGCTCGCAGTTGATTGGCTCGCACACCACTACCACCAACCGTGGGTTATCCCCAGCTTGCACTCACTTCCAATGTTAGTCTCAATTTTTTTTTTTTTTTTTTTTTTTTTGTGTGAGTTTCGCCGACGTGCTTAGGACCTTTTGACACCCTTTGTGAGCACGTTGCCACCCGTAACTCGATTTCACCAATTTTGAGGGTTATTCCCCTATTGCAATACCAGCCTCATTTAAAACAGCTGAAAAAGGAGTTGAAGGATATTTAAAACAGCTGAAAGATGAGTTAACTTATGGTGGAAGTGAATTTTACAGTGAAATGGATTTTATGGTGAACTTAATGTCGAAATGGGTTTTTACAGAACAGGGAAATCATGATGATTCAAAACAGGAAATTGACAAATTGCTAGAAAATTATGCAATGTAAGCTTGGCCACTAAAGGAATGTAGAGAACAAATTGGTGGAGCCAATTTGATATGTGGTGTACATCTCACTGATGGAGGGAACACCACCAAGAGAGTGGAAAAGAGCAAATATAAAGCCAATATACAAAGGAGGAAAGAAGACTGAACCAAATTAGTAATCAAGGAAAAGGGTGAAAAAATATTTAGATGAAAATGAAGTTATAACAATAACTACAAATTTGGTTTCATAAAAGGAAGATCACATGTGTCACATTTAGCTACTAAGTTTCTGTATAGAGTGATAAAATGAAGTACAATGCAAAGACAGTTTGGTAAATAAATGCATTGTACTTAGATAGAAAAAAGAATTTGATATAGTTCCACACAGAAGACTCTTGTGAAAGAAAAAAGAATTTGATATCTGATATAGTTCCACACAGAAGACTCTTGTGAAAGATGGAACTTGCAGGAGGAACAACGAAACTGGATGAGGGACTTCTTACAGGATAGAGAACTGTGATCTGGGACATCTGATCAAGTTAGAGTAATGTAACAACAAGTGGCAGCAAACTACATGGATCACTGTTATCACCCATCATATTCCAGATGTGTATATTAGTGAAACGCACTGGTGGGTGCGAGCAGTTATTTTTGAACCTGCTGACTGATGAAAAATTAAGTGAAATTCCATGTTGGGTAAGAGTAAAATTAGACTTGGAGAGGAAATTATAATGAAGAGTAAGAAAGACTTGAATGGTTATTCAAGATACCCTAATCCAAAAGGGGTATACAAGTGGGATTATTTGGCTCAACATACAAGAAGTTAATGAATTTCATTATAAGAAGGTGCCATTTCACTACATAGGCAAGAGTATGATGAAAAAAATCATAACCACTATGGTATGACTCAGGTTGGAGTATGTAGCAGTGGTGTGATCTCTGCATATGAAGGATGATATGAAGAAACAGGAAAGAATTCAAAGAACAGGAAAGAATTCAAAGGATAGCTACAAACATGGTACCACTACTGAAAGATCCAGCCTATGAATAAAGATTATTTTGCTGAAAAAACATATAGAATTAGGATAACCAAGAAGGCACTTCTTAAGTCTCAGTCATGTTAACCGTTGTCAGGTTCTTTCTTCAGTAATAACATAACTCTTGCTGGTGTATTTTCATGATTTTTCATCCATAAATTTTTATACACCTTCCTTTATGTTCCATGGTGTTGAATTATGAATTAACTTTGTTTCTACAATCCTTTTAAGTGAATATTTGCTGATGATATCAATCCATCTACATTTTTCTACAGTGCTTGTCACAGAATCAAGCCAGGTGAGCATCCTGCCATAATGCCTGGACAAAAAACAATGGCATTATGCCAGGTACCAGGAGCTAGGACAAAAAAACAATGGCATTATGCTATGTACCAGCAGCTAGCAGGACCTCACTGCCTCCCATCACACACCACAGTACTGCCTCCTTGCCTCCATGGCGGTCATGGTGAGAGGAAGTGTTGCACCGTTCTCTCATTAGCACCATCTTTTGTCTGTTTCCCTGTGTTCCTGGGCTGTACCTTGGTGAATATGGGTAAAAGGAGGTTGTTAATGCTGGTAACTATAGCTCAGATCATCATAGGGCTTCACAAAGCTGGGCTGCAGATAGGAAGAAATACTGGTGGTGAATGTGGTGTGAAAAACTAGTTGAAGCATTTCAAGAAGGATGATGGTGTCAAGTTACCATCAGCTAAATCTTTGCCTGGTCCCTCAAAGAAGACATCTGTATGTACTTTAACTGTGTACTCAAGAAAGGTGTACTCTCTAGCTGCCTTTTGAGCACACAGTTAAAGTACATACAGAGGTCATTTTCTTTTGTATCACTTCCTTAATTTCATGTCTCTTTCTCTCCAATTAAACATAATTTTTAAAATTCTCCTCCTCTTTCCTCACTTTGTTTTGATTCCTTGGCTCCTTCCCTTATCTCTTCTATATTTATATCTTTGTACATATACTCGGACATAAGCCAAAATAAAAAAAATTAAACATGTATATAAGCTTTTGCCACTGCTTCTAAATCTTTACCTTAATTAGACAATTCCTACATTTGATATATTTACCAATATCAATCCTGGACATCTCTTCTATCTTGCACTGTCATCAAAACTTCTCTACTAACTCCTGCTTTTTCCTTTCACTGTTATTTCTTAATGGATGAGTTCTTAGGCCATGGAATCCAAGAACCTTTGGATGAGTTCTTAGGCCATGGAATTCAACAAGAACCTTCATCTTTTACAAAGTATCTCAACTTAATTACCTGAACCACATTTTCCATAAATCCTTTGTCCTTCAATTTTACTTGTGCCTCGGCTATCTACTTAAAATTCATTCTGCTGAAAATTAATTAATTCTGCTTCTTGTTTATCATACAATTTATTTTGACCTCAATTAATTTCTTCTTGATGCTATTGTAAGCTTTTTTTCAACACTTTTCTAACATACCCATTTTCTCTTTCATTTCTGTTTATGTCTATCATTCTTCTAAACATATTGTCTCTTCTCCTCTCTTCATTGTTTTTAAATCCCAAGAAATCAGCTCAAGTTGAATTCCTTAGGGTATTGGCAAATACGACACCACCTGCCACCTGCACTTCCTCATCCATTTTTTTGCCTTAATACCCTTTTTAAATTTCTTTTTGCAGACGGTACAGCACAACAGTAATTCATGTAGCGCAAATCTTCTAATTACAGTTGAGGATGGCTTCCTCTTGCTGTTTATAAGCAAATCTTGGAGCCGATTTCCTTAACCTCTGCACTCCAGGCAATAGAAAACGGCACCCGGCGCAGTATCCAGGTGGAGAGGTAATTGACTCTCAGGCAACTCTCTCTCTCTCTTGCTCTTGCTCTCTTCTGCAGAAAGTGATGATGGCGAGTGATTTTTCATAACAGATATATATGTATGTACATTAAAAATATATAAAACCCACGCAAATTTTAGAGAAAAAATTACACTGCCTTATCTTGGCCGTTTTCTGAAGATGACAAATGAGAGAAAATGTCAGTTTTTATGGTAAATTAGTTTATTGGTACCATAGAAAATAGATAAATAAAACAGATTTATTTCCAGCTGGGCACATCAGTACTTATCCTGGTATAAGCGAATCACATGGCACTGCTAGGGGTTAACAGGAGAACGCTACATTTCCCATCGGGCAACTAGATTTGGCAAGGATTGAAACTCGGGCTGCCTAGATCAGAGGGGCAAATACGAGCAGCCTTAACCAACTACGCCACCCAGCCCCCCATGAAAGTCGAGTAAACCATTGTATCATATACGACCTACATTCTGAAAGATCTCATACAGTATAAACAAAAAAATGACCACCACAGAGAGCAGCCATGACACTATGTGCATCATTGGATATTTCACAAGTGCTACAATGATGCAATATACATGTCATCATGTTGAAGGGGTTAAGTGTTTACAATGGTTGGAATGTACAGCAGTGTTCTTGTCAACCGGCTGCAACAAAAATTATTCCAAGTCTGGAAGACCTCCCGTATGAAGAGAGATTGTTAAGATTGGATCTGATGTCCCTGGAACAGAGAAGAATGAAAGCAGATTTGATTGCAATGTTTAGACCAGTGCTTTTCAACCTGGGTGGACAGTCCACCTTATAGTGGACGAGATCCTCACCTGCATGTGTCTGTTTAAAATACAAGAGACTCACTCTCTTTCCCTCTCTCCTATATTTTTCTTAAAATACATACTACAAATACATATTTACCTATTGTAACATCGAGGTTGCCACCTTGTCTACTCGCAAGACCCCGATAGTACAACCACGTGAGGAGGGACTGTCTCGCCATTGGCTGTCATAAATCATGCCAGTGCTATTCAACGTGGGTGGACAGTTTCAGTGTGGGGTGGACAGCTTCTATGTATCACCACTAGGGGTAGACGACATTAAAAAAGGTTGAAGACCACTGGTTTAGACTGATTGAAGGAATAGACAAGTATGTCGGAATATTTGATAGTGCATGATGAGCAATCTCTGACGGGGCTCAGGAAGAAACTGGAGAAGGGCACATGCCGATGAAACTTGGAATGTGTTAAAGAAGTGACCAAAGTGACAATACAAAATTTCAAAAGATTAAGTTGGAAAATTTTTGGGATGAGAGATCGAATGGCTCCTTCCTGTATGCTACAACTAGGTAAAACTAAATAAATACACCTAGCCACCGTTGTAAACACTTAACCCCTTCAACATGATGATGTGTATTTTGCATCATTGTAGTGCTCATGACACATCTGATGGTGCACATATTGCGTAATGGCTGGGATGGTGTCATTTTTTTTCGGGTATTGTATGAGAAATTTCAGAATGTAGGTCTTATGTGTCTGATGGCTTACTCGACTTTCATCATTATTACTAAGGTGTATGATTCACTTATACCAGGATAAGTACTGATGTGCCCTGCTGGAAATTATTTTATTTTATGTATTTATTTTTCACCATAAAAATTGACATTAAAAACTGATGTTTTCTCTCCTTTGTCATCTTCAGAAAATGGCCAAGAAAAGGCAAACTATAATTTCTTTCTCTAAAATTTGTCTGGGTTTGTGTATTTTTTAATATACAAATATACCTATTACGAAAAATCACTTACCATCATTATTTTTGTAGAGGAGAGGATACTGCGCCGGGAGCCATTTTCTATTGCTTGGAGTGCACTGGTTAAGGGAATCGGCTCCAAGATTTGTTTATAAACAGCTAGAAGAAGCCATCCTCAACTGTAATTAATTATAAGGTTTTGAGCTACACGAGTTACTGTTGTGTTGTACTGTCCGGAAAAAGAAATTTAAAAAGAGTGTTAAGGCAAAAATGGATGAGGAAGTGCGGGTGGCAGGCGGTGTGTCGTATTTGCCAATACCCCGAGGAATTCAACTGGAGCCAATTTCTCATGATTTAAAAAACAATGAAGAGAGGAGAAGAGACAATATGTTTAGAAGAAGAATTATCTAGTCTGTCTGAAAAATGAAAGAGAAAATTGGTATGTTAGAAAAGACTGTTGAGAGACTGAAAGCTGAAAAAAAGCTAACGATAACATCTAGAAAAAATCCATTTCCAATGAGGTCAAAATAAATTAGTGTTAAAAAAATCAATGAATGAATTGTATGGTAAACAAAATATTTGGAATAAAGAACAAGAAGCAGAATGAATGAATTTTAAGTAGATAGTTGAGGCACAAGTAAAGTTGAAGGACAAAGGACTTATGGAAAAAAGTGGTTCAGGTAATTATGAAGTTGAGATACATTGTAAAAGGTGAAGGTTCTTGGATTCCATGGCCAAAGAACTCAATAAGAAATAACAGTGAAAGGAAAAAGCAGGAGTTAGTAGAAATTTTGATGAAAGTGCAAGATAAAAGTGAATAACAATTTGGTAAGCAAAATAGAAGAAATGTTCAGGATTGGTAAATATCATCAATGGTAGGAATTGCCTAATTAAGATAAGATTTAGAAGCAGTGGCAAAAGCTTGCAAATAAGCCAAAATAGAAATCTTTAGACATGTGTATACAAGTAAAGATACAAATATAGAAGAGATAATTGACATTTACAAAAAAACAAAAAATAAGGGAAGGAGGCGAGGAATAAACAAATTGGACAGAGGAGGAGAAATACACATGAAATTAAGGAAGTGGTACTTATCAAGATTAAATGATTAGTTAAAAATGTCATGTAGAATGATTAGTTAAAAATATTATGTAGAATAACATCAGGAAAGGACTCTGTAATTCATAATTCAGCATATGGAACATACAGGAAAGTAAATATAACGTATAAAAAATCATGATAATACACCAGTAGGAGTCATGTTATTACTGAAGAAAGAACTGACAGTGATTGGCATGACTGAAGAAGTGCCCTCTTGGTGACAGTCCAGTGTTTGTACTACACATGATTTTTTTCCACTGAAATGAAATGTATGTGACAGTGATATAACTCAATTAAATTACTACACCTTTCAAATTTTCCAGGTAATGATGGTGAAGGACTGGACAAGGCAATGACATATGTACAGCCCAATATCTTAACAGAAGTTCGCAGTGTCTTGGCCGAGCTACATCATGATGACCGCAGTAAAACAGTTAATTCCAGTCAAGAATCAATAGATGGGAATCAGGAACATGCTGCTTCAACTGAAATGTCAGAAATTGGTGAGAAAAACAAAACTTGTAACTGTAATTTCTTGAATTCTTCCTACCTGCTGTGCTTCAAACTTTTTTGTTAATACGCTCAACTTTCGATTAACACAAGTTTGAATTCTTCCTACCTGCTGTGCTTCAAACTTTTTTGTTAATACGCTCAACTTTCGATTAACACAAGTTTGAATAATACGATGATATTTTTAAGGATTGTATTGTTCAGAGCCTCAAAAGCTCAATTCCTCCATCTATTAACCAGACAACTATCCCCTCTTCCTCAATGACACCTAACTATTCCTCTTTTTCTACACTGAACACATCCCTTCACTTGTAATCTAAACTGGAAACTTCGCTTTAAAGGTTGACACATTCTGAGTGTTCTCTGCCAATTTTTTTCTCAACTACCCTAACTGCTAGCTCTGAACAGGGGCCTTATCTGTCCACCCATGTGTGGAGTATGCTTCATACTTATGGAAGTGTTCCACTCATATAGGTCTTTTGTACAGGATAGAATCAGAAGCTCTTCATCTTATCCTCTCCTCTGACTGTTTTCAGTTTTTCTCATCAATGCAATGTTACATCTCTTGCTATCTTCTACTGCTATTTCCATACCAATTACTCTTATGAATCTTACTAACTGCATGCTTCTCCTCTTCCTGCAGTCTCGCTGCAGAGGACTTTTCTTTCTCTCACCCCCATTCTGTGTACTTCTCTAATGCAAAAGTTAACCATTACAGTGGAATCTTGGTTTTTCAACTTAATTAATTCCTGAAGGCCATTTGTAAACCAAAGTGTTTGAAAACCAAAACCATTTTCACCAAAGGAATCCATATAAAACAGGTTAATCCATTCCCGAATCCCCAGAATTGCATTTCAGAGAGCGAATTGGCAAACACCCCACACTCCCTGCAACACTTATCTCTATCAAATGCTTTTGTGCAACACTGAGTTGGAATAAACAAAGGATCACTGTTGCTATAGTAATAGTGGGTTACAGCAAGACAACTTGTGCTGATCTTCCTGACAATGTTATCATATGTCACTAGCTGTCCTGGAATAGGTGAGGGGCCTGTATGTTGCAGTCAGCAGTAATGATGTCATTAGCACCACAGAAAAACATTTCTTGTATTTTCATCATTCATGAGACTTGTCATACTAGCAGAGCATCTTGGAAATAATTATTTTTAGTGTTTAACATTTGTAATAAACTTCTAGAATTTTATCTGTGCAGGTTGAACAGTAGTACTACTTCTAAGACATTTTTTTGGGTAGTCATCCTTGCTAATGACGTCATCACAGCTGATTGCAGCACAGAAAAGCTTCACCTATTCTAGGACAATTAGTAATGCATATAATGATTATCATCAGCAAGATTCAGAAAGCTTCACCTATTCTAGGACAATTAGTAATGCATAATGATTATCATCAGCAAGATTCACTCTTTCAAATGTAGCCTTGTCGTCCAGGAATGAATTGATCTATTTTCTGTGGATTGCTCATCAGCCGAGTTACGGTACAACTACCAAGGCAATTATGGGCTCAAAATTTTGTTCGACTAGAAATTTGTTAAAAAAGGGAGGTGTTTGCCAATCACGGTTCCACTGTATTCTTAATCATTCATCCTTTTCTCTGGTAAACTTCCACAACTCCCTCCTTGCTTTTCTATTTCCACCTCCTTATGACGAACTCATTCAAGAGTGAGATTGAGATTTTAAGACATGTATCCAGTATTTCTGATTAATGCTTTCAACTTTGGGGACGAACACCTCACTCACCCTTTCTTTTATAAATTGCAATTTTTATTACCTATTACCTTTGCTGGTGCCCCTTTTTCAGGAAAATATAAGGAAATAAATATACCTATCAACTCAACACTTTCTTCCAGATAACTATTCTATCTCGTTCAGTAACAATAATTTTGCCTTTCTTTTATAGCTGTTGATCATTTTTGGTTTGCCCTTTACGTATAAGGAGATTTCCTCAAGTAATGCTAGGGATACACATACGTTCCTGAAGGGATTGTGTCTTGTAAATATTGCATAAAGTAAAGATTATTACTGAACTAAATAAATAAACTGTACAATACATTCCAAGTCGGGATGATTGCATTCAGTTGATATTAAGTTGAAGGATACAGTGTGTTGGCAGCACACACAGGGAACACCTGGTGACACTTTTGGTGTCCACATCATGGAACTAAACCAGCTGCCCAACTTGATTTTCTTGACAGTATTATAGTTATTCTAATTAATCTGTGTAATATGAAAAAATGGCTTTTTTTCACCTTGTTATTCCAAAATCACATATTCTACTAGTCATGCATAAATTGAGAAATCCCTGTAATCTAAACTGAAAACTTCATATCTCATCTCTAGGTGCTTCTGTGAAATTAGGCACCTTAAGATGTTGTCTCCTAGCTTTGTTCATCTCTCCAACTGCTAACTTTATACAGACCTTATCCATCCATATACGTATATGATTGCATGGTAAAGGCCCCATTAAAGTGTACTGACAACTTAATGGGGCCTTAAAAATTTTTTTTCTTCTCTACTTGTAAATTTTGTTGTCCTTGGCCAGTTACTCTCCTAGCTCCTACTTAAAGAGATCAATTGACCAATGGCCATCCTACATGAAGAATGCCTGAGCATAATGCTGTAGTTTTCCCCAGTGTTAAATATATGTCAGTCAACAAATATGGTGTTTATTCTAATGTCTTACCTAAACACAGTTGGTATCTTGTTTGGCTCCACATAGAAACATCCAACATCTATCTCCATGGGTCAGTAGTTTGAATCATGATTCTTTTGCTTGCCATACTATGGTGATTAGTAATCCTGAAATAAATTTTTCTTTAGTAAAATGCTTTTGAGATAACAATTATGATTATCATAACTGAATTTTGTGGAATCATTTTAGGATACTGACATTGTGCCAAAGCATCTTTAATCATGTAAACAGCAACTTTCTTCTTCTTTTAAAAATCCAAACTTGCTTTTCTGTCTTTTAGCAGCACCTGTTTACTTTAGAAAATTGACATGGATTGCTAGACTGAATGAACAAGATTTGGAAAGAAACTGGGGAAAAGTCCTAAAAACTTTACATTAGATAATCTATGTGTATATACTATTTGATTTTTTTTATTCATAGTCAGCAGAAATGGTTTAAAACTATAAATGCTGTGAAGTTTTAAAGTGTCAATTGAAGCTTCCTTTATAATGTACTTTATCTTTACAGGGCAAAGAAAAAGTGAGATCCGTATGAAGGCAGCATCATTATGTACCACCAGTGAGTTCCTTCAAAGAAAACTACTTAGAAGTCCACAGAAAACCACCAAGAAGGGAGAAAATCAACAAATTAGTGAATCTGTTACAGGTAGTGTTAGTGATGGTACAGGAGCAGGTAACCTAAATGTTTGTGATGATAATGAAAAGGTTACAACTCTCAGGAAAATAATGGAATTCATGCAACCACCTGAAGAAGGTGGTCTTCCCCTCAAGTCTTTAAGAACTAAGAAAAATAAAAGGATGCAAAATCCAATTAAAGATGAAATTGATTATCAGTTTGAGGATATTGAAAATTTTGATTCTGAAGCATTACTGTTAAATGATTCATCACAAGATGGCCTTCAACCAGATTCATCACAAGAAGACCTTCAACCAGATTCATCACAAGAAGACCTTCAACCAGATTCATCACAAGAAGATCTTCAACCAGATGTAACCAGTCTTCAGGCATCACAACAGAAGAGAGGCAGAAAAAGGAAAACTGTTATTACTCAAAATGAATCTCCCATCAAAAAGAAGCCAAGGAAAACATCTTTGCCAAAACAAGAGAAAAGAAGCAAGAGCACAAAGAAAATGCCAAAACAAGGGAAAAGAAGTAAGAGCACAAAGAAAAGCAGTCCAAGAAACTCTCTGAAGTGTGAACCTGATAATGATTCACAAATTGAGATGAATGAAGTTCTTGAGAGTGAAAAAGAACCAGAAAGCTCGACAGGTGGAAAAGTCCTGGTTAATAAAAAGAAGCCAAGGAAAACATCTTTACCAAAACAAGAGAAAGGAAGCAAGAGCACAAAGGAAAACAATCTAAGACATGAAAGTTTCAAATGTGAACCTCGTAACAATTCACAAATTGAGATGAATAAAAAAGTTATGGAGAGTGAAAGTGAACCAGAAAGCTTGACAGGTGGAAAAGTCCTGATTAGTAATACTTCTGTGAGGAGGAAAGAGGAAGAATTACAATCACATGAGGAAAATAAACAAAATAAATCACACAGTACACCTAACCAAGATAATTTAACACACAAATATGTAAAGAAACTCGCAAACCTCCAGTCTTGCAATAGTGAGGGAACAGTATCTCCAGCTGTAGTAGACAAAGAAAAAAATCTTTCTGAAAATGTTTGTGTAGGAGCAGTTGGAAATGAAGATGTGCATGGATGTTTTGATATGAACAATGTAACGAAGATTCTGCAAGTAGAAATATTAGCTACCATACCAAAGAAGAGAAGTCTTCAGTCAACTCTTAAGGCAAAACGTATGGCTTTTATATTAGTCAATTTTCAAGAAGATAATGTAAAGGTGCATACGGTGAAATTTAAAATGTCAAAAACTGATTTGAAAATCATTCAGAATAACAGAGAAAAGTTAAATGCCTTGAAGAAAAAACTGCATTCACTTTTGCCCTTTAAGTATAAAAACTATGACTTGCATGTGCAGTTAAATATTCATCAGTCAGTTATGGAAGAGATGGAAACTTGTGAGGAGGCAAAGCATTCTACACACAGACTCAAAGCCTTCACAGAAAATGGTTTTGAACCACAGACCTTTGACTCCATATCAGTTAAAACTGAACCTTCTGAGACAATTGATAATTTAACTGAACCTTCTGAAACAATTGATAATTTAACTGAACCTTCTGAGACAATTGATAATTTAACTGAACCTTCTGAGACAATTGATAATTTAACTGAACCTTCTGAGACAATCAATAAAATTGACACTGGTTTACCACATGAGGAACCCATGACATCTTGCACACAGGAAAAACTGGGTTCTTCATTAATGACTGAAGACTACCACATCCCATCAAGTTCACCACCTGAAATCCATGATGACATGAATCACATCAAGAAAGTGGTTCAAGTGGAAATCATTGCTAATACTGAAGAGAATTTTGGTATTGTAAACAAAACTGAAGATACAGTTAGCCTAAATGTGAATTTCCAAGTTGAAGGAATTGGAATACATCAGGCAAAATTTCTAGTTTCTGTCAAAGATTTTGAAACTCTTCTGAACAACAAGACTATGTTAGAGAGTTTAATGAAAATATTTCGTTCATTTCTTCCTCCTAGGTACCAGATGAATGAAATGCAGTTGCATTCACTTGTTCAGCAGTCAGTCACAGAGGGCAGTATAGATGCTTTACAATATTCCAGACAAGGTTGTGATTCTTCAGGAATCTTATCCTATGATGATGCTGCCACACCATTTAAAGCAAATAATAATATGCTTAACACAAAAGCTTATACATCTCCCTCCCAGAAAGGTCTTTCAAAAAACGTTACAAATTCTCACTCAGAAGCTTCAGCAGCTCAAGTTCCACAACCTCCCATTGTAGGGAAAGTTAAAGAATACAGTTCATTGAGGCCCATAGATCAGGACCAATATAACACCAACACTACAGCACAGCCAACTTGCTTAACATTAGACCCACTGTGTCTACAAAGAACTACCAAGTCTCCTGTGAATCCCTTAATTAGTGAAGGAAGTCAACAATCTGAATCTTGTAGTATACTTAGCCAAAATAGAGATGACAATTACATTCATGTATCCAATAATCCCTCCAAAACTCAACACCAAAATTTGCCACATAAGATTGTATCCAGAACATATGGAGATACCAAGCCTGACATAATGTTCATGGATGAACCAGTATTACCACCACAAGTGTACAGAATGGATACAGAGTCACCAGCAAAATTACTGGATTCTGAAAGGTCCATAGAAGCTACACACGTAAATGATGGTATAAAAAATTCTGATTGTGATCTCATAAACAATAGTTTGGATTTCCATACTAGCTCTGACATGCACTTCAGTCCAAAGACAAATGAGATCAAGAAAAATACTTCACTATTAAAAGGTACAAATCATTCCAACACAGAAACCTGCACAATTTTATGGAAAACTAAAAGCAATTTACATACTGAGAGTGACAAGAACCTCCTCCCTTCATTGCCATTTAGTGACTGTTCCAGTGAACATTTCGAAATGGTTAGCAGTGGGCAAATGAAGACTGTAAGTGAAACCGTAAGAAATATTGATCATATTGAGCCCACTGTGAGTGCCTCAAGCAGCAGTGATACATCCATGAGGGGCATCAGTTCATTGCCACCATCTCCACACTCTCCAGTAAGGATCAGTTCTGGAAATTTAGTGAAATCTGGTAGACCTATATCAAAAGCTAATGACAACAATACAGTTTGTTCATATTACTTTTTCTCAAGGACAAAAAAGTATGATCCATCCTTCAATAAACAAACAAGATCTTCCTCAAATTCTGACATCAAGAAGCCACCTGTTAGATTCTTATTCATGGAAAAGTGGTTTTCAAAAAAGGAACATTGATCTTTTTTTATTGTTTGTGTTTTTTTAAAATGTTGTGGCCTATACACCTACGCGAGGATGTCTATCTGATCCCATGCTCACCACCTTATCCACTACGCCACTAGGTGTGTGTGTGTGTTTGTATTAAGAGGGGAAAACTGGCTAAAAGCAACTGTATTAAGAGGGGAAAACTGGCTAAAAGCAACAAAAACACGAACAAAAAAGACCACTTCCAAACCAACATCTGGAATATTTAGGTTGGAGAAAAGAATGAAAAATGTATGCTTCCATGCCAGACACTATTGATAACCTCTGTTATGCACTCAGCACACAGAGATGGGTGTCTGACATGGAAGCAGTTGTCATTCCAAGGAAACTTTGCATAGTACCTCCTCAGGTCCCCCCAACTGCCAGAGGTGAAATGCCTCAAGCACCTCCAATTTGGGGGATCTTGAGGAGGTAACGGAGAAATGGGACAAGATACAAATATGAGAGTAGTTATGATTGGAGGAACCTAACAGGGACAATAGGGTAACAGTATATGCAGAAAGACTCGATGTAAAGACAAAAGAACAAGAATGTTGGAGATTTGGTGAAATGGTTAACATTGATTATAAAACACTTCAAAATTGTGAAATGAAAATAGTCTGTATTTAAAAAAAGTTTACTTCTTACTGCCAATATATTGTTGCTTCAGTTTTTTTCACAATCAAATTGTACATACTCTGAAAATTAGCCTGTACAGCATTAGGGTTTGTCAGAGATAGGATTTTATATTTATATATTTCTAAAGCTTTTGTTCAGTATAAAAAAATAAAGATGTGTGTATGTTAGCGTATGTACCTGTAATATGTAAAAATTAAATTAAAGATGTGTGTATGTTAGCGTATGTACCTGTAATATGTAAAAATTAAGTTGTATGGCTGCCTTTCAAATAAACCAAAATATTATTAAGTTTATATTATAATATTATTACTCAAACACAAACACAAACACACACACACACGGTGGAAAAGTGGAATGCATTGGATGGATAATGAAGTTGTTACAGCACATAATGTGCTTAACTTAAAGGAAAAATGAGTTAAAGGGAGACATGTAGAGAGGACACTATGAACCCTCACCCTATACAAACCTACTATACACACACACACACACACACACACACACACACACACACACACACACACACACACACACACACACACACACACACACACACACAGAAGAGTGCTACTTGTGGGAGATCTAAACTGCAAACATGTAAACTGGGAAGAAGTGGATGTAAACGGTCTTGCTGGACATTGGAGGGGAAGGGAAGGAAGGTTACTACAATTTGGCAATGGTAAAAGTGTTGGACCAGTGGGTGAAGGACTATACAAGGTATAGAGGGGACGAAGAACCATCTATGCTGGATTCGGTATTCACATAAAAGAAAAAAAAAACAGCCTTGTCCAACCATTAAATATAGCCCAGTGGGAAAAAATGATCATGTGGTTCTAGAAATTGAATTAGAGGATCAGGAAAGTTTAAAAATGTAATGAGGGACACAAAGAAAAAAGATAGAATCATGCTAACACAAATTTTGAAGGATCAAGAAGTTACTTTGATAGTATTTATCTATTGGAAGAAAACCATGCAAGGCAAAACAGTCAAGAAGAAATATAAAATATTCCTAGACAAGTAAAATGAGGGATTAAAGAGATGTTCCTGAACACAGAGTAAACGAGAGCAAACACATGATATATAATGTTGTATGTGCAAAAGCTAAGAGGTGTAAGGATGCAGCTTGGAAAAATTAAGGAATTAATGAAACCGCCCGGTGGAATACTCCAGGAGAGGTACTTACGGGGATGTAGGCAGTGCTGCAGACTGAGTGATTCCCCGTGTCCTCTCTTCCCGGTTCCCTTTGTGGTCTCATTTATACAATTGAGCAGCTGCAGCCTGCCCTCTAAAGACAACTTCTACTACTTCCTACACTACACTACAACACCTTACACTTTTACACTCTCTTCAAATCAAAATTTAATAATGGCTTCACCACGCCCTGCCTCGGAGTCCCCCTCTGGGAGGGACCATAAATGTCCCCAGGTCGGACTGCCCCTCTGCTGTCGACCTTGGGTGTCTTGACACTTCATCTAATACTTTCACTATCAATTTCTGCAACATTCGTGGCCTTCGTTCTAATTTTCAATCTGTGGAACACCACCTCTCCTCTACTAAACCTCATCTTCTCTTCCTAACGAAACACAGTTGTCTGTGACTACTGACAGCAGCCCCTTTTCTGTTCCCTCCTACTTGCTCTATCCTCATTTTCAATCCAAAGCTGGATGTTGCGCATACGTGCGTAACGACACCACTGCTCTCGTGCCCACAATCTTGAATCTTCAGAATTTTCTACCATCTGGCTAAGACTTCAATGTCACTCTCTAACTAAATTCATCTGTGCTGTATACCTCTCACCTAATTCCTCTGACTATGTAAAATTCTTTGACTATTTGACTTCCAAGGTGGAGCACATCTTATCTCACTTTCCTTTTGCTGAGATCTCCATTTTAGGGATTTCAATGTTCACCACCAGCTTTGGCTTTCATCTTCTTTCACTGACCAACCTGGTGAACAAACCTTCAACTTTGCTATCCTTCATGACCTAGAGCAGCTAGTGAAGTTCCCTACCCGTATTCCTGACCGCCTTGGAGACACGCCCAACATTCTTGATCTTTTCCTAACCTCCAACCCTTCTGCTTACTCTGTTAAACTTTCCTCTCCGTTGGGCTCCTCCGACCACAATCTAATTTCCGTTACCAGTTCTATCACTCCAGTGCAGCCTCAGGACCCGCCTAAGCGGAGGTGCTTCTGGCATTTTAACTCTGCTAAGTGGGAGGAACTAAGGCAGTACTATTCTGATTTCCCTTGGGATGATTATTGTTTTCATGTCAGAGATCCTTCTCTTTGTGCCGAGCGCATAACAGAGGTGATTATCTCTGGCATGGAGCTATACATTCCTCATACTTTCTCTAACCCTAAAGCTAAAAAGCCTTGGTTTAACTCTGCTTGTTCTCGTGCTGTCAATGATAGAGGCGGCTCACAAACGGTTCCGTAGCCATCCAACTGCTGAAACTCATGCCCTATATATTTCTGCCCGTAATCATGCCAAATCTATTCTCCAACTTACTAAAAACTCTTTCATCAATAGAAAATGTCAAAGTCTTTCCAATTCTAACTCCTCTCGAGATTTCTGGCATCTAGCCAATAATATCTCTAACAACTTTACTTCTTCGTCTTTCCCTCCTTTACTTCATCCAGATGGCTCTACAGCTGTCTCTTCTTTTCTAAAGCTGAACTCTTCGCTCAAACCTTTGCTACCAACTCAACTTTGGATGATTCTGGGCATATTCCTCCTACTCCTCCACCCTCTGACTACTTCATCCCTAAAATTAAAATTCTTTATAAAGACGTTTTCCTGGCCCTCTCTGGCCTTGATTCTCGGAAGGCTTACGGTCCGGATGGAGTCCCTCCTGTTGTTCTCAAAAACTGTGCTTCCGAACTCGCTCACTGCCTGGTCAAACTCTTTCATCTGTGTCTCTCTACTTCTATTTATCCTTCTTGCTGGAAGTTTGCTCACATTCAACCTGTCCCTAAAAAAGGTGACCACTCCAATCCTTCTAACTACCGCCCTATAGCTTTGATTTCCTGCCTTTCTAAAGCCTTTGAGTCTATCCTTAATAGGAAGATAATGAGGCATCTATCAGCTCACAACCTTCTCTCTGATTGCCAGTATGGTTTCCGTAAAGGCAGATCTACTGGTGATCTTCTTACTTTCCTAACTGAATCTTGGTCATCCTCTTTTAGGGACTTCGGTGAAACCTTTGCTGTCGGCCTTGACATATCGAAAGCCTTCGATAGAGTCTGGCACAAATCTTTAATTTCTAAACTACCCTCCTACGGATTCTATCCTTCTCTCTGTACCTTCATCTCCAGTTTCCTTTCCGATCGTTCTATTGCTGCTGTAGTAGACGGTCACTGTTCTTCCCTAAAACTATCAACAGTGGTGTTCCACAGGGTTCTGTCCTATCACCCACTCTCTTTCTATTATTCATCAATGATCTCCTAAATCTGACTCAATGCCCTATCCACTCCTATGCTGATGATACCACCTGCATTATTCAACAGCGTTCAACAGACGCCCAACCCAACAACAATTAAATGACTCAAGGCGAGATGCTATAGGACGCCTAACTTCTGATCTTTCACTTGTTTCTGATTGGGGCAGAGAAAACCTGGTTTTGTTCAATGCCTCAAAAACTCAATTTCTACAACTATCTACTCGACATAACCTTCCAGACAACTATCCTCTCTTCTTCAATAACACTCAACTTCCCTCTCCTCTACATTAAACACACTCGGTCTATCCTTCACTAAAAATCTAAACTGGAAATTTCACATCTCTACTCTTGCTAAATCAGCTTCCAAGAAGTTAGGTGTCCTATGGCGTCTTCGTCCATTTTCTCTCCCTCCCAGCTGCTTGCTCTGTACAAGGGCCTTATCCGCCCGTGTATGGAGTATGGCTCTCATGTCTGGGGGATCCACACACAGCTTTACTAAACAAGGTGGAATCTAAAGCTTTTCGTCTTATCAACTCTTCTCCTCTAACTGACTGTCTTGATTCTTTAAGTCACCGCCGCAATGTTGCATCTTTATCTGTCTTCTACCGCTGTTTTCATGCTGTCTGCTCTTCTGAACTTGCTAACTGCATGCCTTCCCCCTCCTGCGGCCTCGCTGCACAAGACTCTCTACTTCTTCTCATCCCTATTCTGTCCATCTTCCTAATGCAAGAGTTAACCAGTATCTTCACTCCTTCATTCCCTACACTGGTAAACTCTGGAACTCTCTACCTGTGTCTGTATTTCCACCTGCCTATGACTTAAACTCTTTCAAAGAGGAGTGTCAAGACACCTCTTACGTTAACTGGACCCTCCTTTTAGATTTTTTTGTTTTTTCTCTTTCTACTTTCCTCTTAACAGGGCCTGGCAACCAGCGGGATTTTTTTTTTTCCAACACTTTGTTTGCCCTTGGCCAGTGCCCTTGTAATGTAAAAAAAAAAAAAAAAAAAAAATGAAGCAGTATAAAGATGCACAAAATTAATATTAAATTAAGAAGGGAGGAGAGAAATTTTGGAAGGAATATAGTGAAGAGATGTGAAAAGGAATCAAAGCTTTTTTTATAAGTATATAGATAAAAAAAAATGACAAAAAGAGAGATACCATCACTAAAGTTAATTAGGTAAATAGGATATATGAAACAATGGAAGAAATTAGCAAACTTATGAATGAGAGCTTTAAATCAGTATTTAAAGAAGAATGAGATTTCATAGAACCAAACAACCAAGAGAGGATTAAGAAACCTTGTGGTGCATAGACAGAATATTAGTAAACTACTACAAAAGGTGGATGTAAGAAAGACAATGGGGCCAGATGGAATTTCAGAATGGACAGAGAATGTGAAGAACAACTAGTGGAACAAATCTGGGATGTGATCATGGGTGTCTGCAGAAAAAAGTGCAACAATCAATAGAGTGATTGAGTAGTTTGGCAGAAATTCCTAATGACTCCAATTCCTGTTCCAACATCAGTACTAGTAATAATAAGGAACCCTGATTGCGGTAATAAACAGCTGATAAATGTACATAGTATTTTGTTCATTTTGCATTTCCCATGTAACTTTTTACTCATTTTTGTATTTTCCTTGCATTATTTCATATCAATAAATTACAAGTAGAGGCAAATGTTCCCCTTGCTCCTCCCTGCAGACACCCATGTATGTGATCAAAAGCTCTGTGATGGAAGGGAAGGTACCAAGGGAGTGGAAAAGAACAAATATAGTCCTAATATACATAAGAGGAAAAAGATTGAGTCTCTAAATTATACACCGACAAATGTTGTGGGAAAGATCTGTGAAATTGTAATTAAAGAAAAATGGTAAGAATATCTGAAGGAAAATGAAATGATAAAAAGCTCCCGATTTGGTTTTGGAAAAGGAAGATTGTGCATAACAAATTTACTAGACTTTTATACAAGAGTATTAGATGAAGTACAAAGGAGAGATTGATAGGTTGACACACTGAATTTGGATATTAAAAATGCATTCAATAAAGTACCACATAGTAGACTCCTATGAAAAATAGAACACATCGGAGAAATACAGAGAAATATCTTAAAATAGATGACAGACTACTTAGCAGATAGGGAAATGAGGACAATGATAAGAGACACCCCCACCCCATCAGGAAATGAGGACAATGATAAGAGACATCCCATCAAGTTAAAGCACTCTTACTAGTGGCATACCACAGGGTTCAGTGCTGGCACCAATTACGTTCCAAATATATATTAATGATATAAAAGAAGGTTTGAGTAGCTACATAAATTTGTTTGCAGACGATACAAAACTTTTGAGAGTAATAAGGAACATTAGGGACTGTATGGAATTGCAGAAAGATATTGACAAAATCTGGGAATGGAGCTATTAGAATTTAATACCAGGAAATGCCATGTAATGGAAATGGGTAAAAGTAATAGAAGACCTACGTGGGAATACAAAATGGGAGAAGAGATTATAATGAAAAGGAGTGAAAAGAAAGACCTGGAGATGATTATACAAGACACCCTGACTCCAGAAAGACACATACCTAAATGGGTTATTGCTTCAACATACAGAACACTAACAAATACTAGGGTGGCATTCATTTACATGGATAAGAGTATGATGAAAAGATCATAAAGCTAAAACTAGAATATGCAGCAGTGGTGTGGTCATCATACAGGCAGAAGGACATCAGGCAAACTATAAAGAATCCAAAGGACCGCAACAAAGATGGTGACAAAAATTAAGGATCTTCCCTATGAAGAAAGAGTGAAGGAAATGGAACTACCAACTTAGAAGGATAGATGGGAAAGAGATGATCTAATAATGATGTATAAGTTAGTAAACCGTACGGAAAAGGTAAATAGGCAAGACCTGGTATCACTGACTGAATATGAGATAGACAAACACGATGACACTCCAAGAAGATCCTGAAGTCAGTGTTTGAGGTACATTAAAATGTTTAGTTTTCCGCATAGGACGGTGGACATCTGGAACAGACTGAGTGAAGAGATTGTAACAGCAGAAAGTGTGTACACAAATTTGAGGAAAAGTTGGATACAATAGATACAAAGACAGGTTACTATGAGCCCTGCTCAAACCTTGTAATATACAACTAGTTAAATACAACTAGGTATATACAGAGAGAGAGAGAGAGAGAGAGAGAGAGAGAGAGCATGCGTGTGCGTGTTTGTCAGTGTGTACAGTGTGTGTGTGTGTGTGTGTGGTATAGGGCAGGCTACTGCACACTAACTAATCATTAGTGATGATGATCGTGGCGTAGTGAAGGTGATTCAGAAAATAAATAAATAAATAATAATGTACCCATGGCAAGAGATGGGAATGTGGGCCGTAGTTAGCCAATCGCCCCTACGTGGGTGAGACTTCACTGACCTGTCACTCGCAAGTGAAGTGAAAACTTGCGCGAACTTGGGATTCGAGCAAACAATTGTGAAGCAATTGAATAAATGTTACGTTTCACTAGCAACGCGCAAAATGACTGCCTTATTTACTCTACATGTAAAACCTATACAAATACATATATTCTTCATGTCACTACAATTGTAATATCGAAATACGATTCACATACTCATGGTCCACCTGCATCACAACATACCAATGAACAGATAATAACTGACAATTCATTGGACGATTCTTTCTATCCAACGATGCGACGTAGGTGTAGAAATACACTTCATATTTATTGCTTTGCAAGGATGTAGTTTCTGGAGTTCTGTAGTGGTGGTGGTGGTGATCAAGATGGCGGTGGTTGTGAGATCAGTGCCGCAGGGAGTCGCCTCGTGTTCCTCCTCCTTGGGACAGGAGCACTGAGCCGGAGAGCAAGAAGGCACGCTGGACAACACCTTGTGTTGGGAAAATAAAGTGAAGATTCTGTGGTGATTCACAAAGGAACTTTAGTGAGTACAATACCATAGTGTCTGGAGTGAGCGAGTTAATTGCTGTCTTGTGTAGAAATCGATGCTGTGAAAATGCTGGAAATAATTTTTAAGGTGTTGGCCATTGTTTCTTCTTTCTATAGCAGCCGACAGTTCCAGGTCTTAACGCCAGCTTGCTGTACCTGCCTGGTGCACGCCATCATGCATTGTTCTCTATTGAAGAAGACGGCCAGGAAGTTCCCTAGTGCTTCCCCTGTCGCCCCTCAGATCCCTGAACTTCCTGCTACTATGCTTAGCACAGCAACAACTGTTGGAGAGCTCCCATCCACTGAGGACAAACAAACAAGCCAACCTATCTACCTCCTGCCGTCATACACCTTGACAGTGATGCCGGGGTGATTTTGAACCTCATCCCCGCTAATGACGACTATGAAAAAAAACCGACAGCCACGGGTATAACAATGAAGAAGATGAAGATGTGGGTTGCAAGGGGGCCACAACAGAAGAGGTGAGTGCCAAAGGGGGGCCATAACAGAAGAGGAGGCGCTGCGTCAGCTCATGTGTGATCTTGCCCGAGGAGACATGACAGTCAGTGCTGCCTGCTGCCTGCTGCCAGATCAAGTTGCCAAAAGTTCCCTGTTTTGCCTAAAAATATTTCCCTATTTAGCGCAGCATTTCCCTGTCGTAATTTTTAACTTCTTACATACGTACATAAACACATTCGTGTGTGTGTGTGTATATATATATATATATATATATATATATATATATATATATATATATATATATATATATATATATATATATATATATATATATATATATATATATATATATATATATATATATATATATATATATATATATATATATATATATATATATATATATATATATATATATATATATATATATATATATATATATATATATATATATATATATATATATATATATATATATATATATATATATATATATATATATATATATATATATATATATATATATATATATATATATACACACACACACACACACACACACACACACACACACACACACACACACACACGAATATAATATAGCTGTCATAAGTTCAGCTATCAAGCAGGGGCGAGGGAAGGAAGGGGATGGACGATATACGGATCTCATACGTGTCATGACACTGTTTGGGTGAATACCTCTATCGGTCTCGTAGAAAACAGGTTCAGCTAGCTAGCAAGGGCGAGGGAGGAAAGGAAGGGACGGTATACGGGTCTCGTACAAGTCATGACGCTGTTTGGGGATGACGGAAGGAAGAGTGAAAGGTAGAGGAAGGATATAGTGATCGAGAGAGACCTCAGAAGTGGATTGAAATTCAATTGAGAGGGAAAGGAAACAATAAATAATAGATGAAAATTAATACAAATAATTATTGTACGGATGACGGGTGAAGAGGATGGGAGGAGGACAAGGGTGAGAGTCCGTTGGTCAAAATTTCCCTAGATTTTGGAACATTTTGAATTTTCTTCCCTGTTTCCCTGTTGAGACCTAAATTTCCCTAAAACAGGGAAATCTCCCTGCATCTGGCAGCTCTGATGACAGTTGGCAGTTGTTGACGAGCGTCGGAACACTCGGTTTATGTCAACGCCAGTAGAACGAGTGTCTGACGTTTGTACGAATGCCTAATGACTGTCTTGTGGGGGCATAGCCTTGCCTTGCAAAATCGGGGCATGAACAAACACAGTGGTATGACAGGTACGACAGTGGATCGACTGTCATAGCGGTTTGCGATTATCACACTTAAGGACATACGATTATCTTTAACATCGAAACATGCTTGTTGTTCGGTGCTCGGGTCGGGAGCAATGCGTACAGGAGAGGAAAACTATTCATAAATTTCCTCAAATTTCACTATCCGGAGCTGACAGTATTACCCCATAGCAATCCAATGGTAAAGTAGGAGAAACCTTAGTTTTGTAGGAGTGTCAAGGGGACATATTTTGAGGCAGGTATAGTGTTGTGCCGGGAATTGTCTAGAACGGTGGTTCCCAACACGCGGTAGTTCACAGTACCACTAGCGATATGCGAAGGCTTTCCAGGTAGCACATGAGTACTTTCGGGATCATAAGTGATTTTTTTGTTAAATTAAATGAATTATTTTCTTACAATTATTATGATTATTATTGCCTGGCATCGATCATTTAGTGAAGAAGAAACAAATGCATTCTTCTCATCAAACTGAGTTGTGTTCCTTGTTCTTGAGCTCAATTGTGTGTTCTGCTTGCGAATAAATTGATATTTGCCGGAATTAAGTTGCCCTGGAGCCAGATGGTATGCAGGGTCTGTGCGGGACCTTCTAGTGCAGTGGTTCTTAATTTTTTTGCTATACTAAATACTACCATGCCCCCTCTAGGAATTTGTCCTTCCCTCCACTTCCCCCGTTCCATCCATGAATATAATTCCCTTCCAGATAAAAAAAAAAAAAGGTGCTTTAACATTTACATGAATTTCTCTTTACTTGATCATGTTCTCATTAACAAAATGATAAATATGATTAGATGAATTCCTGCTTTTTCCAAAGGCCTCGCGTCCTCCTTAGAAATTACTGACGCCCCATTAGGGGGACGCGCCCCCGAGGTTAAGAACT
>NC_059289.1:11623425-11628425 GCF_017591435.1 Portunus trituberculatus | reverse complement strand
AAAATTTCACGAAATCTTGGACAAATGATTACCAGAAAAATGATAAATGTATCTCAAATAAAGATGGATTCTAAGCGTCATCTACTATTTTTCATTTGTTTTGCTTCGTTTTCTCAATTACTAATAATTATTGGACATTCAATTCCGCATTCGCTTAAGACAAAACTTCAGCATCCAGCGACGTTTTGCCTTGAGTATATAAAAACGTGCCTTTGTAACAGCAGCAGGCAATTTGCAGGAACATTGAGACTTGGGTTCCGGGTTGGTAATTTGAATGTCTAATAGTTTGTTGTGTCTGCGCGTTGTTCTTTGTCTGTCTGTCTGTCTGTCTGTCTGTCTCTCTCTCTCTCCTTTCGCGTGAGTGTGTGTGTCTCTCTCTCTGCTTTCGTGTGAGTGTGTGTGTCTTTCTCTCCTTTCGTGTGTGTGTGTGTGTGTGTGTGTGTGTGTGTGTGTGTGTGTGTGTGTGTGTGTGTGTGTGTGTGTGTGTGTGTGTGTGTGTGTGTGTGTGTGTGTGTGTCTTTAGAATTGTTCCTCTCACACCATGACTGGCTGGCTGACTCATTTCAATATCACTCTCGCTATTCGTTGGTTTAGTGTTACCGCTCGTATGCTAACTGGTTATTTTTCTATACTTTTATTGCATTTGGTCTGTTAATTTTACTCCATTTATCGTCATTGTTCGTTTAATTAATCATCCTCTTCAATAATTACACTACACTATAATCTGTCTACTCTAAAGTGTCTCCTGGGTCTCAGTTTGAATGGTGTCCCAGGGAATGCGTGGTTGTCAGATCTTGAGGAAAACCGTGAGCCGTCCTTGTAATAAGTGTGTTGATCAGAAAACAAGTATTATTCACATCCAGTCAATTATGTTATCAATAAGTTACAATGTGTTTGAAATCCTGAAGCCATTTTAGAGTAGACAGACTATCTCTCTCTCTCTCTCTCCGTGGCGGGTAAGGACAGGTAGTAATAACCCGCTATTAAGATCATTACTGCAAAAAGCTTCCTGATATCAAACATTAGCTAACTCCTCCATTAATGTCCCTGAATTAAAAGTTTTATTCCTGACGACCAGTTTTTGTGAATTTTTTTTTTAGTAAATAAGAAATCTCTCTCTCTCTCTCTCTCTCTCTCTCTCTCTCTCTCTCTCTCTCTCTCTCTCTCTCTCTCTCTCTCTCTCTCTCTCTCTCTCTCTCTCTCTCTCTAAGTCTTAATGTAATTCAGGAGTGATAGAAAAAAAACACACACACACACACACACGGATAAAAACTAGTTACTAAGGTCTAGGTAGCTTGGCTGGTAGTAGTAGGTAGATATAGGTAGGATGGTAGTAGATGGAAGTGCCTGGCCGGTTCGTCGTGAGAAACCAGTCACTGCTAAGGTTAAAGTAGGATGGGGAATGGGGAATGCCGCGGGGTTCAAAGGATGAGGAGGAGGAGGAGGAGGAGGAGGAAGAGGGGTTTTTTTTTTTGTCTTGTCTGGTAACTGTGTGCTACAAAGAGTAACCCTAAACATGTACAAGACTCCCTACGATGGGGCCTAATGGGGGCGTGGAGTAGTGTGGAATCGTTGTAGATGCTGGGGCAGTGGTAGTTTAGTGGTAGTTTACTGGTGGTGGTGGTGGTGGTGGTGGTGGTGGTGGTAAGACAGGAACTGAAAAAATAAAGTAGTTTTTTTGGTGATCTGGAAGAACATACCAGAGAGAGAGAGAGAGAGAGAGAGAGAGAGAGAGAGAGAGAGAGAGAGAGAGAGAGAGAGAGAGAGAGAGAGAGAGAGAGAAACAATCACAGCCACGCCACATCAACACTGGGCGAGTAAGCCACATCCAGAATTAAGGCCAACAGCAACATAAACAATTTTGGATGGAGCAATAAGGGAAGAGGAGGAGGAGGAGGAGGAGGGAGCAAGAGTAAGAGAAGTGGGAGGAGAACGAGGAGGAACTGAAGGAGAAAAAATAGTGTCAGCTCATTCTTCTCAATAAATTTTTTTTTTTTTCTATTTAGATGACATAGCAAAACTATCAGCATAATTATGGATAAAAATAAGTGCGCATTGTTACAAAGAACATAAATAGTGATCTCTCTCTCTCTCTCTCTCTCTCTCTCTCTCTCTGGTAAACTCTCACATCTATCTACTTAGGAACACACACACACACACACACACACACACACACACACACACACACACACACACACACACACACGTGGTAGCATTTGTATTTTCTTTCCTTCCTCAATCCAATTTGCATACGTAACCACAGGCGGGCGGGCAGGTGCGTCTCCCATACACACTCACCTGAATGCTGCGAAATTTATGATCTTGTTACAAGCTCGGATATCCATCGCTTTTTAACTCTCTCTCTCTCTCTCTCTCTCTCTCTCTCTCTCTCTCTCTCTCTCTCTCTCTCTCTCTCTCATACATTCTCCTCTATTCCAATTTTTCTCTTTCCTTCTCTTTATCAGTTTTTTTTACTACGCATTATTTTTTTACGGCGTTCTTCCTATTCCTTATATTTTGTCCTTCCATTTGTTATAGTCATGGTCTCTTGTCTCATGATTTTTTTTTTTTTATGTACATGCCTCTTGCTTTGTACTTATATTTAGTCATTCCACTCACTCCTCCCTCGGGTGACTTGGTCTGGAGCGGCGGTGGTGACGGTGCGGGTGGTGGTGTTGGTGGCGGTAATTTTTTTTTTTCCCAGCCTTCCCTCTACCCGTACTTCATCACTCCACCACTACACTCCACCGCCATCACAACTTTTACGACCTCTGAGGTTTTCACCCTTGCAACCATCACCATCATCACAATCATCACCAGCGCAATTACTACACAGACCTCATCACAACTGCAGTCTTCATCACCATCAACAAAGAATACGAGAATGACATCATTACCAAGAGTGGCCAGAATGATACAATGATACCTTTCCTTCGCCATAACAATAAAAGGAAAAACACAAAAGCATCACCATTACCATCATCGTCAGTAGCAAATCTTCAGTAATGTTCAAACCACACTCGCAATCTTCACCACCATAACGCAGACAACCACAACGACAATACTATTTACTCTCACATTACCAGAGAAGTCTCCGTAACCACCTTAGCTTTCCCTACAAGCCAACGTAACCGCTAAGCTTACTAACGACGCCCAGTACCTCAGCAACCCACCAATCCACCACAGCTATAGAGATCCCGCTGACCACTGCTGCTTTTCCTCCTCACCACCACAACCACCGCCACCACCGCCACCACCCAATGCAAAGGTAGCGGTGTAGTCAGGCGAGACACAGCGATAACCAACCAGTAAGCAGCCTGACACTGGCATTAGTCGGAGCGTCAGAAGAGCAGAGGGAGGAGGAGGAGGAGGGCATACCATCACTTTGGGCCAGTCGCGGGAAGACAGGGCGGGAAAGGGGAAGGATGTGGAATGAAGTGGAAGGGAAGGAATAGGGTAGTGTTAGATAGGAAAGCAGCGAAATGGAACTTGGGAGAAGATAGGGAAGGGGTGGAGATGATAGTGAGGATGAGTGAGAAAGGGAGATGAAGGACGGCTTGTGGAAGACTGGAGTTGGGAGGTAAGGAGGGCAGGTGGAGACAGGGAGCATTGGTTAAGGAAAGAGGAAGAGAACAGTGTAGGGGGGGGGAAGATGTGGCATTGTGATGTAATAAGGAGTTGAAAGGGCAGGAAGAGGAGGAGCATACGGAAAGGTAAGGAAGGAGGGAAGGAGGGAGGGAGGGAGGGAGAGAGTGAGCGTCAGGGCAGGTAAGACGGCACGTTTATGTGTTTTAGTTAAGCAGGAGGTTACTCAGGTGAGCTTATAAGAGGGTTGAAAGGGGGACAGGTAAAATAAGCAGTTTGGAGGCCAGATAAATGCGTGAGTAGGTTTGTAAATGGGTCGGCAAAATGGGTCTATACATTAAGTTGGTTGCTTATTAAGGGAAGACTACAGTTATACACAGCGTTGGTTTGCACTTATGGAAATGTAAGGGAAGCGTGTGCAGAGTGTGCGTGGATGTCTATGGGGCGAAGGGCTTAGCGATGATTCACGCCAAGACACGAAATATACGACCGCACCTGTGACTATAATGAGCAAATTACACACCTTGAGTGAAGATTATATTTGAAACCATTATCTGTTTGGTACATACGCTACTGAACCTCACCTGACTCCTCATCAACTCTTCATCAATTAACACCACCTGGTATACACTGAATCCGTCAACAAATTTCCTGACACAAGCTAAGATAACAGATGAAGTAAAAAATGTACGTGAAATCAACAGCTTAGAATACAGTAAGGAAGGGGAATTAAGGAAGTCTCATTAATTCATGAGTTATCAAAAAGTCTTTTCTGAACAGAACACAAATTCTTCTACTAAAATGAAAATAAACAGAAGATAAGGCTTAACATGAAATCATTACCTGTTCATAACATTAACCACTGAATTCCAGATAAAGACATCACATTAATTCATTATCGGTTCCACTAAGTTTTTTTTTTTCATCTACTGAATATGAAAATGTTAACCAAATCAATAGAGAAAAATAATGATACATGAAAAATAAAATAACTGAATGAAAACTAAAGAAACCACACAAACAATTTCACAAGTTTTCATCTAATCACAAAAACAAATTCCCAGACCAAGACAAAAACCAACTAAATAAAAATGAAGTGGAAATGAGACCGCCCCAAGTCATTTCTACCAACACAGACCAATAAATCAAAGCCGGACTGGACCAGTGCCAACAAACTTAAGCCTCACCTGACCCGTTAAAGGATCAACGAGACCGAACCAACGAACCTTACAATCCCACAAGAACGAACCACCCAACCACCAGAAACCAGCCTTTTTTTTACTCGGTTTTTCTATGTATGTCAGCAACTTGGGAAGACTAGACACGAAAATGGACTTTCTTCAGCTTCCTCTCTCTCTCTCTCTCTCTCTCTCTCTCTCTCTCTCTCTCTCTCTCTCTCTCTCTCTCTCTCTCTC
>NC_059289.1:11613425-11615925 GCF_017591435.1 Portunus trituberculatus | reverse complement strand
AAATGTTTTCGACCAACAATTATCAAGGTTAGTTTGAGAAGACGTGTAAAAAAATAAATAAATAAAAGGAAAGAAAAGAGGGAGAAAAAAAAGATGTGAAAAGAACCATGTAAACAAATAACTTAGGGAAACAAAGGTTAGGAGGAAATTCTAGCAAAGAAAAAAATAAATAGCCTTGAAGTACATGTCTGCATAATAGAAAGAGTCAAATGTGTATCTTTTGAGCGGAAAATTGACAAATAAACTCAGGTGTTGCCGAAATGGTGAAAGGCAGACAGGTGGGAAGAAAATAGAGAGAGAGAGAGAGAGAGAGAGAGAGAGAGAGAGAGAGAGAGAGAGAGAGAGAGAGAGAGAGAGAGAGAGAGAGAGAGTAATATATATTAAAAAAAAAATAAAAACAACGACAGTGACCAAAAGTTGAATATGTAGAATGTCTATATGCTAAAGATAAGTTAAAAAAAAAATGGCAGAAAGAAGACACATGAAAAAAAAAAGTCAAAGAAAGAGGGAATAGAGGAAAAAAAAAAAATGAGAAGGAAATCTGAGGCTGAAAATAAATGAAAAGAAAAAAGAGAGAAAAAGGAGAAAGTAAGTAAAAGATAAAACCAAACAAGAATATATACTCGTATATATAAAACAATCGAAAATGTTGAAACGTAAAGAAAAAAAAAGAATAAAAACACAATAAAAACAAGAAATCGAACACAACACCAAAGGAAAGAAAAAGATAGATAAAAAAGAACAAAAAAAACCAACAACAACAGAAAACACCAAACAAGAACACAGAAGAAAGCAAGAAACAAGACAAAAGAAAGAAAAAATGAAAAAAAGAACAAAGAGGAAATCTAACACGAGATTGGGCAGGTGGAGGAAGGGAGAGTGGAAATCAAACAGCAATTTACACACAGCACGAAGGGAGACCAACAGCACTGCCAATATTGCCCTGTCACAGCCCCGACCATCACTTGCCCCCGCCCTTGTCTGATCCCCGCCTGATTCGTGTTTCTGTGGTGGAGAGGAGAGGAGGTAAAATGACGGCAGGAAAAAAGGGAGAAGAGGAATTAACCGATATGAAAGAGTAGGGAGAAACGAGGAAAGTATGAGGTGGTGAGAGAATACTTATCGAAAAGGTTCATATCAAGGAAAGGCAAGGAAAGGAGAGGAAGAATTAACTGTTGAAATGAAAGAAGAGGGAGACAGTAAAAGAGGTGGTATATTCTGTTTACGAACGCTATTGTCACAGTCCTCTAATAGGGAGAGACGAGGAAAGCATGAGGTGGTGAGGGAATACTTATCGAAAAGGGTGATATCAAGGAGAGATAAGAAAAGCAGAGGAATAATTAACTGTTGAAATGAAAGAAGAGAGAGAAAAAATAGAGATGGTATAATTCTGTTCACGAACGCTATTGTCACAGTCCTTTACTCCCAAAAGGAACACGTCAGTGGATTAATCCCTTTGATATGGGACACATTTTTACCTTGAGTTTTGTGTGTGATTAGACCGTTTTATTGACATTAGGAAGGGTCTAGGCGGTCAGAAGATTAGTGGCTACAGTCTTCACTATTCTGATTCCCCACATAAGTTTGATGCTGTATAAAACCACCAAATAGTAACCAGAAGGAATATGGAAACGCGTCATGGTACTGAAGAGGTTAGAATCTGGCCTGCTCCTAATTGGACATATTAATCCTTTCAGTACCATGATACGTTTCCATATTTACTTTGCTTACTATCTGGCAATCTTATACAGCTTCAGAAACTCATGTGGGGACTTAAATATCGAAGACTGTAACCATTAATCTTCTGACCTCCATAGACCCTTCCTAATGTCAATAAAGTGGTCTAATCATACACAAAACTCAAGATAAAAAGAGTGTCCCATTATTGAAGAGGTTAAATGGATGTCACAGTGCTTCCTTGTTTCTATGCCAAAACATAAACTATTTCCTTTGAGTATTAAGTAGTAAGACATTTAGTGAAGGGGAACATGTACTGAAAACTCAAAAATTAGTATGAAAAATGATAACATGGAATGAGGGAACAAGAAAGGAAGGTGGAGGAAAGAGGTGAGCGGGTTTAAAGTTAATATTAATAAAGGGAAACCAGAAGAGGAGAGAAAATATAGGAGGCAAAATGTAATGATGACAAGGGAAGAAGATAGGAAGGAGTGATATGAATGGAGGAATTGAAAAAAGAGTGATATAGATGAAGAAACGAAAAGGAAGGAAGGAGGGGATGACAGAAACGAAGAGAAGTAATGTCATGAGAGAGAGAGAGAGAGAGAGAGAGAGAGAGAGAGAGAGAGAGAGAGAGAGAGAGAGAGAGAGAGAGAGAGAGAGAGAGAGAGAGAGAGAGAGAGAGAGAGAGAGAGACAGAGAAAGACAGAGAATATGGAGGAAGGAGAACATAAAAGGGATAAAGAGGAAGTACTAGCATAAATAGATATAAAAAAAAACAAATAAAAAAAGATAAAAAGGGAACCGGGAACTATGAAAAATA
>NC_059289.1:11595925-11608425 GCF_017591435.1 Portunus trituberculatus | reverse complement strand
CTCTCTCTCTCTCTCTCTCTCTCTCTCTCTCTCTCTCTCTCTCTCTCTCTCTCTCGTCTGCAATTTAGTTTCTCTTTTCTTTACGTTCTTCTCTCATCTAACTTCTTCTCTCTCTCTCTCTTCTCTCTCTCCTCTCTCTCTCTCTCTCTCTCTCTCTCTCTCTCTCTCTCTCTCTCTCTCTCTCTCTCTCTCTCTCTCTCTCTCTCTCTCTCTTCTCACTACCTTAACATTTTCAACCCGGATTCAAGATCTCTCTCTCTCTCTCTCTCTCTCTCTCTCTCTCTCTCTCTCTCTCTCTCTCTCTCTCTCTCTCTCTCTCTCTCTCTCTCTCTCTCTGTGTGTGTGTGTGTGTGTGTGTGTGTGTGTGTGTGTGTGTGTGTGTGTGTGTGTGAGCATGACGTAAAACGGTGCTACACGGCCGCAGATTTCTCAAATTGAATTATCCGCGTCATGGGAGAGAGAGAGAGAGAGAGAGAGAGAGAGAGAGAGAGAGAGAGAGAGAGAGAGAGAGAGAGAGAGAGAGAGAGAGAGAGAGAGAGAGAGAGAGAGAGAGAGAGAGAGAGAGAGAGAATCATTTCCTTGGATGATTGGACTTGGCAGGAATGGAAGGGAAGGAGAGGATGGCAAGATGAGTGTGAGTGGAGAGGGTGGGTGAGTGGATCAAGTGAGTGGAATGAACCGGGTGGAGTCGAGGATGACCAATAATAATCACGGGGTGGGTGGGAGAGACGCGTGAGCAGTGACTCAGCAAGGAGGAGGGGAGGAAGAGGAGGAAAAGGAGGAGGAGGAGGAGGAGGAGGAGTGCGAAGAAAGAAAGAAAGGAGGGCAACTTTCTGCTTTACCTCCACCAGTATTGTTCCCGCTGAGCTGAAGCGTGTTGTTGTTGTTTTTTTTTGTTGTTGCTGTTGTTGTTATTGTTTGTAAGATAAAGATGAAAATGAAGATTTAGATTTATTGATTTCTTTGTCTAAAACATCAATGACACTATCACTGGGAGTGAAATTCAGGATTTATAGGTCATCGGTTGTCGGTCAATAAGTTAATCGAATGTTATCGTTATCGACTTATCAGTCATGAAGATAAATTTTCCTTTATCGCCCCTAGTTATGCATCGAGTCGAGTTTTAATACATACATAGTTTATATATATATATATATATATATATATATATATATATATATATATATATATATATATATATATATATATATATATATATAAGATTGAAATGAAGTGTGATGAGTCAGTGTATCCAGATGTGGTGAACATGTAAAGCCAATTACCTCCTTCACGGCAGCCTGCTGGAGCAATCACTGACACGCTTTCTTCATTAATTCCTTCTTTCTCATGATGGGACTGGATTTTATGATAATTATTACCTTTTGGTAGTTGCGGGATAAAACAAAACGCACTGATTTGAAATTAATGTTAATCAAACTAGGCAACAGAAAACAACAAAATAAGATCTCCGAGTTGTGAATATATGACAAAAGCAAGTCATCACAGCATTCATATACATCTAGATTTTGCACAGTTCATTCGATTCAGCCTCCAGTGAATGGCCGATGTAACACTGGATCATATGGTATATACAAACAGAGAGACAGGTGCTACAGTCATGACCTGAAGTCCTTTTCTTCATCATTTTATAAGAAATCATCTGACCTGCTTGAAACCTATTGGTCATCTGGCTTTGTAAGAAAGATGTCGACATAAGAAGAATTTTTTGAGGGAAAACAAAATATAATGTCAGTAAATGTGGCGCATGAGGAGGAAGGAGGAAGCATATTGAACAAAAAACGTAGACAACATCCAAGCCTCAAATTAGAATTGTGATGGAGGTTTCCTATACGAAGTTGAAGGGCAATAACTAAGAAGCAAGTTCCTCCATTTCGAATCTCGAATACAAGAAGGAGTCATCGTCATTATTAGTTAGTATAAATCTACGAGAAGAAAATGATATACCTGTCGGTTAGTGATGCATTCTATTAATTTGTTGCCTTGCATTACGAGATATATATATATTTTTTCTGTAAATACTTTGTTCGTTGTCTTAAAATTACAGTTATTATATTCATCTTTACTCCGCCACATAAATCATTTTCCTAATCTTACAGAAACCACGACGTCATCCTGCTATTTCACTTGGAATTGCACTTTCTCGGTTTTCTTCTTACCTCATATTTATCACACTTCTCATTCTTCCTTTTATTCCAGAACCTACCACATTTTCCTTTTACGTCTTATGCTATTATACTTTCTTTCTTTTCGTTCTTTCACTAAGCAGTTTTAGCTTCTTCCTCTCCGGGGCACAATTGCGTTTTTTTCATTGTTCCTATATCTATAACATTAATTTACTCATATTTGAAATAAATTTATTCAGTACATCGGAAACTGTTTGATTTTTTTTTATCCTCCATTGATTTTTTCCACAGAACTCTCGCAAGGTATTTTCTCGTTGCCTTGACGTTTTAGTTCATGTATTCCGTGATTTACATATCCTGAGTATAATACTAACGTTTCCAGTAAAAATCATTAAGTTAATGTAATTTTCGAATAGTTAAGACGGTTTTTTTTTGTAGTAAATAGATACATGGATATAAACTAATCATAATGACAAAAGTGTTCAAGAATGAAAGATTGGAAAAATCAACATATTTCATTCACTGCTATACACAATTTCGGAACGTCATACCTTCTTAATGTTATTCAAAATGAAGACAAATATGGACATAAATATAGAAGACAAACTTGACATTATTTTCAGCCAAATGACCATAAAAAAAGTTCTCCTTAAACTTAATAAAATATCATCATCGTATTCAAAATATAATAGACTGATGCTGTGGTAATGAAAGGGTTAAGAGCTTCCAACCCTCCATCCCGCCAGCCAGCAACTCAGGTCTTCCCGGCATCCCAGGACAAGAAACCTCCCCGTCCCTCAGCGCTCATTTGGGAAAAGAATTATAATCCTCGCAGCTTCCTCGGCGCAGAACCTGTTAGCGGGAACCTCTGGAGCGTTACCTGGCTGACTGTCCATCACGCCGCCTCGTCGCCTTACGTTCGGTGAATTCTAAACTGGAGGCGTTGTTAATTTCTGTACTCGCCTTCTGTACCAGGCCGACTTTTCATATTCATTCTGGTTACTATTTGGTGATTTTATACAACTTCAGAAACTTACATGGGGATTAAAATAGTGAAGACTCTGGCCATTAATCTACGTATCTCCATAGACCCTTCTTAACGTCAATAAAATCGTATAATCGTACCCAAACCTCAAGGCAAAAAATGTGTCCCAGTAATGAAGTAATGTTATGATAGTGCAAGTTTCTTATCTGCGTCTTGCTCCTTATCAGATTTCTTTGGGCATTTTCCTTAAGTTTCTTTCATGCTACCGATAATGGTCTTTTTATGTTGCCGCTATTACTATTATTCTTGATATTACTGCTGCTTCTGCTTCTGCTGCGAGTCATAACATTATTAATGACTTCAGCTGTGCACCAAGTTACAGTGTCTATCCCTGCTTCACCTTGTCTAATGCAATCCACCTTTTAATGACCTATTCCTTTCCCAATAAAACGTTAGTACTTCACGACCTAATACCAACATTATCACCATTAACCCCTTCAGCACCATGACATGTTTCCATATTTATTCTGGTTACTATTTGGAGATTTTGTACAGCTTCAGAAACTTATGTGGGGATTAAAATAGTGAAGACTGGCCATTAATCATCTGACCTTCATAGACCCTTCCTAATGTCAATAAAACCGTCTAATCAAACACAAAACTCACGGTAAAAATGCGTTCTAGTACTGAAAGGGTTAATTACTAATCGTTACCCATTTTCTCCATCTAATGTCACGTTTTCCATTTGTAAAGTTACTGCGTTGACTCGTGCGCTTTACTGTACGAACTTTTCCTGACGGTTGTGTATTTTACCTTCTGTTGTGTGGCACGTCGCTGGTTCACCTCCTGTTTCTCCTCTTCCTCTTCTTTCTCGATTCTCTGCGGCACTTCTTCCCTCCGGCCACGTTCTCTTATTACTATTCTTCTGGCACACACCACGCTTATTGAGGCACAGCGGTTTCCAGCGGTTCACAGCTTCACCCGGACACAATAAACTTCGTCGCCAAGTTTCTACACTAAGCTTCACGGCAACGGTTCGGTCGTGAGGCTCGTGGGGTTCATTTTGTTACTCGAGTTGCGCCTCGGATAATTTTCGTGTGTTCGCTCACTCGCCTATTTTCTTTCTTCATCATTCCCTTCTCCGTCTCGTCAAATTGAGTGATTATATTTTATGATAGCTTAATTAACTTCATCTACCTCCATGTTGTTTTTTTTCTCTCTTTTTTCGATGTATCTTTGTCGTGTGTGTGTGTGTGTGTGTGTGTGTGTGTGTGTGTGTGTGTGTGTGTGCGCGCGCGCGCGAGGTCTGGAAACATGGCCAACGTGTGGGAATGTACAGACTGAAGCAAGGCCTTAACACCAGCCAAAGCCTCCAGCTCAGCCTACCAACACTGCCTGTACAGGAGGAGGAGGAGGAGGAGGAGGAGGAGGAGGAGGAGGAGAAGGAGGAAGAGGAAAAGGAGGAACCTCACCACACACGGCTCAGTCCACGCTTAGAGAATCGGGCGCTGGAAAATCAACACTGGAAACAAAAAAAAAAAAAAAAAAAAATCACGCTCAGACGACCTTAGTTCCCCACAACGTCAGGACATTCATTAGGGCGCAGCGAAGGTTGGTCGATAGAAGAGGACACTCGATTGAAAACGTCTGATAAATAATTTCTTTCCACCTTTATAATAAAATGTGCAAAACCTAAATGCGAGAGAGAGATATGAAATTAAGGGCCTTCCTTTATTTTCTGCCGAGTTTTAAAGGCTCGTCCCCGTGAAATGTTTATAATGTACGAGGAGGAGGAAGGGGAGGAGGAGGGAGGAACGAAGACGTGAGCGTGGCAATAGGAAGGAGAGGAGGAGGAGGAAGAGGAAGAGGAAGAGTATACGTAGAGACTGATCCGCCACCCTGGAGAGGAGGAGAGGGAGGAGGAGGAGGAAAAAGAAGGAGGAGGAGGAGGAGGAGGAGAAGGAGGAGGAGGAGGAGGAGGAAAGACGTGAGGTGGGACAGTGCTTTCTCTCCAGCCTTGTGCTAGGGCGGTGACGTGCCCCCAAGGCCAGCGTGGTGCATTGCTGGGCTGGCAGAGGCTTTGTCGGCTCTTATTGTTATTTTGGGCAACAATGAGAACAATTTATCTTGTACGTGTGTGTATGTATATCTGTGTGTGTGTGTGTGTGTGTGTGTGTGTGTGTGTGTGTGTGTGTGTAAGTATGCTCTCATCTCGAAGGCATCCAATGAACTGCAAGTATTCGCCCGCGGCCCAAACACAGACATAATGTGTATTTTATGTACATAGCAGCGCGTAGAGAACGGCGCTGTATACATGAATATTAACGTTCCCCTGAATCGAGTTTATGGATTGAGCCTAAGAAGAATGAAGGTCGTGAAAGAAAACGGAGGAAGCCAGACAGGATGCGATACCGAGGAGGAAGGTAAAGTTTTGTTAGTGTTAGTTGTGTTCAGTTAACGTTCTCTCTCCAGACCTGACGTTAATGGTAAAGTCCCGAGGCAGTGGGTGTTGTTCAGATGGAAACTTCACATGCCCTTAGGTTCCCCGGGTCTTCACTCGTGCTGGTAAAGAGACGAGGTATAGCGGCTTCTCAAAAAGTCCTAAGTTTTTAAAAAGTTAATTAGCTGCACCGAAGTTCTCGGATGCGGCAAGTGTGTGTGTGTGTGTGTGTGTGTGTGTGTGTGTGTGTGTGTGTGTGTGTATGTCTCGTGCACATGTCCACCTGTTCCCCGCTTACCTGCATGGCTGTCTCTTACACCTGGATTTCTGTCACTCACTTATACTTCTTCCTGTCGGTTTCCATTCTTCCCTCTTCCTTCCCCTTCCCTGCCTCTCTCTCTCTCTCTCTCTCTCTCTCTCTCTCTCTCTCCGTCTTTCGCTGATCTAATATTTCTTGCATTCACAGTGGAACCCGCCCATCCATGTCTGTTTGAGTTGGACATTAAACATTCAGACATTAGAATTGAAAAGTACGAGTTGACCATCAAAGTCATGATTACATACAGTATATAAATATGTTCCCCATTCCACGTGAAATGGTATAATCAAATCACTTTTCATGTGTATTGCTGGACCAACTTCATTAATAATCTAATGATGTAACACACACACACACACACACACACACACACACACACACACACACACACACACACACACACACATTCTGCTGGTGTAGGTGATGAGAACGATGTTGTTCTGAAGCTGTAAAAAATCACCAACTAGCAAGCAGAATGAATATGGAAACACCTCGTGGTACTCAAGGGGTTAATGAATCCTTGCCATTTTTACCTCTACTCCTTTATCTTCATTGAAAACTGGAACTAGTTCCTTTGTTGTCCCTTTATTGCATCACTCCTCACTCTATCCATTCCTGTCGTCTCCAGCCTCCACCTCACCACCCTTATCTCTGCAGCATCCATCTTCCGTTCATGTGCCTCTCACAGCCACGGTCTCCCCGCCACGCGCCAATGCTCGCCTCACCACGGATCTATACGCCTTTCCCATCATTCGTACCCCGCCACTACTTTTCGGTCGCTGAGTACTTCAGGCAGTCTCTCTCTCTCTCTCTCTCTCTCTCTCTCTCTCTCTCTCTCTCTCTCTCTCTCTCTTTCACTGTAACAAACCTGAATTACCTAGATTTCGGTTGAAAAGCATCATCATCATCATCATCATCATCATCATGAAAATGAAAATGATAATAGTAATAATTATAATAATGATATGAACAATATCATCAACAACAAAAAAGAACAATAATAATAATAATAATAATAATAATAATAATAATAATAATAATGATAATGATAATAATAATAATAATAATAATAATAATAATAATTATAATAATAATAATGGTAATAGTAATAATAATAATAATAATAATAATAATAATAATAATAATAATAATAATAATAATAATAATAATAATAATAATAATAATAATAATAATAATAATAATAATAATAATAATAATAAAAACAAGGAGGATAATTGTAATCATAAAAGTAAAAATATATTAAAATCATAATAATAGTACCTTTTTATAATCATAATAATAATTAATAATATATTATAATTTTAATAATAGGAGTAGCAGCAATAGTAGTAGCATCAGCAGTGTTACATATTACTGTTACTCTTATTATTATCATTATTATTATTGGTATTAATATTATTATTATTATTATTATTATTATTATTATTATTATTATTATTATTATTATTATTACTGTTGTTGTTGTTATTATTATTATAATTTTATCATAATTCTTCTTCTTCTTCTTTTTCATCTCCTTCTTCTTCTTCTTCTTCTTCTTATTATTATTATTATTATTATTATTATTATTATTATTATTATTATTATTATTATTATTATTATTATTGTTACTCTTATTATTATTATCATTATTACCATTATTATTATCAATATCAGTAGTAGTATACTAGTAGTAGGACTGCTACAACTGTTACAACTAATGGTTCTACTTTAAATATTATTAATATTTAAAGTAAAACCATTAGTTGTAGTAGTAGTAGTAGTAGTAGTAGTGGTGGTGGCAGTAATGGCAGCCGCACCAACAATAATAAACAATGATAACAGTACTAGGGATCGGTGCGGGGGCTGCGATGCGCCACCCGCCGTCAGCCTCAATGGACAGTCACTCTCGGTGAAGCAGATCACGTCTCGGCCCAACCACCCGACCGCTGCCCATCCCCATCCTTTCCCCCTCCACCTGGCCCTCGGTACATGATGCAGCCATGATGAAGCGACGGCATTACCTACTATAATGTACGTTGTGCCTCTCTCTCTCTCTCTCTCTCTCTGTAGGTAATAACTGATGTTTTAAGAGGGATGAGAATGAAAATGACTCGATAATCCCTCGTTCAAGGCCTTCTGGTATGCATTCTCGCCCAGGGCACTCTTATGTCTTGCAAGATATCGGCTTTGTGCTTAGCGAGGCCTCGGCTTAGGCAGGCAGCTCGGGCAGGCGGATGGCAGGGTGGTCCACAAGCTTCTGGTGGTTCTGACTTGGCTTGCGGGCGTTCATTTCGCGTCTCTTTCTCTTCCTCTTTCCTCCTGTTCCTTTCCTTCTTCCCCTTGTTTTTCCTCATGCTGTCTTTCTCGTACCCTCTCCTATTATTTTACTTATTCATTCTTTTGTTCTTCCTTTAATTTTTTACGTTGTTTCTCTTCTTTTCCTTCCTGTTTTGCATGTTATCTTTCCTAATTAATTTCATTCTTCCTCCTTCCTCGCGTCTATTGTATGGGGTGCTATATATCTGATTGTCGTTTATATCTTTTTAACCATTCCTCTGAAATTCCTCTTCCTTGTTTGTTGATATGAACACCGCCACCACCACCACCACCACCACCACCACCATTACTACTACTAGCTAACCAAGTGTAACAAGCAACGTCAGTAATGAAAAAGAAAAAGAGAATAACTTCCATTTCAATCGTACTCCTTCCCTGAACCTCGCCGTCTTTCTCCCCCAACCAAGTTCCTGCTGCTCCCACTTCCTCGGAGACGCTAATTATCTCCGTCAGTGCGCCGAGTCTGATCTGGGGGTGGCTTAGAGAGAGAGAGAGAGAGAGAGAGAGAGAGAGAGAGAGAGAGAGAGAGAGAGAGAGAGAGAGAGAGAGAGAGGAAAAAATAACATACTGCTAGTGACTTCCTCCTCCCTTATATGTTCCTCCTGAGATTCACCGCCGCGGCCTCCAAAATGAGAAGCACGCCCTAAACGCTACCTTGGCAAGATTTGGTTCAAAGTCGGCCGGGCGCCCTCTGCTTTATGTACACTAATGACATACGGTTACCCTGACACACGAAGCGCCCGGTGAATAGGTAAAAGGATCTACCGTCATTAACAGCCAAACCTACGTACAGACAGGCAGAACTTCTAGGGGGGAGAAACAAACTTACTTACAGACGGACGAACGCATACCTGAGAGGAACAGGTGAATCCCTTCGCCTGGATTACCTGAGATTTAGTGGCTGATTACCTGGGACTCGACTAACCTGTTGGGCCACTCTTGCCACTCTTCCTCTCTCCATCCTAACCCTCTCCTTTCTTCCTTTCTCTCTCACATGTGGCTTCCTCGCTTTTCCTCTTTTCTTATCTCTCTCGTTCATCTGCCCTCCCTCACTTACTCCCCTTACCTGTCAGTATCACTTTATAACTTGTAATCAGAGCATTATTGTTACATTTTACTATCATTACGGTCAATATGTAGTTTCTCATAACCAGCAATCTTGGAGAAAAACAAAAATTGAGGTTTATTCTGGTATTTAACATAGCCTTATTTTCTTTTTGCCTTTTTGCTCGCACGTTCGTATTATTGGTGTTAATTTTCAATACCTTGATATTGTCTAGGTCGCTAACGTTCAATTTGGGCCAGTAGCCAGTAACATAGTTTAAAACAGCGTTGTTATTCAGTCACGTGTGAGATTTGGTTTCAGAATTTTTTAATCAGCACCGATTATGCGAACTCTGAAGCAAAATGTAAAAAGAAAACAAGCTTTATCTCAAATATCAAAATATATACTTTCGGATACTATCGTATATATAAATGCATCATCCTTGCTACTACTACTACTACTACTACTACTACTACTACAATCACTACTATTATTGATCTTGCCAGTATGAAGACTACTAGAATTCCTGTCACACACAAGTTAACATGGTGAGAGTAACTTACTTCCACACAACATTGCAAGACATAAGCATAAAAATTGAGTGTATACATAAATGCATGTAATATTAGCATAAAAAACAATAGTAAAATTCAGAGACAAGCTTTGCCAACCTAACGGAGTGTGCAGCCTTCCTCCTTTCCTTTTTCCTTCCTACTCTTACTTTACTCTCGTTTATTGCCTTTCCTTTCTTCTTCTTGTTATCACCTGATTGTATCGTTTCTTTCTTACATCCTCCTCTTCTCCTCCTCCTCCTCCTCCTCCTCCTCCTCCTCTTCCCGCACTTTCTCAACACCTCGGGCTTGCTCGCCACACGCCCCCTCATCACGCATGCGCCCGACGGGTTATGTAAAAGCCTTGGTTACTCTTATTTGAAAGTCAAATGTCGCAGAGGAGAAATACAGTAATTAAGACTGGAACACAGTAAGGAGGACGTCGTTTTCTTTTCGCGCATGTTCTGTTTGGTGCTCCGCTTAAAGAAAAAATAGTTCTCCATCGCTAAGCTCGTTTTCTTACTTTGTGCCAACCTTGCAGAAAATTATATTTTATGGGTAACTACAACATATTAATTATTAAGCATTGTATTCTTTTCATGGTGTTATTTAATAGAATATGTTTCATTTTATATGTACACCACTAACTTATAACGAATAATATTGAAGTATAGCTAGAAATTTCTGTCTAAGAGCTAGAATAGGTTAGGTTTAGTATTTAGTCCATGAATTTCACTGACGACTTCACTGTGTTGAGTGTAGATCATAAATTGAAATACAATATATTTTGCCGATATATGCACAGTCAGTGTCTGGAAGTAGTGGATCAAGGAGAGTTCTATAATCTCCTTTACATGTTTTAGACCATTATTTTATAGGATTCTTTAAGTAACATGTACAGATAAGGTGGACTTGAACGCGAGACATGCTTGAGGTAACATGAGACGGTAGGTTCCTCACACTGCCAGACTGAAGAGGCGGCAGCGGTGGTTCCCCGAATACCTCTCCTCCCTTACTTCCCCTTGGGCTTAAAACTTCCTTGTCCAGTACGTACATTCCCTGGCATGAGCCGCAGCCAGCCACTGTGTTGGTGTAGAAGCAGCTCAAACTCGTTCTCAGCTTCATGTAATCTTTCTCTTTTCATCAAAAACACAGCAAGTTTTGAGAAAGATGTGTGTTGCAAGATTACAACCTGTCTGAATAACTATAAATACTGAAAACTAACTTGTTGAAAAGAAGATAGAGACAGAAACGCTAATGAGAGGAACGTTATTTCTATTGTGTAAAGGAAAGTGTCAGCATAGTTTTGTCTTAGACGCTATGACACACACACACACACACACACACACACACACACACACACCTGTCTAGCTTCTCCCAGGTCGCCATCTGTCATGTTTGTGGGCAAGGAACATGATTTAGTGCGCCACAAGGTCCTTTAAACATCTGTCTGCTCCCGGCACTCACCCACGCAGAGGAGTGTTTCTCTCAGGGAACAGGAGAGGAGGGAAGCAGCAAGAAACGGACTCAGTAAAGAAAATTACATGACTTAACTTCCTCGAGATAATAAAGAGCATAACACAAGACCACTTATATAATTTACACGAGCTGGCTGGATTTAAGAAGACCCTAAAGTAAAAGTTAGAACCAGAAAATAGTAGAAAGTGAAAACGGTGTGAACATTGACGAACAACCACAAATGAATGACAGAAGGACGACACTGCAGAGAGAAAACGGTGAGCGTCTGTCTGTCTTACTTGCATGTGGTGAAGTGAATTGCGTTCCTGTGGGTTACTACCTTCTACCGCATTTAAATCCGCGACACGTATCTATGTGGCACTCCAGTCCGGGTAATCCCCCTCTCGGGTAATCCCCCGTGACATTAGGGATTTTTTCTTTAACCAGTGTCGTTATAAAAAAGAGGAATCAGTAAATTTGCTTGCCCAACATTCTTTAAATCACGTTCGATACTCACTGTTAACCTCTTCAATACTGGAACGCATTTTAAACCATTTTATTGACATTAAAAAGAGTTCATGGAGGTCAGAAGATTACTGGTCAGTGTCTTCACTATTTCAATCCCCCACATAAGTTTCTGAAGCCGAATAAAATCACCAAATAGTAAGCAAAATAAATATGAAAACGCGTCACGGTACTGAACGGGTTAAGAAAAAAATAAATGACTGAAAAAATAATAATTTACAGTGTGGATGAATGCGTGAGATCTTTGAAGGTAAATGTTTGCGCCAAGGAAATAATATTACGTCAAAGCTTGTATAAAAATTGAATAAAATAGAGGAGCTTATCGTCTAAAAAAAAAGTCCCATTCACCTTGACATTAAACTCAGTACTTGACTTGATAAAAAGAACAACAAATATGAAGGGAAGAAGGCTGGACTGAGGATAATTGCTTTTCAGAACATGAGACAAGAATGAAAATTTTTTTGTTGGTGTGCTGGGAGGGAGAGGGGAAGGAAGCACAGACTACAAAAGAAAGTGAAAGAAAATAAAGTCATAGCGGTAATATATTAATTTTCAAGTGGAATGAAAATTGAAAGATGTATTTATAATGATAATGATGATTATGACGATGATGATGATGATGGTGATGATGATGGCAAAGATAATAATGATAATAATAATAAAAACAGTAATAATAATAATAATAATAATAAT